>NC_142819.1:5962599-6271526 GCF_057945365.1 Rhopilema esculentum | reverse complement strand
ATATTTATTTATTTCAGTTCTGATGTCGTTATATTTTGTTACAATTTATGGAAAAATATAAATTCTTGTTAGATTTTTGTCGGAGAATCTACGTTTCTCACCTCTCCTGTGAATTTTCCTATCGACGCCACTGTCTCTTAGCTATTACACTCTTTTTTTAAAAGAACAATTTTATAAGAACACGAGCCTCAAAACTGGTCAAAAGATAAGAACGAATGAAGAACAAGCTGAGGCTGAGTTTCTGCAAAATGCAATTTTGAACAACGTTTTTTCTCAAAATCGAGGATTTTTAGCGATGTGTGGGTGCTTTTTCGGTGAATATTCAAATTTGTCAGCAAATTAAAGCTGTCTCACTCACTTTGTTGGCAAATGAGGCCTGAACACCTACTGACGCTTTTTTGCAGCGTTCGTCTGAAAAATTCGCAACGACACATGCGCAGAAAGAAAAATCTCGAGAGAAAAGCGTTCGTACATCGAAAAATTCGCTTGACGAATAGTTGAACTAGGTTCTACTTTTCGTCAAGCGAAATTATTCGAGGTAAACATAGGACAAAGGAACTGCGTGATTTTCACAATAGGCCTTTGCAAGATGACATCTTCACAGCAACCAAAACTTAGTAGCAGTGAAACTGATTTGCAGTTACGTTACTTTACTGGGTAGATTAGGGAATAATTCTTTTCCACAAGCAAACATGATTTTTCAAATACCGATTCTATTGGTATTCACCTTTCTGATTTCTGTCTTCATGTAATTTGCGTCCCCAATCTTAACGTGCTTTTTTATGTTAATATAACTGGATTTCTTTTTTCTCATAAACAAAACTGGTAAATGACGGCCTGAGACAACTTTTTTGCCCTAAGATTCTCGCGCGCGCAGAAATTTGATCGAAATCAGTGGAGATTGAAATGAGTAGAATTTTGTACGAGCGCTTCAGCGAACGCTACAAAACAAGCGTCAGTGGAGATTCGGCTAAAAAGCTAGCAATAGCACTGCTTACACCCTCTTGATTTAAAAAAAGAAAATGACGAACAATCCAGCCTCAGATTTTCGAAAAAATTAAGAACAGTCAGCCTGAACTTAAATTTACTGGTTCTTATAAAAAAGAGTTTACCAAGATACCGAACACTGGTCATTACATTCGTTAAAAACCATTCCTCCACTAATTTTTCATTACCGAAGTATCCCCCAGTTTCACGAAGATTAGCGAAAGCGAAAAAGGGAAATACAGTAATATCGTAAACCCCCGTTTAGTTACAAAGGTCACAACCTTGTCAGTAAATTGCGAAAACCGTAAGCTGTGGTAAGAAGTATGATCAGATTACAAAACCAGCAGCCTAATGCTAGGCGCACACGAAAGATTTTAGCTGTGCTAAATGGCACGAGTAATATTTAGCTCAGCCATTTGTCTCACGTGTGCGGCGGTATTTTTGTATGAATTTTGTCTCACGTGCCGAATTTTTAGAAATCAAACCAGTTTGATATTTTTTGTCAATCGTGGCAGTTTGCTCACCGTGTGCGGCGGTATCAATTGTTTTTTACAATCCCGTTCATTCCTTCGCTGTTTTTCTGCTTTGCATGAATTTTCAACAGCTTCCTGCATTCCTTGTTTACGCATAATACGTTTTTTAAATTAAGTTATAAAGGGCGAAATGGTCTCTAAAAAACGGCAGCACAAGCTTTGACGCAGCAAGTTCACGGAAGTCATTTATTGGGGCTATGTAAGTGGAACCTAACTGGGATTTTGTGTTTTTTGATTTGACGAAGGACAGTTTCGCTTGATCATAGAACACGAATAATTATTCTTATTCGGTTGCTTTATCAAAATGCGTTTCGCAGATATACAGTTTCTTGATAAACAGCGGGGAATGCTATGACGCAGTAAGTTTACCAAACCCAGATTTATGGATTCCACTGTCAACTTTGCAGAAGGAGAAATCGATGCGTGCCTAGCGACCCTCAAAGACCCGCGCTGACAAAACGGTTCCAGCGTAATGATCTCGCGGCACTGCAATTACTTGATAACGAAGGGGAATCTTTCGTACTGAATCTATGATCAGCCGAACTTTTAATTTTGTAAACTTTCTAGTTGCCAGCGCAAAGATTTCTTCAACTCGGCAATTCAACTATTCGATTAAAGGCTGGTTTTCGTATAACGTATTTCGACGCATTTCATCGCAATTCGGGGTCCACGATTTTCACGGTTTATGAAAACCGAAAAACGTATTCCATCTTAATTCATCGTAATTCAACGTATTTTGTAGGGAGAAACAAAATTGTTTGATTTCTTCCGATGAATTAAGCCCCGGCAAAACGACTGGACATTATCACTGAACATGGACTGGACAAATGTCCAGCGTAAATGTTGCGTCGTTTTGCCACCTTGTCCAGTCTTGTTCAGCGATGTTGAATGTTGTTCAGTCGATTTTGAAGGCAGCCAAAAATGTTCAGTGGACAGGATTAAATTTCTTTTGTTCACTGATGTATACAGAAATTGTTCAGTCGTTTGCTACTGAACATTGTCCAGTTCGCGCACGCGCGATCGATTAATGGTTTGGATTTGGCGTCAATTTATTTCCCATATTCAAATCTTCAACAAACTTTCCTAGTCAACACCGCGAACGAAATGGAAACAACGTAAAAATTCAATTCGACCAATGTAGAAAAAGGCATTTCATTAATAACGATGAGTCTTCTGATCAGATTAGCTTTAGTTACGATAAGGAAAGCGATGCCAGAGAGCACGAGGACGGTGATTTTGATGAACCTAGCAGCCCTAGCCACTTTTCAATAATACACTTTAATTCATACGATAACACGGTATGGGCTATGAAAGTGTAATTTCAAAGGTGTTGCCTGTTTTTCAACCCGCATTCTTCAACAGAGAAAAAGTTCACTGGACAATGTTCAGTCGTTTTGCCATAACCAATATTTTCTTGATGTCCATACTCTGAACAAGTGAGCAATGTCCAATGTGTGACCAGTGCAAATGTCCAGTCGTTTTGCCGGCGCTTTACGTTGAATTACGTTGAATTACGTTCTATTAGGATAATTTACGATAGATGGTTTTCATAAAATTTGGTCGGTTTTCATATAACGGAAATTATCTTAATTGATCGTAGACTCTGAATTGCGAAGAAATATGTCGAAATACGTTATATAAAAACCAGCCTTAAGAAATGTAGTCACAGTTCTCAAAACTATTAATTGATCATTCTCGTAACTGTTGATCTGACCTCAGACGTGTAACAAATTTCCATTGCTTCTATGTTATTCCCACACCAAACCACCCGAGGGGCAATTCACTCTAAGAAAATCTCGTACACCTTTTGTGAAAATCCTATTATTTTATCTGAAAATCCCCAGAAATCCATTTGTTTTAAAGAGAAATCTCGTACGCTGTTTGCAAGAGTGAATCCCCCCTCGAAACTATCTTATCCAATATAGTTGCCCCTTCTTTATGAAAAACATTGGGTCTGAAGAATTTCGAATGAATTTTGGGTCAACCCCAGAGAAAATTGAAAAGTCCCTGCAAGCATTTTGCGACAATTTTGCAAAGCCTGGAAATCTTTCCTCGAATAACTTTTGCCAACTTTGCAAAACTTATGTAAACTAAACAGATTTCTAACACTTGCAATAAATTCTTGCTTCCTGCTCTTGCTTCAGACTCTTTACATGTTCCAAGTCCTTTCCATGTCTCATAAAGGCTAATTCTTGCAGAAACTCGTGAAATCGCATATTCCCGCACTTTCTTTTATACCCCTTTCTTTTAAACCCCATATAGCAAATTGCAAATACGTCTAATTTTGTTGACGACTCAAAAGGCCACTCTAGAGAATTCAAGAGGCCACTTTCGTGACCACACCCTTAACACGCCTAGTATGCATGCATTTGTGAAAAGACTGTGTAAAGTTGAGTGTAGAGTTCGTTTAAACTATTTGATGACACTGAACACTGATAAAAAATTGCTCAATCAGTTCTGGGTTGCCAACACAGAACTCGTCCAGGTCCAGCCAACAAATGAACTCATTTGTTGACTGAGCCCCCAACAATCTCTTTGGGTTTAAAGAATGGGCTGAGCCCCCTGAGCCCCCCCTCCACGGCACCTGTGATAGGTTTCCCTCGAAGAATCGAGATGCATAAAAAGACGTTCTTGTTGCGCTTTTGCTTTCTCGGCAACCACTGCTTTTTCATGTAAAAAAACTTACTTAAATATAAATTCACAAGCAAAAGATGATTAAGGACTAAGAAAATTTAGTGGGTTCATTCATTTAATTATACACGAAAACTAGACTACGGATACTAAATTGTCCAATCATATAAGAGGCGGCTATTCCTGTCACACGCCACTAACTATAGTACGATGCAATGGTTGAGAGAATACATGGAATTTTCTTGCAATGGAAATATAAAATAGAACAATTAGAAAGTCATCGCCACGGGACTCCAGCTGTAAAATACCCTAAAGTGCCATTTTTAGCCGATGGCACTCGGACCCAGTCCTCTGAAACAAATTCTATCAATTTTTCATCATTCTTCCATATCAAAAACATAATAAGTTGTAGAAGTGTATAATCATGCATGTAAACAAAATAATATTTATATCTGAATAATGAAATCCTATTTTTAGATGGGTTTCTTGGTCCCAGACCTCCAAGAAAGTGCTGATTATTTTTCTGTCGTACTCGGCAGCAAAATACGAAAATTACTAATATTATAGAGATAAAGCTCCTCATAACGATGAAAGCAATCACATCTTTTAAATTGCCTTACGACCTTTTTTTAGAAAGGGGGTACTTGGATCCAGACCTCTACAAATGTTTCAATTTTTCATCAAGCACACAAACTTCATTGTCCCAAAGGAGTTTTATTCAAATCATTAATTCAGTAATGACAGTCGCTAAAGAGCTATCTTTTTTGTGCAAATTGTACTAAAACAGCTTTTTAGCATGGGGTATAAGTGAACAGTCCGCTAAAGGCTTCTGAAATGCATCTGTGCCAACATTCCTCAAATGTGCAAGTGTAGAAATTACGCAAACCTATGCTCCCATATAATCGCCTGCAGGTACATGCTAGAAAATACTTATTATGTTATCTAATTGCCCCACGAACCTCAACATCAACATCAACATCCTGAAAGAGACATATGATGGAGGCACTGCTCAGGTTCGGAACGAATCACTTAGCCGAAAGATTAAATCAGCCTCTGCCTTGAATCAGCACAATGTCTGCCACTTCATTATTACAAGGAGTTGAAAACGTATGATCGTTTGCTTCTGATCGTAGCACTTCTTCAGAATCTGTAGCATTTACGACACAATTTGCCAAAGAAAAATTTGCTTGTCAAATCAACAACAAAAAAGTGAAACAGCTCCATTTTGTTTTCGTCATTTCGTAGAAATAGTTGCCAATTTTTTCACATAGGAGTAAATTCATTGACGAAGATTCGAATTCAAAAATCTTTCCCTTCTTTCATTTCTGGTTTCAGGCTGCCACTTATGTATTTGTTAAAAATAACATCGACTCGCTGCATTTCATTGGTTGAAAATTTGGCAGTGGTCTGGACACAAGGACCCCTTTTTAAAAATAGATTGTGGGGCAATTTAAAGCTATGATTGCTTTTATCGTTATGAGGAGCGTAATTCTGTAATATAAGCAATTTTCGTATTTCGTTGCCGGGTACGACAGAAAAATAATTAGTACCTTTCCTGGAGGTCTGGGACCAAGAACCCCATCTAAAAATAGATTTTGGGGTAAATTCATTTTTAGATATAAATATTATTGTATTTACATGCCTGATTATACACTTCTACAACTTTTAATCCTCTTGGTATTGAAGAATGATGAAAAATTGGTAGAATTAGTTGCAGAGGACTGGGTCCGAGTACCATCGGCTAAAAATAGCTCTTTGGGGCCATTTTGCAGTTAGGGTCCCGATCTCATCGTTTTCAGCATGTCAAAATCTATAGGTGTGCCAATTTTTATGCTTTCTTCATTAAATGCACGATTGTTATGAAATCTGCCACTGGTTGCCCTCACTACAGTACCTTTCTTGGGTCTAGATAAAAAATGCAAATATCCCTAGAACGTCCTAATTGCAAATTTTTGCCGCCAGCCATTGTGGCGGCCTTCATTAAACTCCTTAACAAGCTTACCATCTTCTCCTTACCCCGAACTTCCCTCAAAAGTGACGCCTGTAAAAATTGTTGCTGTGCAGTTTAGTGACACAGGCGCTAAAACGATACTTAAGCATACTGCTAGGTTTTACAAAGAAATACATAGCACTAATTGAAACACCCACAACCTGTTAGTAAGCTCTCTTGCTATACCCCCTCTCCTTACTTAAAAGTTTAGGACGAAGTTCGTATTTCTGGCACGCCAAATTTAAAGCATTCTAACATGGAGAATTCATGGTGAATGGGTCGCTATTACAAAAATTTCGTTCGCGATTTATTATCTTTCTATGTTATTTATTCTGGCGCCAACTTGTTGAGGATACATGAAAGCCTCTGTTTAAAAATGAGGCTACCAACAGCGCTTGTGTTGAAGCAGTGTGAACACTTACCATATTCATATCGTATTCTGATAAAACTACAGAGTACCGAAAGGTGACGTCATCAAAGACCATTTTTAGAATTTTTTACATTTGACCACATAATCTGGAAGAAAAGCATAAAATACCTCTCAACATACAAAATCAGTTGGATATGCTCAACATTTGGCGAGAAGTGGCCAATGAAAGATACCAAGCTTGCTAACGGATTACTGTTAGGTATGAACCAAGACCAAATTACAGAAGCTTGATATGGCAGCAGGAGCCTGGCTCGCGTGACTATCTCTCAGCTAATTAGTAATACATTAAACTGATTTTGCCTATTCAGTGGTATTTCATGATGCTCTTTTAAGTTATGGGATCAAAATTCAAAATTTCAAAAATAAAGCCTTGTTACGTCTTTATTTACGTACGTGATCAACAGTTGTCTCTCAAATAAGCAGGTCTCGTTAACAGTAGTACCACAAGGTTCAATACTTGGCCCTCTTTTGTTTCTTATCCCTTTCAATGATGCTGTAGAGGTCATGGAGTATTCAAGCATTCTGAAATACGCGGACGTCACTGTTCTGTATGTCGCAGACAAAGAAACTGATTCGATTGAAAACAAACTATCAAAAGACATGGAAAATCTGTCAGAGTGGCTGAGATGCAATGAACTTATATCGAATCTGAAGAAAGGCAACACAGAGTCGATTCTTTTTAGAACAGCACAGCGAATTGCGAAGCAGCGAAACGAGCAACTCACGGTCACAATACCACAGTCAACCCCAACAGTTATTAACAATACAACGGTTTATAAATATCTTGGCGTCCAACTGGATACCACACTCAACTTGAACTCCCATTTCGACAAATGTTTCAAGCGCGCATCTGGGAGACTGCGACTACTGGCAAAATCAAGATCGTGCATGGACAATGCTACAGCAAGTACGATCTATCGTCCCATGATTCTACCAACATTTACTTACTGTGGTATATTGCAACTAAAGCTCACAAAAACGCAAATAAGCAGACTTTCCTTATTCCACTCTCGATCACTGAAGATAGTTTATGGTGATGAATCTGCAGACCAAGGACTCATGTCAATTATAAATGCCAATAAAATGTGCGAAAATGCTTTGACAAAGATATCTGTAATCATTTTCAAAATTATTTCACTTTGGTAGAGCATGAAAAGGAAACAAGAGATAACAACGATTACGGAGTATTAAAAAAAAAGTATGCATGAAAGTCATTTCTGTACATGGATGCTAAAGTGTACAGTGAGATACCTTTAGACACACGTCAGACAGAGACATACAAGGGATTTGTTGAAAAACGTAAAATGCATTTGGTGTGACATGATATTAATGGCATAACAAACATTACTTCATCTCGATGTGACACCAAGTTTTATAGATTTTATTCCTGTAAGATTTTTTCAGCGGCTTTAATGTAATACATTTGCTTTCAATTTCATTTAAGGTTTTGGGTACAGGACACAGTGATAACAGCAATAGTGTATTGTTGAAGTGTTTATCCTGTATAAATATTCATTTTATTATTATCATATTATTTTATGTCGTCACATAGGTACTCTATGCTGCCAGCCTGTATTGCATATGGGGCAGATACAGATACAGTATGACCAGATACAAAATAGTATCGGTGAGATAAGAAACATTTTCTTTTAATATACTTTTAATAAGCACCAGGGCCTGGATCCGATAAACGTTAAGCAACTTCAGGGCCCTGCAGAGCTTGTCAAAAGACCTGCATGCAACTAACGTAAATTATCTTTCAAGCTCCCGGGAGGCATTTTAAAGGGGGCTTACAAGAGAGGGAGCTTACAAGAGAGGGGGCTTACAAGAGAGGGGGCTAAATTGAGACAGGGGGCTTAATAAATATTTTGTCATAAAAATCAATTTTCAATTGTAGAACAATTTTTTATATTTGCGATATAAAAAACAATCGAACATTCGAAAGGGCAAAACCCTATAATTTTGCTAAAAGGCTCTCACATGGCCTGTGCGTAATGCACATTAAATCTTTGTTTTCAAAACTGTCATGACTGGAAGAAAAATGTTTTGAAATTTGATTTGATGAGAAGTATTCAACCACCAATGAAAATAATGAAAATCTCCCTTTTTAAAGTTTACTTATTTCGGTATCTTTATGGGGGCTTAATTAAGAGGGGGCTTATTAAATTTATCCTTCTGAAAAAGAGGGCTTATAAGAGAGGGGGCCTAAATGAGAGGGGGGCTTGACAGAGAATCTACGTTACAGGAAAATACAAAACAGAGGAAGTTTGCCTTTTAACATGAAATTGTTGGGCTTCGAATCAAACGTTTGAGAAAAATTAATAGTAATACTTGTATCAATCTATATTCATGGTTTTTAATCTTTGTTTATGACAGAGAAATTTTTTGATTTAAGTGAATTCCCTAACAGTATTTTCTAGCACTCAAAATTATTTTGTGAAGGACACCAGATTTATCCCAGTTCAGTTACTAGGAAGGACTGGTATCTGTCCTATTGCGTGCTAAAGGATAAGCAATAGATGAGCAGCTCTGAAGCTGAACTCACAGATCTTATAAGTAACTTTTAGGGCTTATAGAGTTAAAGTGACTTCACCAAAAACCTATTTTTAGAATTTTTGAATTTTAACCACATAACATAAAAGATTACTATAAAATAATTCCAGATATGCAAAATTAGTCAAATA
This sequence comes from Rhopilema esculentum, assembly GCF_057945365.1. Classification (NCBI taxonomy): domain Eukaryota; kingdom Metazoa; phylum Cnidaria; class Scyphozoa; order Rhizostomeae; family Rhizostomatidae; genus Rhopilema; species Rhopilema esculentum. The sequence goes on along the minus strand of NC_142819.1, from coordinate 6,262,271 downwards.
TGTCCGAAATCAGTTGAGATATTGCCAATGAAAGAAGTTTGCTAACGAATCACTGTTATTTTCGCTCTGTTCATAAAGTCATGAACAAAGACCAAAATACAGAGGTTTGATGGGGGAAAGAGCCAATACACATGTGGTCATATCTCAGCCAATTCGTAACACATTTGACTGATTGTGCATATTTAGAGGTATTTTATGATGGTCTTTCAGGCTATGGGAGCCAAATTCAAAAATTATAAAATAGATTTTTGTGACGTCATCACTTTAGAACTCGATTCCGAATGAACTTGTTTTTTTTAAATCTTCTTGTGACAGCGGAGCATTCAGAAAAAGCGATCAAGATTTTATAAGAGATACGGACGCTTGAAAAAAATTAAAAAATATCTAGGATGTCATTTAACATACAAAGCCCATCCTTTTTAACATTTACTTCGATGATTGCCCTTTTAATCAATGAAATTAGATTTTTCCCGAAAAGCAGATCGCTCTAGAGTCTGTATCTTCCTAGATCCCAAACTCTAAAATAGTTCATTTGCAAAAAAAAGCTTGTCATCATCATTATCTTCATTGTGAAACATATATTTATTTATTCATGTCCCTAGTCGCAGAATGCAGTTCAACATAGAAAAATAAAGATAAAAAACAAAACGATACACAATGAGATTGCTAAAAAGGATTATTTGATTAATTAGATATAATTAAATGTGTGTTTACACAATCAAACTACGAACAACAAGAAGATATATATAGTGATTAAGAAGATATAGGTTTGACGTAGATATAGGATTTAAATAACTTTCAAAAAACCTGTGATCCCTGAATTTGAAAAAAAAGATCTCAGATCTTCGAAAATTTGCTTTACTCAAACCTAAAATGTGTTAAAATCACATTTATAATGTGTTCAAAGAATGCTGCTAATGTGTTTTAGGAATTCTAAACTTTCGCCGTTTTCGCCGAACTCCTATTAGAACATTCAGCATATTTGAATGTTTAAGGACGTCAGAATTCCATTTTATTTTACAAATTATTTCTGTTCCTTTACAGTCGCACATTTAAAAAATGACCGGGCATAAAAATTGTAGTTTCTACCACAATTTTTCATCCATTGATGATACAGTATACTCTCATTTCACTCAAGGAAGCGAGCAAAAGTGCACTTCTTAGCGGGCGTCCTACTTTACCCAAATGCTTGAAAAGGGTGAGCAAGTTCAAGAGACGGGGAAATTCTGTACTACATAGCGGGCGTCCTACTTATCTGGGGCCCCACTTAACGAGAGAGCAGCTGACAAAACTTTTAGATTGTTGTGAAGTCAATATATTTCGCAGCCCACGCCATCATGGGGGAGTGCTACTCGTCCCAGTCTTCTTACGTTATATATTCACGCCCTATATTGTAAGGTCAAGTTGTTTGAACGTTTACGTTATAGTTGTTTATAGTCATGTTTTGTATATATTTAAAGATAAAATCAACGATATGGAGTTTCATTCACTTCTACGCTCTACCGAAGCTATGTTCAAAATATAATGGCGCCCAACGTGGGGCACGGAATACGACGAAATCATGGCCACTGATACAGAAGGTAACAGTGGACAATTAAAGAAATTGTTAGCAATACGAGGAGGAAATAGAACCTCCATTACGAAGCTTGAACGACAAGCCACGGCTCTTCTTGAAGAACTAATTAATGATAATGGAGAACAAGTCGAGAAGGTGATTCGTTTAGAAACGATACTAAAGTCTCTTCGAGAAAAGCAAACGTACGTGAACGGACTAAACGAAAAGATACTGGAATTATGTCCAGACGTTAACATCGAAAAAGAAATCGATGAAACGACGGAGCTGAATTTCAGAATCGATGAAATTCTGGGAAGAATTCAAGCTTTTAAAGACGGTCGTTACGCTCAGACCAATGCATTCGGAGTTGGGAGTGGAACGACACATTATTACGTCAACGCCTTCCAGAGAAGCTGAAAACGTTGAAGAAGCAACAAACAACGAACATGGTCTCAATACAAGCGGGGTTACCATGGGTTCTGTTGCCATTCGTCTGCCAAAAATAACGCTCCCACGATTTAACGGAGATATTACACGTTTTATGTCCTTTTGGCAGAGTTTCGAGAATGCAATAGATAAAAACGAAAGCAAAACTGCAGTTGATGAGCTCAGCTACTTGGTGAATTTGTTGGAGGGTCCAGCATACCGTGCAGTATCAGGACTCGAACTGACGAAATATATTGACTACACAACATACATTTCAAAGCGTGAACAATTTTTTTGCGGTACAGAATTTGAAAATGGCTTTGAAAAAAGCAAACATTTTACAACATACTAAAAGCTTTTTCGTCTGACACTCCTCAGGGCATAAAACGTCAGAATAGGTTCCGAAAAAACACGATGGAAAAATATATACCCAGTTGTGGATCGAAATAGGCCAATCAGAAAAACGCAAGCACAAGACCGGTATAGTTGACCAATCAGTGCCGCGAGCCTAAAGAAAAATTACCAATGGAGTCCAAGAGAGAAAACGAACTCCTTTTGTCTACACAATGGCGGCTTTTTCGTTTTTATGTAGATTGACTCCAAAACTGCTAGATGGAAGGACGACCGGGCTCTGCCAATTATCCGAAACATGTCGTCATTATAGAGTTTTGCACAATCTGGGTTGTCTAAAAGATGTTGACCAATGGCAGAATCACTTGTTTTAACAGTGTTTCTAGACCTACAAGATCGAGGAGACTGTTCTCTTTGAGGGGCAGTTTTGTTTCGTATGTTGGAAGGAACATGCTGTTTTCTCCTATCCCCCAATCTTTGGGTTGTGCGTCCTACGTAGCCAGAATCACACTGGCACGTAAATTCATAAATGACGGAACTTTTTTGTTTGGTAGGGACGCAATCCTTTTGAATGGATGGAAGGGCTCTCCTAGTGCTGTAAACAATCCGAGGATTGACAGCAAAGAAACAATTGGTTATGGCTTGCCTAATCTGACTCTCGAATCGCAAGGAAGTGTTACCAATCCATGGTAGTTTCAAATAAACTGGGCACTTTTGAGGACCAAACTTTTGAACAGCCGAAAAACTTGCGATCTTCTCCTTAGTATAAGATAAAATGACGTCTTCAGGATAGCCGTTGTCCAAGAAGATCGTTTTGAGTTTTTCCAGTTCAGCGTGCAGTTTAGATTTCTTTAGGCTCGCGGCACTGATTGGCCAACTATACCGGTCTTGTGCTTGCGTTTTTCTGATTGGCCTATTTCGATCCACAACTGGGTATATATTTTTCCATCGTGTTTTTTCGGAACCTATTCTGACGTTTTATGCTCTGAGGAGTGTCAGACGAAAAAGCTTTTAGTATGTTGTAAAATGTTTGCTTTTTTCAAAGCCATTTACATTTCAAAGCAGAGAAACATCACATTTCATGGTTCCTAGTATCTTTAAGAACAATTCACCAAGCAATACGACGTAAATGATTAAAATCAGAATAATTACAAACTACAGGTGACCGAGTAAACAGCACTTTCTGCTCATGCCAAGAATATTATGATTGTCAATCAGACAACGGTTTAAGAAAACAACATCAAAGAAATCATAAAAGCCTACTCACAAAAACTCAAGAAAATTACAAGTAGCCAAACTCTCTCTAAAATTAATCAGCTGTAGCCTTAAAATACCTAATACAATAAATAAGCAACTTCGAGTGAAATATCATAAATTAATCTCTTAGAAACATTACCATTTTGAGAATCTCTTGGCATAAAATAGTTTAACTACGTCAATTAGATCGTAGCCAATCACTTTCTTCCGTTACAAAAAGTAATTTATCATAGCGGTTCAATTTAAGAGCCTTATTTGAACATGAACCTCAAAAACATCTGTGCACAAAAAGAAGGCAAAATTGAAGCTTGCCGAAAAGTGGCAAAAAGTGACATTTTCAATGAAGACATTCCTTTGAGCAGCAGAAGGCAGATGATTTTGTCGATCAAAACTTTTAACCCTTTGATGGCCTGAGAGTAGCTGACATTAAAATCGGCATGTAAAAGTTCAAAGAAAAGAAGCACTTGGTTTCATAATTCCTATCAGTTTTAACAACAAGTAACCAAGCAAAATGATTAAAACTAAAATAAATAAATACTGGTGACCTGTCTAACAACTCTTTCTGTGTATATTATGTAGATAGTGATTGTTAAAATTAATCTGTTGTAGCCTTATCATACTTAATACAAATAATAAGTGACTTGAATTAAAAATGTTCTTGTCATTAATAAATCACCTGAAAACATTGCTATTTTGAGAATCGTTTGGCATAACGATTAGTTTAACTACGTCAACTAGATCGTAGCCAATCATTTTCTTCAATTAAAAAATGCTATTTTTAGCAGTTTAGACTATAAAAAAGTCTGAACACGAACCTTGCCTGCATTTAAGGGTAGCAAGAAAGTGACTGGTTACAGTTAGTGTTTTTAACTGTAAATTTTGAGCTGAACAGAAAATGGAAACTAGACATAGTTATGGATTCTTGGTCATAAGCAGTGCGGGAATCATCCTCAACACACTGCAGATCACCATGATACTTAAGGAGAGAGATCGTCGCCATCCGTTCAAGATTTCGATTTTGAGTCTCGCAATTGCCGACCTGCTTATCTGCTTGGGATGCGCTGTATTCAGCAGCTTTAATCTTGTTGGTGACCCTGAGCTCCAGCCTTATCTCAGCTTCATTTATGTGACAGTTGCACCTGTTTCGGTCACATGCTCTTCTCTTCATTAGATATTCATTACGCTGCAGCGACTGATAGCAGTCCGGTTTCCTCTAAGCTGCAGCCGCATCATGACTACAAAACGATGCGTTCTAGTCTTGCTGATGATCTGGGCCATTTCAACGACACCAGTTCCCTTTCCAGGGAAACTTAAGTACTTGATGGGCGCTGCCACATTGATATGCGGAGTTGTGCTGGCAGTTGCTTACAGCTTCATTGGATACCTTCTTACGAAGCGTGGCAATATCGCATCGTCAGCTGCCCAGTCATCTCAAAACACCTATGTCCTTGCATACGCGATAACGCTCACATCAGTCTTTATTTTCTGCACCTTCCCACTGAGCTTTGAGATTATCACAAAAATAGGAAAAAGAAATACTTCCAATTCAAATCGTGGCGTTGTTGCAATGACATTCTTGTACTGGCTCAATCCATTAATGGACCCGATTGTCTATGTCTTGCTTAAATTCTTCAAAAGAGGAATTAATAAATGCAGCCGCAAGCAAGGGAGAATGGTTGCCTTTTCAGAAAACGATAGAAGATTCAAATGTCAATCATCAGAGGGGGTGACTACTTGTTCCAAGGTTTGATTACAAACTGTCAAACTACAGTCATTTACTGTCTTGCTACTGTCAAACTGTCATTAAACTATGAAGAAAATGATCTGGGCTTAAATGACAATTCTTCAATAAACAAGCAGTTCAATTCAAGCATGCTCACATTCAAGCATGTAGGGATATATAATCACAGCAATACTGCAAACTGCGAACTTGAGGTCTCGTGATACAGCATCGTAGATAAACTATTCTGACTGAACTTTTTCTACAACCATTTTCTCTTCCAGCTGCACCATAAACGTTACATGTATGGCGCTGCCAAAGAATATGTTTATTTCATGCTTCTAAAACCTTAAAAACTGGGTAGCTGCAGGTTAAAAAAAGGGAATGTATCTCACGCACGTGCAAAGGAGAGTAACAATTAGTCAGAGAAATAAAACATATGTAACGCTCACATGTGAGAATCAGATAATCAAAAATCAAGTCTTGGCATCAGAGGTGGGGTACCACAAGACGCAGGTATCACAAGGCATCCATTGTATCCTTGAGAAACTACCAAAAGCACTTGAAGATGATTTACATAATAATCGAATTTAAACCTGGTTAGGGGGTATGTGCCGAAGTACGTGAACCTTAAAAGATAGTATATGCGCGCTCTGTCCCGGGAATGACTCGAGTTCACTGACTTATTCTCATTTAAACAACTGACCTCCCTTTAAACACCCATTCACAAAACGCATTGAGGCTTATGCTGGCTCTATAGGGTTATAAGCTTGAAATAGTTTATTCATAAAGTACAATATTACAATCGATAAAAAGCCTTTTTAAGAAACAGTAACTATAATCTGAGTAAGACTTCGTGAATGGTTCACAAGCTATGAGCAAAGACACAAGACCTACCAGACAAAGAGGATTATGACTAACCCTTGAAAATGGTTTTTCAAATGGAAAATTGCACGCACAAAGCATTAAGAAAACATCAGTAAATTTAATTCCAAGATATTCGTTTAAAGATAGCATTTCCTGGCTTAAAAAATTCTGGTATAACAGCAATGTATGCCATTTAAGCAAAAACATATTAGGGCCGTGGTTACTATTGTTCTTGAGAGGCACAACTCCAAAAATTAATAAAAATCGTCATTTCAAACGAACAATCTCTTGTGTTGCTGTTGTTCTCAAACAATGGTACCCCCAAAATAATTCCCAACGTACTGAAAAATGAAATATAGAGCGGATTAAGCCCATTTGTAATATTCAGTTAAGACGTTTACCTCTTCTCAAAATTTAAAAAAACCCAAACGAGGTACTGGATCTATCTCAGAATACTTGTAGAAGTACTGGCGGAAGAGATAACAGTTTTTCAGGATAAAGATTCATGCAAATTACAAATTCTGCGCAAAAATTTAGGCCTAACGTGCCAACTCACTATCCTTAATCCGCAATGCCAAATGACCACATTTTAGTTTAGTCTATCAAGTATTTATATCGTCTCTTCGGAATCCTTCTTCATCTTTCTATTCAATAGAACAGTTGGTCGCCCATCTGTAACACTGTTTCTCTGCTCTCATGTACGCCTCACTCGCAGCGGATTGTTCTTTTAACGGTTTCTACTTTTTTGAACGCAACATAAATACCTTTGAAAGGATTTTCAATGAAGATGGCCACCCGGTCTTCTCGCATTGCCATATGATCCTGGATCTTCTTTCTTCTCCGGCTCAATCGTCACCATATCATCTATTCTTAATATCGTTATTGCTGCCTCAGTAGCAAATTTGAGGCACTTTATCTTGCCCATCGCTGGTTCAAGTACACCGGCTTTTTTGTTATCACGGACAACACCCTTGATTAGGTCCAGCCCAACCCTAGATAAAGAAAAAGATGTGATTCATTACACTTTGATAGGAAATTTTTAAAAAAACCGTTATCATTAGATCATGTCCTTCTCGACTAGGCCCCTCTCTGAAAGAAGCCCCTCTCGATTAGCTCCTCCCCAAAACAGCCCCACCCTCGATAAGCCAATCGTAGTATGGCGTAAAAAACAAGTAGAATACTGCAACTTATATGTAGTTACAAGTGATTTAAAGAGTTTCTTATCCGATTCATATTTCTTCCAGATTTTTCGGTTACAAATCTTGTTACTTTCAAATTTTGAACAGGATTAGTCTCGCTTTCATTAACCTAGTTTCGTTTTTATGATTGTAATCGAACTGCCAACAACAAATCAATTATAATCTATCAATGTAGCTTGTATATAGCTTATGATTAAAATAATTTCATCTAGTCATCGAGTAATTGAGTCGTCGAGTCGTTCGTTAGTCGTCAGTATGAAAATGTTCATAATTTAAACTGCACAATAAACAGAATCTTTCTTTGAGTTACCGTCTCCCGCCCCGCAAACTAAGGCCCATAACAGACAATAACCAATCCTTTAACATCGAGTTTTGAATAAGCCCGGTTTCAGATTTATTACAAATACTGCGGTAGTTATCAGAATTGAAATGATACATAGCTAATACCGGAAGATGTAGCATAGGCATAAAAAAAATTTCGTTTATCATCCAGACTAAACCACAGTACAAACCAAAAAGACCACAAGAAAATCACAAGAAGTTTGCAGGAGACGAACAATCGATGTTAGCGAGCACCATGTCTCCTCATTTAAAGAGCATCCTTCCATTAATTGCTTAACATCTGTTCCCTAAACTATGCCAAGAAAATTCTTATAAACTTGTCTTCTTTAAAGAGCTCTTGTTCTATAAAAATATCGAAAGAACGAACAAAATTTCCGGTTCACAAGCTAGAAAGACTGCCTTTCTGAAAATATTTCTATTTCTAAATCGTTTTGCTTTGGGAGGAATAATCTTTAGCGGCTAAACCACTTCTTTTTAAACAGCAAGTTATCACGTTAGTAAGAAAGCAATAAAGAATAAAAGAAGAGAAAACCTGAAGAAAATGTAGAAGCAGGGCGTCCGAATTCGCCGGATGACAAAATACATACCACTTAAGGTCGGCCTTTTCTTTGTGGATTTGAGATGTGTTGTGGTAAGCTCTGAGCTTGGACACCAGATCTGCAGAGTCCTTTGCAGCATTTACCGACAAGATTTTTGGGATAATCAACAAGGAATTGGCAAATTCTGCAATCGCTAGCTGCTCCCTGGACGCCTAGAATAAAGGTTAAAAAATATAAACTAGCAAAGCGTCATCGATTTGCAACATGATCTATCCATAACATAATTGATTAAATACAACAGCAGATTCATGTATTCGACTGTTACTTGAATGTAAAACCAGACTTACTAAGGACGTTGCAAAGCTCTCTAGATAGATTGATAAGGCCGCTTCAACAGCACCACCCCCAGCAACAATCGATTTAGATTCCATCACTCTCTTAACAGCACATAACGAATCATGTAGTGACCGCTCCATCTCATCTAGCATAAAGTCGTTCGCCCCACGAAGAATTATAGAGGCAGCAGATTTTACTTTGGGCCTGAAAACGAGATTAAACAACTATAAAACTTCCACTTATGAATGATTACCAAAGGTCATGATTACCGAAGGTCGTTGAATATATGTACTTATCTAAATGGCAAAAAAATATCTCGCCGTTCAGATTTGTAGACAAGAAGGCATCGGCTGGTGTAAATTCACAAGAGTGTATGGAAATTAAGTAAAAAAATTGAATGTCAATTGAGGAGCTATCGAAAGTGATGAGTTGTCAATCTACAATACACAATGCAATGTTTTTTCTCATTTTCAAACACTCAACTCCAACAGTCTTTTTCTTCGATCGATTCAAAAGACGCATAATCAATATTATGTTTACAGATCGATTCAGGTGCGAGAATAGCTCAGTTGCTAGGGTCACTAACGACAGATCCCAAGGCAGTGGTTCCAGTCCCTAACAGGACCATACTTTCACCTAGAGTGAGGGGATTAGCCAGCTCCCTATATTGCCAGGCTTGGGAATCACGTGGTGTGGTCACATCGCGAGGAAGGACCAGGACACTGCTCGATAAGCATAAGCCTCTTAAGGTCCTAAAAACTACCTTTGGATGCTAGGTATCAAATACAAAATAAAAAAGACGCTATAGAAGAAGCGGATAGCTAGATATAAATATTCTACCACTCACGATTTAATAAGTATGAGTTCATCGTCACATATTCTTTCTTGCACAACTTCTTCAGCATGACCAAGGAGGGAAGCATCGAAACTTTCTTCTCCTTCCAAGTTTGCAAGGCTGACAACGATCGTAGCTGGAAGGGAAGGCGTATCACGCAACTTAAGTCATGTCAGTGACATTTGCAACAGTAGAAAGACAGTTGTCAAAGTCCCGATTTACAAACTATTTCCTATAAAAACGATTGTCATCCCAAACAAAACGGAAAAAATACCTCCAGTTGCCCTGGAAATTCTCTTTAAATCAGGTTTTCTGCATCTTCTAACAGCCATTGCACCAGCTTCAACAAAATATTTCAAACATAGGTCATCGATTCCACCGGTCGTTAGAATAACATTTGCACCACTTGCTAATATTTTCTGAATCCTCTCTTTTGTAATATCTGCCTCCCTATGGTTTTAAAAAATATGTAACGATTCAGCATAATACAAAATAAACATAACAAAAAATCAGTAGGATATAACAAAATAAAGACGTAAGGATTTAACACTCGTCGCGTTCAGTTTGCAAAAACAACTGTTTAAAAACAAAAAATTCTACGATCAACATTGCAAATTTTCATTAAACAGCTTTCCCTTCCATGCTACTGTGACCCACAACTTTCCTACTCCCTCATTCTTTTTCAACCAACAGTCCCTTCTCTTTTTTCAATAATTTGTATCCTCTACTCCTCTTGACTAAACTACACTCCACTCTTCCTGTTCCTATCCAATCACTTCCCTCTCAACTCTTTCCACACTTTCAGTTCTCTTTCCTTTATTTTTCTTGCCTCATATTCTAACTCTCGTTCTTTACAATTTCTCTCCTGGCCTACAGTGAAAACTCACCTCAAAACCACCTTGTAACAGAGGAATTACATTATATAAATGGTATAAAACAAACGCTTGTGTTATATTGATAAGAAGTGCAAGAGAGCCACAAATCACCTGTTTCTGATTGCATCTAATTTTTCAGGATCGTCAATCAGAACATGAACACCAAGACTCATTTTTGCTTTCTGCAGACTAAAGTCTAAGCAAGCAATCTTCGCGTTGGTCACTTTCTTTGGCATTCCTAAATTCAGAATGGAGATGCAAAGAAAATGGTTAATTACAAAGCAATTAAGAGTCTCTTGTTTCTTTTAAAGTACAGCTGCCTACAGCTTGTCAAAAACTAACAACAACAAACATTATACATATGTATTTATAACGCAAAAGTAAAATTCCAAAAGGATGTCCGTCAAGAAAAGACAAAAGAGCCCTTAATGAGGAGAAAAGAAAAGGATGTCCGCCAAAATACCTTTCCTAAAAGCTGTCAAACATCAAGTGCAGTAAAATTTCAAAACTGAACAAAAGTAAAAACTAAATTACAGCGTAAACCCTGAACTTTGAGTTTATCTAACAAAATAAATCACTGAAAAGATCCTAATGAAGACAGATCATTATTAGACAGACAACATGTAGCTATTGTATCAGGACTTGGAGCAATTCCTTTGGGCAGTCCTGGACAGTGCCAGGGCTCCTTCACTTAACTGCTGATATTTCAATCTTAACAAAGACGATCAAACTCACCTTCACATGCTACTGTACAGTTAAGGGCATATCCACCAACCAGTGTGCTCTGCTTCATATTTCCACCATGTGCTTTCAATATGTTGACTGCCTTAACTGGAATTTTCACTTCTCCTTTTGTGTTTGTTCTCTTTACAGCTGTCACAGCATTAACAATCATTTCAGCAAAGAAATCCGAGTCAACACCCACAAGCTTTGAGGACATTGAAGTTTTAGCAACGTTGAGAAAACAGTCTGTACCAATTTCGTCTGTGCTCACAGATAAATGTTCCTGAATATATTTACATGCTTCCCTAAAGAGAATACCAGAAGATACAGTTAAAATTGTATAACTCCAGTGCCTGATAATTTGAGATATTGAAGTATCAGACATATATACTTTTCAAACAAGGATGCTACTAAAGAAACAGTTTTCAATTATTCCTACTAGGTGTGGCCAGTGGGACTCAGTCAAATGAATAAGGGGGCAGTTTGATTCAAGCATCAGGCAGAGATATTGAATTGAGAAAGAGTCAATAAAAATTAGAATAGCAACCTGCATGCAAGCCTATATCCACTGATTATACTTGTTGGATGGATCTTGAACTTGATAAGCTCGTTGGCATTTTTTAACAGCTCTGCAGCTATAATCACCTATAAAGAAAAGAAAACAATCTAAATAGCTGTCAGTTTGTAGCAGGGCTCTCGCTTAAAATGGAAGGTCTCATTGGTCAAGAGGCTTGGTTGGTCTCATATATTTTTAGCTTGGCATCAGTAAGATATCTGGGTAGCAGAACCATCATATTCCTCTATTGCAGCATGTCCTTTACGGGCAACATGTCCCCTATTGTGCTCAATGTGATTTCTACTGAAAAAATCATGCTTTGATGGCAAGGAAAGTAATAAAAAATTTCAAAAAAGACCTTAATCCTTTTAAACTCAACCAGTTAGGTGAATCTTGGGTGCTTGCAATGATTCAATTTACTTGGGGGCACTAGACTAATTTTTCTATACAAAATCTTTGAATATTCATTAATAAAGTTATCCTAAAAACAGCTTTTTATAGACCACCCACCAAATATTTTGTCCTTTACGAGCAGCATGTCCCCTATTGTGCTCAATATGATTATTACTGAAAAAATCATGTTTTGATGGCATGGATGCATATTTAGCACAGCAGCCAATAAGTGACAATGTTGGATGGCACAAATTTTCTTGTTCATTTCAGCTATTTGCTGATGGGACAGACTACCTTTTAATCTAAACAAAGGCAAAATAGTCCAGGAACGTAGTTGGGACAAAAGTAAAATCCTTATGTTAGATCCTAAAATGCTAAAATTTGAAGAGAATCAGAAAAGCATTTAAACATTTTGATAATTTGTGCAGCCAATGATTTGCTAAACAAGGCTGATTTGTTGAACAAACTTAATCAACATTATGTTTAGTTCGTAACACCAAAACAGTTCCCTTAATAAGGATTTTTGTTAAATCTGGACTCCGCTGCATTAAAAAATAGTTGTTTCAAAACAGTAAATGGCCTCTGATTCTTGTCATTTTTTACTCTATTATGTCATAGAACTTAAGCCTACCACTGATGTTGTGCCATCCCCAACTTCTTGGTCCTGCAGATCAGCAAGTTCACAAAGCACTTTGGCAGCAGGATGTTCAACTTCAAGTAACTTCAAAATTGTAGCCCCATCATTTGTTATCGTAACATCCTAAATAGAAGTAATAAATGCTTTTGAAATCTCTTGGTTCATCAGAAGACAATAAACATATATATATTGCAAGAAAGATTTCAGGTAAACAGAAAATCATACGCATTGATATTCGAGAGCAAAATAAGCAAGAATATTCTTGCAGCTCTAAATGTAATGGTGAAAAAACAAAATATAAATTGTTACAAAATTAATTCATGTTAGAAACTATACTACTCAGTTTGAACAATGAAATTTTGTGCATCCAACTTGAACCAATAATGAACAATTCAATAAGAGAATAAGAAAGATGAAACTCCTATATATAGATGCTTTTTGATGATTTATATATGATAGATGATCTGAAGTTAAATTAAAAGTAATATTTTAATTTCTACTTCAACCTCACACAATATCAGAAACACTTAAATTTGAAAAATAAAGCATTTAAGCTCTCTTTCTGCCATCTGACTAAAAGCAGAGATTGACTTTTTAAAGCTAGTTGATCAAAAACCATGTTGATCCTTTAAATTGATGTGAAGGCGTGTAAAAGAAAGTTCATTATGTTTTTACTTTTCAGTTCTAAACTTTGAATGATGAGCAACAATGTAGAAACTAAAAAAACCATCTTACCCCAACATCATCTACCAACATCTTATCAAGCCCAACTGGTCCAAGGGAGCTCTTCACTATATTTGCAACAGCAGCTACAGCCATCACTAGAAAGTGGATCAAAAGGTACTGATAAATCAGTAGAAATAATAATAATATAATAAGAGGAATATTTATACAGGATAAAATCTTGTCAATACTACGAGTATTGTTATCAATAAGGGTCCTGTTTGAAAGAAAAAAAATGTAACTCATCAAAAATACATAATACAAAGTAAAAGCCTTAAAATGTCTTTCAATATTTCTTCTTAAAAGAAAATCCTAAGAATTTGTAGTTATGAAAAAAACAACCTATATATAATTCTTTCAAATGTTCTTTAAGTCTTTGCTTGAAAACAACAATCAAGTCTAAACATCGAATCTTGATTGGTAGCTCGTTGAAGCAAGATCGGCCTTAGAACCAGGAGGACTTTTTTGCAGCTTCTGTTCTGACCCTTGAAATGCGTAATGTAGATTTATTGCTTCTTGTACCATAATTGTGGTTAACTCTTTCACCATAGAAGGCAAAATTGGCATCAGTTTTACAAAAAGCTTCTAAGTACAATATTTCAGTACAATTAAGAATAACGCACTGGCATAACGCACTGGGCTGGATATAATTTTGGCCATCATACATGACATCAACAATAGAAACTTCCAAATCCAAATCCTTATGTTCAAACCTTATCTATATCAAACTGGAATGTTAAATAATAGTTTTGCAAATTAATTCATTCTAATCAATTTTGATACGCTGAGTTTAAAAATGATGTTTTAAAGAGAAAATAAGGTACCAGGAAGCCTCTTTTTTATATTAAAACCTCATCTTTATCAAAATTTGAATGTGGAAAAAAGGTTGTAAACCAATTGATTGTGATTCTCATCAATTTTAATAAGCTGATTTTGAAACTTGATCTCATACGACAGAATTCTGAAAATATGGGTACCTTTTATGCTTAAACATTGTTTCTTGAATTCCAGCAAAAATCTAAAGTTCAACTAAATTGCTTGCTGTTGCTGTAGATGCTTATTACTTAATTCCAAGGATGGTAAAATCCTGTTGCTTCAAATAAAGGTAGGTATCCTGTCGCTGTGTATGAAGAATACAGGTACTGTTTAGATGCTGTTGTAGACAGTTATGATATGTCGAAATAAAAAGATTTTCTTCATACACAAAAATTTGTTTATTTGTTGCTACAAAAAATAAGAGATGCACATAGTGTTGCTAATATTATTAACCACAACACTATGTGCAACTCTTATTTTTTGTAGCAACAAATAAACAAATTTTTGTGTACGAAGAAAATATTTTTATTTAACAGCAGGAAAAGTAAAAAATTGGCTCAGCTCAGCCCCTGAGCCCCCTAGTTCTACACTCCTGGTCTAGAGTCAATAGAAATAAGGCCTTACATCAAGCTAAACAGCTGTTGCCAGTTATAGATAATCTTTCTCTGCTTGCTTTGTATTTGTCTCAGGCACTGACTATGTCTCAGGGCACTCAGGCAAAACACCCCAGCCAGGGAAGTTGAAGCCTTGCAAAGCGTACCTCCCTTGACTCCGGCATTGCTGACCACTATGTTTCATGTGCTATAGTCAGCGTTCTTTTGATTAATCAATTTTCTGCTGGTAATTTGTCAGTTGGTTAAGCTATTAGCCTGAGTTTCAGATTAGATACGTTGGCTGTGAAACTCTTTGAAGTCAAAATCATAAAAGTTGGATAATTTGGCTTTATTTTTAGTGCTATTTAGACTTTTACAGTATTGCCTGGACGCTCTCAGGATTGTGCTTGGACGTTCATTAAGTAGTGTGCTTGTGATACAGGCTCTTATGGATGGGGGGGCATGAGGGGCATCACACCCCCATGGAAAAAATATTGCTGTCAAATCTGGTCAACCGTCGTCAAACTGGTCTACCTTCGGCAAATCTGGTCTACCATTGGCAAATCTGGTCTACCATCAGCAAATCTGGTCTACCTTCGGAAAATCTGGTCTACTGTCAGCAAACCTGGTCTACCTTCGGCAAATCTGGTATACCGTCGGAAAATCCTGTGATATGTTGGCGAATATTGCCATTCGTAAGCAAACATTACAACCTGAGGTGTCATGTCATATCCACCTATCCAGTGTCTGTGTTTTTTAATTGTTTTTTGTTTATTGAGTGGTGTTTCCTTGTTGGTAATTAACATTCATTCTTGAAAAGACTGCCCTAGTCCAAAAGCAAATATTTGAATTGATTGCAAGAGATGACTGCAAGAAATACTCTGAAATGCATTTTAAGACAATCTAAAAGGTGAGGTCGCAAAAAATTTTAGTTTCAGGGGGCTTCATCTTTTAGTTTTGCTGAAAGGCCTCCAAGGCCTCCAAAGCCTCTCACCAACCCTGTCAGTAAGATCAATGTGCTGAACTATTTGAATTAATGAGGGTCTCATTGCTCAAAACTTGACTTCTATAAAATCAAAGAAAGTAACCTCAGTTACTCGAAAATTGAAGCGATGATTGACTAACGAGAACATATTCTTTGATAAACAAAATCAATTGCATCAAAATGCCACACCCAGAAATTGATACATCTTAGACCATGCCCTCTTTTGTTTGTAAATTGGTGGCTGGCACCCCCCCCCCCCCCCAAGCCCCAAGTGGAAGTGCTTAGCTGAGTCATCATCATTTTGTGGCTACAAGCAATTGAAATTGGCACACTAATTACAGGAAAAAGAGCATGTCTTGCATAGCAAAAAGTTAGGGGAAAGCATCTTTATATACATATATAAATGTATGCATTCCCCTCGGCCCACCACACAGTGTACTCATTTTTCGTACACAATGATGTGTCAAATATTTGACTTTTCAATTTTCAATAACTTATCAACATTCTCTGTCTCTGGCTACAATTATAGCCATAATAACAACCCAATCTAACACAAAAAGAATTGTATAATTACCAGTATCATTTAAGAGCACCAGAGAAAATGGTAGCATCTACACATGGCCAGGGCCATAGAGAGGATTTTAAAAGTAGGAGGAGCACATTTAGGCTAAAATAGGGACACCTTTTTTAGCTGTAAATAGGTACTTTACTCTTTTCCTGAAAATTTGGGGGGGGGAGCAATTGCCACTTTTGCCTCGCTGGTTCCTATGCCTCGCTGGCTGCTCATGACCAAATTTCATAAATTTCCTCTTGACAATGTTACAGGATATTTGATAAATTCCACACAAGAGGAGCTTGAAAGTTGCTCTATGTGAATCTAATATTACCTCAGGACCAGCCTGCAGAGTATGGCAGTTCTCGATGATATCTTGCCCCGGAACAGTCATTTCAGCCTTATGCACAAAATGAAAAATTCCTCTTTACCAGTTATCAGACGTGCAAGCAGAGCTTTTTCAGAAAAAATTACCAACACCAATTAATTGCCCATAATATCATACACAAATACTGACTTGCTTGTGCAGTGTAATAAATGAAAATTTTGCATGGCTCTTTGTAAGCTATTGTGACACCATCCTTACACAAAAATTTTCATTTTGACTCTAAATGATTTCTTAAAGGATTTCTTATTTCAAATGGTTTCGTTTTTTTTTTGTTTCATGCCCTTCCTATGATGAGGGTTTTTAGCTAGAAACTTGCTCTTTTATAAACTCTAAAATAAAAAGTCATTCATCTTATAAGACGCAGTTGGTTTTTTAAGTTTATTATCGTCTTCTGAAGAAGAATTTTCCATTATCAGACCAGCAGTAAAAACACAATGAGAGTGGCTAAACTAGTCATCAATTATCTAAAAGGTTCTATAATCTTTTCTTAGGACTTAATATTTTGAGGCACTGGTTGCCCCTCTGCCCCTGGGGCAGCTGCCCCTGCAGCCCCTCCAGGGCAGGCACCCCTGGCTGTGCCCAACCCCACCTTACACTTCTTAAGGAGCTGTGCCAGTAAGACATCCCTGGTACCTACCTAATTAAAGCTAAATTTTTATTTAAGTCTCAAAGTACCTATTTATTCTGTAAGTCAAAATCTCTACATGGCACGTACTTTTCCTTTCAATACAACTACAAGCCTACATGCCCTACACCCGGGTCAATTTAATTTTATATGAAATAATAGAGAATTCACAGACAACAGAGTCTCTTAGCAACATATTACGGAAAACTAAACTATTCTCATTTTATCTGTAAATTTTCGCTCATATTGAAAAAATCGGGCGGGCACGTTTTGTAAATCAATCTGGATGTATTTGAGGTTAGAAGTAGGGTAGTTATTGCTGCACTTTCAAGGTTGGGAAAAGAAACTTCCTTCCCTGCCAAACTTGCACGAATTGGCAAGCATAAAATGCCTTTTTTAATTTAACAACTGAGCTAACTGGATGGCAAATCCACTTTATCTATTCATGAAAAATAAGTAAACTAGCCTATGGACCAAAAAGTAACGGAAACAAGTCTCTTTTACCCGATAAATGGTAGCAAAATAACGAGACTACAAACCATTTTCCGTCCTTATGTCCTTCCCAGTTGTCCTTTCACCACCCAGTAATAAGCCTGCCATATTTTCTGGCTTGGAATTCTATCACAACTGTACAGGAGAAAAAATTTGGGCTTGGCACGGTACTGCTACACCTGCAATGGCTAGGCCTTTTCTCTGGAAAGTTCCATGTGCATAACGCACTGGGCATGCGTTGTAAATGTGCGCCATCGCAGGAACCGTCAGGTGCTACAATTGAACTTCCAATTCATTTTTAGAAACCAAAATAAAGAAAGAGGAATTAATAATAAATGGGCGATACAATGCAGAAATCTTTCCTAGCTTCCATTGAACCAGTCTGCATATATGGCATTGCTAGCAGTTTGATTGTTTTTGCTGGATTAACTATAAATAACATCTTGACAAAAACTCTTTTTCAGTCGGCATTTAGAACTACAATCCCGGACAAAAATGGTTGAGACTTTTAAAGGAAAGCTTATATTTTCACTTTCCTTTAAAAAATAACTTTTCCCCAATTCACTGTTGAATGCATGATTATGAAGGGGAAATTATAGAACTACAAATCCAACATTGGTCCAGAGGGAAAGGAGGGGATTCGAATTTACAGGGGCAATGTAAAGTAGAGAATTACAAAAATTGCACTTTGCCTCAACATTTTTGTCCGGGATTTAGCCTATCTATAAATGCAATTTCATATTGAACATCAGCATTTCAATCTGGAATGAAATCCCATTAAAAACAACAAAGGGTGGCTAATAAGTAAGTAAGATATCTCTTCACAACGCTAAGACACAAAAGAAAAAAATATACGATCATAAAAGTCATAAAAGTAAATCTAATATTTCATAATGAAAACATTCTAACTTTTCTTCTTTGTATAGTTTTTCATCCTTTTTGTATACTGCGAAATAAGTGACAGTGAAATAAATAATTTTGTGGATAGCTACATCTTTGCTAGTATTGTCAAGAAGCCAACATGTTTTGTTTCAAATCAGCTAAACCTCGATGCATTGATTTAATTCTAACAAATAGAAAATCCAGTCTTATAAGCACGACAACATTTGAAACGGGACTTTCTGATTTTCACACAATGATCCTGACAGTTCTTAAAGGCGGCTATATCAAGAAAGGTCCAAGGATTTTTCAATACAGAGACTATACTAATTTTAGCACGATAAACTTTACACATGATATTGCTGATATCATAAATGATTTATCAAGAAAGGTGCTCTTTGATTGTACAAATACAAACTTGACAAAAGTACTTTATCAGCATGCTCCAAGCAAGAAAAAATATATTCGTGCAAATGATGGTTCGTTCATGAACAAAGAACTGTGAAAAGTAGTAATGCACAGGTCTAAGCTAAAGAATAAATACAACAGGAATAAGACCAACGAAAACTGGAAAGCATACAAGCATCAGTGAAATAAATGTGTGGCAATATTAAGAAAATCTAAATTAATTTATTACAGAAATTTAGACACCCAAAATTTAGCAGACAATAGAAAGTTCTGGAAAACAGTCAAACCCGTTCTCACGGATAAAGTACAAGTATGAAGTTGCTCTCGACACAGCCGCAGACGATTTAGACAAAGAAAAGAGCAGTAATGACTTTTCTAATGAAGAAGATGATGAAGTAACGGAAACTGAAGAGGATGCAAATGAACTAGAAGATCCGGATTTGGAGGCAGATCCAGACGAAATCGAAGAGCTATGTATCCTAATCATCACTTAAACCAAGAAGTTTTAAGAATGCATGTAAATTTGATCCAAAATCAATTGCAGATTTGTATTTGTTACCAGTGGCGGATTTGAGGGGGGGGGACAACTAGGGGGAATTGCCCCTCCGTCGACGAGTTGAAGCAAGTATGGCGCCCCTTTTTTTGGAAATTGTGCGCCCCTTTTGAAGAATGAGAATGAGGTGAAAAAGTTTCTGAGACCAATAGGTTAATTTGCTTCAAGGATTACTTCAAAGTTATGTTGTTTATTCCGAAAATGGATCTGAAATTGTTGTATACAGCGTTCTCTCGTAATCAATTTTTGAAAATTTTTCAGCGCCCCCACTACCAACTGCCCCTCCTTCAAGTTTGCTCTGGATCCGCCCCTGTTTGTTACTACCTAGTTTCCCCCTGTAGTTTATTAGACACTGAGAAGCTGTGCTTATCGATCAGGCGCTGGTCTTTCTCGACTATTCTCGTGATTCTTAAGCCTGGAATCACAGAGAGTTTCCAAGTTTTCAATTGCACGTGGATTAATCGGTGAATATTCAAACTTGGCAGCATATGAAGGTAGCATCACTCACTTTGTTGGCAATTGAGGCCTGAATACCTCCCTAGAGCGAAAAAGCTAGTAATCGCATTGCTTACACCCTATTAATCTAAGAACAATTTAAGAACAAGCCAGCCTCAGATTTTCGAAAAATTTTAGAACGGTCAGTCTGAACTTAAATTTACTGGTTCTTATAAAATAGAGTGTATTGACTGGATAAATATAACGGTCATGTGCTTGCATTTTTCTGATAGGCCTCTTTCGATCCATAGGTATTTATTTTCCATCTTGTTCTTTTTGACACCTATGTGAAACGAAAAAGCTTCCAGTTGTAAAATGTTTGTTTTTATCAAAGCCATAGGAGTTGGCAATGTTGAATCAAAATAGCACACTCTACCATTTTATAAGTAGACGATGCTAAGGATTTGTCAAACGTCAAGAAAAAATTAGAAGCAATCTGAGACTGAGGTACAGTAAAACAATGACTGCGGAGCAAATTGAGGATTAAGGGGGCTGACAAGATTTTTTGAGGCGGGCTAAACTAATAAAAACCAAGAACAAGATGATTTTTTGTATAGTTTTAAGTGAATTTTGGTGACGATTAGGGGACCCTTTCTCCCGCATCTGCCGACCCTAGCTATAAGGGGGTATCAAGGGTGTGGCACCTGCTTCAAAAATAGATTCTGCTTCAAAAATGAGGATTTTTTTGCCTTCTAGGGTTACCCTGTCGGCAATCATTGTCGCCAAATTTGGCCTGAATATCCTAATATAGCTTCGCTTCAGGCACCGCGGAGCGTTGAGAAAATGGGGGGTCTAAAAAAGTGGCGGGGGGCTAAAAACCAAATAAAAAGTGGTTCGACTGGTGATTAATTGGTAAACTTTTTGTTTTTTTGGCAAAAAGTGGGGGCTATAGCCCTCAGCCCTCTTCTCCGCAAGGCATTAAGTCGTGATAAAAGGAGAGGGTATACCCAAACGTGCTAAAATCCGCCGAGTCATGATTTTCTTGCTCCAATGCTATTGGTCGACCTTGAACTGGTCATATGAACCCACCTAGTAGAGCACAGGCTAACCTTATATTAACTAATAACCTAATATTAGCCTTCACTGATTTACGTGTATTTATTGTTGTTTATCCTCGGCGTATTGCGTTGTTTCTTATTTGCTACACATTTAACCTAGTACTGATTAACAAAACAGTTCCCATCAATAGAAAGTTGTCAACAACGGATGCCGATATTACATTAAACTGCAGCGACCACGCCGAAACCAAATGACCCCCTATAGAGAAGGCATATTTACCTTTTTACCATGACTCATTGCCAGTCCAGCCTTTACAATCAAACAACCCAGCCTTTACTTTTTGGAAAAATTAAAGACAGCCAGTCTGAGCCTCAATTTATGGTTTCTTATAAAAATTTTAGCTTATAAGCTTCACTACAAAAGCTTCTGAGACTTATTGAAAAATTGGAGAAAATTTGGCAACGATAAATGATAAAACAGATGCTAAAAAGATTTAGGCCAAACTTTACAAAAGTTTTTAAATTTTTGTCGGTAGGATAAATTTATTCGTTTCACATTACTAGTGACAGGCTGGTGATTTTTGAGAAATCAAGACTTCTTTCCGACTGGTAAAAACAAACATGTTTAGTAAGGGTTCTCGGGGCATGCTTGACCCACCTTGTCTGGGTATGCTGCATCGAAATTATGTTGTAGAAATCATCAAAATTCCCTTTGCTGGCAACTGCTGTCCTATATCCTCCGATGCTGACTCCAGCTGTCACGGATATCATATGTCACCCTCAGCCAAACTAAAGGGTCTAAGGCGAGGCCCCTGTAAAGTTATAATGAGATGCATCATTTAGCTTTGGCGTTATTTCCCATAAGCTTGGCCTTTTTGGCATGCAAAATTTGACAAATTTGTGCAAGTCGTTATCAAAATCGACATCTAAGGCGATCTTCAAAATCAGAATCCAAGGAGATCTTCAAAAAATGGACAAGGTTTGGGGCGGAAGCAATCACAAATTACACTAATCCTTTTTGTCCAACCAGTGTCCAATAAAACATACGTAGGTGACCCAGCGTAATAGATATAAGGGCACAGAAACAAAATTCCGTAGCACACGATTATTTAAAATATGTAAACTTTAAACGAAACATGAGTAGTCAAAAGCATTTCAAGGTGTTCGCAATGACAAGCTACACAGTTTAACCCCGGCGCCTGCGTCTACGTCTGCGTCTGCCTCCCCATCTTCTCAATCTGATGCGTCGCAGTCTTATGCGTATACGAACTCGCCTAACAAGATCCCAGTAGGTTCTTGGGTTGCAATACTTGCAGTATTTGCAGGCCTTTTTCATGAGACCGCCAGAGCATTTCCTTGCTCTCTTGCAAGCACTGCAGATCTTGCAGAACCTGCAATAATACTGGATGGACTGAACGACGAATGGATCCTTCTCCTCCACATCGGCTTCCTCTATAATGCAAATAAAAACTCATTAATCACAGGAAATTGAAATACGATATGGAAAGTGCAATCGCACAATACGAATGATAATGTCACGATTAAATATCTTGCAGCCAGGAAGCTTACCTAAAGCTTCGAGTTCATCAGGATCAGCAAGTGCCTCGAGATCATCCTCGTTGAAGTCATCATCGTTTTCAAAGGCATCGCTTTCTTCAGGTTCATCTAAAGCCGTGTTCGCCTCATCAACTGTCTCACCTGGAATGAAGAGAGAGAGAGTTTAAATTTACGTAGAAATACAAAGGTCTTCATCAAAAGGAAGGATAAAGAAACTCTTGACCTTGGCCGCCTGAATAAAGCATCATATGCTACAGCAAATTAAACTTGAATGCATTTTGTATTTCTTCGGAAAAAGTAAACATTTGTTAGTTAATTAAATCCGATATCAATTTTCTGAAGATCTGCCCTTTTCTAGAACAGAACAGAAGATTTGCGCTTGCAACAAGTTTCGTCGATATTTCAGAGAGACTGAATCATCGAGGAATGTACTCTACTGAGCAAGAAACTCTGCAGAAATCTTTTACTACAACATTGTTCCAAAATTGCCGAAACTTTGATAAACTTTTAGAGGAATCTTTACTAAATGCCTGAGTGTACTGAGTGATTTGGTTAAGAACAGCCTTTTCAAGCCAGAATGGTTCAGGAACTATCCTAAAGCGTTGAGCGTCGGTAAAATTTGAACACGCCCACTTTTGGGGGAATTTCCGTGCTAACAACAGATCCAACTGGAAAATGTCGGGTAAAATGCAATTAAGAATGCCATACCAGAAAAATACGACGAAAATTGTAGTGAAAATGATTATGTAAAACCTACCGTGAATGGAAACGGCTAAGCCGAGAATGAGTAATATTAAAAGCTTCATCTCGCAGCAATTGACCTGAAGAAAAAGATATCAGGCGGGTGAATAAGTAGATATATAAAAAACCGTTCAAATTCCAAACTAACGGGGTAGACGTACACAGTGAATTCGCAAAGGTAACCTGATAAATAAGAACGGTCGTTGACTAGAAAGAGAAACGAGGACGGCTTGGTTGCCAGAACCACTGCTGCCAGCGTGACATCATACAAATTGTGTTTTCAATATAAAAGCATTGTTCAACATGCATAATCGCTTCTCGAAAACTGCATCAAGAGATTAAGTAAGGCTTTATACTAATCAGTCCGAATACTCTCTCTCGAAAACAAGAGCGGGGAAGAGACGTAACCTATTTCGTAAAGAATGCCCCCGACCAGAACAAATTTTAAACAACACTTAACATCGAGAATGAAACAAATAGGTACGAGAAAAAGAATCGAATCGAAAATGAAACTTTGCTACTTTATAAATACAAATAGAGCCTATCACTCTCTGTATTGTTTGTTATCAATCTCTTTTGCTAAATTTTTGCTTCGGTACTTCCGTGCAATGCAAAAAATTATGAATTCTATATAGTCGGCAAAACCATTATTGGAAGATTGTGTAGATGATGAGTCTTGTTGTCTATTTGAAGGGCCTTTTTGCTACGTTGTAATGGAATACCCTGACCATACATGAATCCATTTGTTCTGGGTTACGCCCATTTATAAACGCGGAAATGGCATATGTAGCGGCTTACATAAAACTAATTTACTTGGAACACCGACCAATAATGATTTCAAAGCAGAATTAAATATAACGAATAATAAATGTAGCAAACTATCTTTAGTTGGCTACTCTATTCAAACAAAATTTTTAAAACCCACTCACCAGCTATCACCTCTCCTGGGTGACTGGTCCGTTCGATCTGCGGGTTTAGCGACGGTAAACTTGTCTTATAGCAGTTTGGCAGCGCCACTTGTTGATAAATTGAGGGATTGTGTCATCAGCAAGCTGTGTTTGTGACATTTGAATACAACAAATTACATTATGCAGTTAGAAATGCCGGACTTCCTGCATGGGGCTTGTCCGCCTACGGATACAGAATGCGGAACTATTTTACACGAGACTTCCTCATCATCTTCATAATCATCATCATCATCACTTTAATTTGTTCTTAAATTACTTAGAAGGTGTAAGTAGTACAATTGCTATGGGGAGGTGTTTAGGCTCGTTTGCAACAAAGTGAGTGAAATATTCTTTATTTGCCGACAGGTTTGAAAATTCACTGAAAATGCACCCCTAGATGGCAAAACCTCCTACGAGATAAAACATTGTTCAAGATTACATTTTCCAGTAGCTCAGCCCCAACTCGTTCTTAAGTTGTTTTTAACTTTTGACCAATTTTGAGGCTCGTGTTGTTATAAAAAAATTTCCAATGAAAAAAGAGTGCAGGCCCGTCGGAACCGGGGAGGCTGGGGGGACTGGAGCCCCCCAATAATTGTCAAACTGTGGTATGTTTCCTTTATAACAGTGAACTGAACGAGAAGGAAAACAATGGGCACTATATCGTTGAAGAGTCGATTTTGCATCAGCTACTTACGTTATTTGAGTGATTCTTGTAACAAACACAACAAGCAACGATATGCAGAAGATTAAATGGCAACGATCGATGTAAAAAGGATATGAGAGAATAGAGGAGAGGCCACGTTAGCAGGCTACTCGACGGACTCCGGAGGGAATCTTGCGGTGAAAAGTCGATAAAATCGAGGATAAAATAGTAGTAAATAAGGAGCACCGCAACGCGGCGAGAATACAAAACAACAAATACACAAATAAGTGATGGCTAATATTTCGCCCCGGCATACAGGGCTTCATCAGAGTAAAGTAAAAAAGTTATCCGAAATTAGAAAATGTAGATGAAATTATTCTGAAACGTGGAACTAACCCAGTCTGCAGAGTATGGCATGTGCACACCGGAGATATTTTTGTGCAAAACTTGTTGCCACCGGGTATTTTTGGGTGTGGCACTAAGACGGGCGTAGTTGGGTGTGGTCCAATAGAAAATATCAGCTGATAGAAACAAATATACAGATAAAAACTTGCGCTATCTTCAACAGTGTACTTTACACACATTTTTACGGTGAAATGCAAATTTACAAATTTTAACCACAACAGGGAAAAATAGTTGGTGCACACCAGCACACCAGAAATTTTTGGTGGTGCACACCGGCACGCTAGGCTTTTTGCTCTTGCACACCGAAGATGTCGTCGAAAAGTGCCATACTCTGCAAACCGGGAACTAACTGAGGTCACCTTCAAAAAATGCACTGCTTTAAAATAAATTAAATAAATTATTTGATAGTTATCATTTTATAATCCAATGACAGGGGGTTTTCAGGATAACTTTTTTAACATTAAGATTTTTTGAAAAGTTTGCAACAAAATTTTTTGGTTCATGACATAATCAACCATTTTCGACCTAGTATACCAGAGAATGTCTGAGTTTAGAAAACATAAGCTCTTACAATATAAAATCTGACAGAATAAAACATTAAACAGTTCTATGGCAACAATTCTAAAAGGGAACAAGAAAAGATAGCTAGAAAATACCCAAAACGCTGCCCTTAACTTCCTTGTCGCTGCCTGACTGGGGTACTCACTTTTGAGGATGATTTCTTATAAAAGAAGAGTGAATTTTATCAAACTACATTTATTTTTCTGTAATGTGCTGCTCTTCGATTTACTCCAAATCATTATTCATATTCGTTTTCTGCTAATAATTATGTTTCTGAGCACAATTCACGTCTTTTTCTCCTTTTCTCGATACTCTAGGCCGTTCCCTTCTCATCAAAACATTATGTGACGTGGAATTTGTCGGCGCCTTTGAAAAAAAGTGATGAATTTGATTTTACTCTGATTTCGTTCAGAGTGAAATTTCCAATTATAGAGGATTAACAACTGATAAGCGCATTAGATTCTGCAGCGAAAATGGACAATTTTAGTATGTTCAGCATGTTGGTCCAACATCGAAAAAAGTGATGGTAAAAAGTGATCGTGTAAACCCGGCCTTTAGGGACGGACTCATTTGAAGCAGGCAGCAGCTGGATGGAGAGTAGAAACACGCCAGAGTAGAAAACAGGCACAAAAGCGCATTTGACCTCTGAGGCTCCTCATGGAGTGATGATGACAGTCAACTGTGATCAACTATTGATTTATTGCCAGTCAAATAAGGCCTTGTTTACATTGAGGAGCAGGGCCGTCGCTACAGGGGGTGTGGGGGGATGTGACACCCCCCAGACCCTAACCTTGTCGGCAAATCTTCGAAAATGGAAGTTTTGTCGTTAACCTCTTGGAAACTGGAAAATTTTCAGGAGAAAGACAGAGAATTTTGCCATTTTCAAATAGATAATATCGGTTGTTGATGACAGCACCAGTCACAGTTGATATTTTTGAAAACCTAACGAGAATAATCAAACTCTCTCGTGCTAAAGGCCAGGCGCGATCTGACCCGGGTGGCAAAGTGGCGATCCCCACCGAGCCCTTAGACATGCAAAGTAAAGAAAATTACGGGCCCTTTCTGCAAAAGTTGGAGTGGAGAAGATAATTTTCATAAACTGGAAACTGCAGTCACAGCCAAGGCCCCTAGCATACGTGCTGGCTTCACAACTAAGCATCAAAATGAAGTCTGCGCGCAGGCCAAAGGGCCCAACTATGAGCAATATCTACTATACAGTAATTCTATTTCAAATTTCGCACAAAGACAAATCTGTCCTACTTCCTAGAGAAATAATTTGAAACTGTATGTAGAGATCAAGGAGCTGTTTTTTTTAGTTAGTTGTCTAGAGTCGCCATTGTTACGTTTCTAGCTAATAATGACCTTCCACGCATGATGGAACGTTCCCTGGGGTCATATCACTTTAAGGGAAGAAAGTTGCGCAGGAAGAAAGCTTCTCAAATCGGGAAACTTTTGGAATCAATTTTGCGAAAGAAGCGAAATAGGAGCTTTGCAAAAACAAACTTTCGCGTTTTAGCGAAAATCATGGACTTTGCGTGAAAAACATTTCTATTCAATTGAGGTTTCCTTCTATTTTTATTCCACGTGATACCAGCAAAACAACGAAAAAGATGTAAAATTTGTCCAACAGAATAACTCTTCGTCAAAGTTGTCAAGAGGATCAACAGCAAAATCTTCTGGACATTTCACAAAAATAAATTTTCGCAAATTTAGTATTTCAGGAAGTTTTGCGTATCAATCATCCACAATTTTAGGCCATAAACGCTAAAAACGCAAAGGTTCCTTCACTCGCAAGTTTCTTCCCGTGAAAGTTTCTTTCCGCGAAAGTTTCTTCCTTGAAAGTAGTAAGCAACAGTTAAAGGCCTTCCCCTGCTGCCCTTTAAGTTTTTCTTTTCTCTGAAACACTCTGCAAGGTGCATGTTTAAAAGTTATAATGAAGTTTTTCTGTTTGCTAATTGTTGAATGAACAGCGTGTTTAGAATAATAAAGTTTGGTACAGAATAAGGAATCTGTATCGTTTTAATTTCTCTCAATGATGTTTTAGTTAGGGGGGTCTGGAACACAGGTTAGTTTTAGTGTGAATAGTGTGAAGTTTGTAGGTCACTAGATTTCAAATTGTAGCCAAGATACTAACCTAGACAAATGAAAAGATAACACATCAAAGAAAAGAACATGCAGGTTGAATTTTTGATTATTTTTTTGGCTCAATTTCAGAATACTATATTTATATATATACATTTATTAGGTTCGCTTGAAAATATTGCAAAAATTTTCAGACTAGGATTGTTATTTTGAACTGTTATTAGAGTTTCTTAGAGTTACTAATAGAACCATTGTTTTGCTGTTATTGTGGGGAGTTTGACTGCATACATAGAATCCTTGATTTACATAGAGAACCAGAACCGTCAATAATTGTTTGGACTGAGAATATTTTAGCCTTTTCTCGCATTAGTTGGTGTGGCTCAAAAAAGTTTATCTGCCACACCCTGGACCGGGACCTTTTTGTTTGCTGGCCACCCTGCAATTATGACACTGAGCAAAACTGAAATATAGCAGTTCGAGAAAAAATGTTCCCGAGTTTTATCAATGATAATTATAATCGTTTGAGAACCACGCCCGTATCTGTTGCGACGCCCATTTTGTCGGCAAACCACTGGCTAGCCCTCTTAGGCGAGATCTCGCTACTAACCTCCCGATATCTGGTCCAGGCGAGCTAGAAATTTTCCATGAAAATGCAAACAAGCGGGCTAACCCTCCTGGGAGGGCAAGAAATTTTTTTTTGCGCACGCGTCAAACACAAACCGCTTGCGTTGTCAAAGTAAAAGTGGCTGCCAGTATCGAAAAAACCAATATTTCAAAATCAAAGCAATTTCACTGGCCTTCTGACATAGTCAGGGAAATTGTTGTGACAGCAAGTTTTAATTAGCTTGTATGTATAGCTAGAGATTGTGTTGGGGCCCAGACCTTCCTTGGTATCCTAAGACCCCACACAGTTATTGTTATTACATTCGGTAGTGTAATACGTGCCGATATACACGGCGGCATGTAGAGTTTTAATTATAACGTTGATTTTATATTTGATTTAAAGCAGTGGTAAATTACATGTCTTGAATCTCAATACCTAATAAGGACAAACGTATGGAAAATATCAATCGACAAGTCTCAGTGAACGTGATTATCTAAGTTGAAACTCGTAATAAGTTAGTTAGTTGGTTGGAGTAGAGTTGAAGTAATGATGGTGATCGGCGAAAACGTGAAATAGAATATTGATGGATTTGATACAAAATAGTTACACAAAATGGTGATATTTCTCTGAGTCTTCATCTTACACTTCGTTTATCATTAAACATTAAGATAGGGGCACCGCTAGAAATAGTGGTCCCAACAGATTGTACCAACTTCAAATAAAGAAAGAAAAAGAAAAAAAAGCGCCTAATACCAAATCTGACTTCAGAATATGGTTGTGTATCGGTTACTGATTGATTTCCGAGATGGGCCCACTAAGGGCCCACAAACATTTGTGCCCCCGAGACAATTCTCAGAAAACTGGTATTTGGATGAAAGCATAGCATTCACAACATCATTAAAATGAGTGAAAGACTGGGTAAGATGTGTGAATGCGAACAACCATATAATAATGATGTAAGTTATGGCATGTCAATTAGGTTTCTTCATTTTGATTCACATCTATGTCCGTTATAAAATTTTGTACTTAGTTTACGGGGATATCACAAATTCACAATGTTGCTCAAATGTTGTCCAGTTTGGCCACCATGTCGGCCGACAAATTCATTAAGAAATTTGTTGCTCGAATGTTTGAACATGCTCAAACATTTTTCGGCAACATTCGTTGCTCAGTTCTATGTTGTCCAGTTTGGCCACTTTGTCGGGCAACAATTCACCTTAATTTCCCATCTGAGAAAAAATCAACATGCGCAGTGTTGTATTGCAAAACAATATCGTCAACTCGATTCAATTAAAATGGCCGGTCAAAATTTAAGCTTCGAAGTTGATTTTGCAGAATGGGAAGTAAACCATGGAGAGGAAGAATATAAAGGTCTCGTCTGAAACAAGTCCAAGTGCAAGTTCTTGAAAACAACAAATCAGCCAAATGCTACTGCTTCTACGAGTGCTCAACCAAAAAGTGCTAAAAGCAACACGATGGTGTTGTGGTGTGTCAAAATCAGCTTCCATTGGCTGCAGTTTGCTTTCTTTCAGCCATACTTATCCAAACTTTTGAAACCACTTATTCACCTTTACGATCGTGTAGTAGATCAATTTGTTACAGGTGTTCGCAGGGCAGCCAGGAGTTTTCGGAGGCTCTTGGGCAAAGCTAAAACTGGAAGCCCCTGCGAGCGAAGCGAGCAGACAATTTTTTCAATCACGTCCTTTAGATTAGCGTGAAGCTCATTCTAGAATATTTCTTGCAAAAAAATTTCTTTTAATCAATGAAACGTTTACTATTTTTAGGTATACATTTGTTACGCTAAGTTTGATCAATCCCATTTTTAGAATGGAATTCATTACTTAATGAAGCCCCTAGGCTTTTAGGCCCTGGAAAAATTTGCCCACTCTGCCTCCTCTCCACTTTGCAGCTGTGGGTGCTGGTTGAATTTCTGTTGTTATATGCCTAGATGTATTGCCTTTGCTCCACATTCGCAAACTGAAATCTGTATCCCTACAGTTCAATTCAACAGCAAAAACAACGACTCGGGTAATTGGTCTTGTCATAACCTATCAACATAGGGGCCCAATGGCTATGTACGAAGAAGATGTCTAGTACGTAATATGAGCTCAGTAAAGAGCGGTAGCAAGAAGGATTGGGCTTTTCTATGAAGATGTTTATGAAGAAAAATTTCAGAATACAGGGTCTCGGCGAGAATTTAATCTCGTTGACATTGTCATTGACGGTTGACTGCGATCTCTCGGGCTGATTCGTTTTAATTTACAGTAAAAGCTCTCTCTATTAAGCCCCTTGGGGACTTATTTTTTCAGGCTTGGAATAAAAGGCTTATTTGAGAGGGGGCTTTTTTAGAGGGGGACCTATTTGAGAGGGTGGCTTATTAATCATTGAAAACAAAACATGTTTTGAAATTGCCACAATGCTCTGGGATTTCTTGGAAAGAATCAGCATCAGTATCCTGCTTGATCAATGCTGGTTCACAACCATTTGCATTTATAGGAATTCTAAATAGAAGAAAATGATATCTATCCTAAATATTTCCTGAGGATGCCAGTCAATTAAAAGCTATTACAAATTGACCAAAAAGATTATCAAAGCATTGTCTAACATGGGATACAGTAAGAGCCTAGGGATTTAAAATTGCTTTTTTAGTACTGTTGTGAAGTCAATATATTTCGCAGCCCAAGCCATCATGGGGGATTCCTACTCGTCCCAGTCTTCTTACGTTATATATTCACGCCCTATATTGTAAGGTTAAGTTTTTTGAAGTAGTGAAGTTACGATAAAGTCACGCTACAAACTTATGATGGGCTAACAAGTTACGTTTACGTTATAGTTGTTTATAGTCACGTTTTGTATATATTTAAAGATAAAATCAACGATATGGAGTTTCATTCACGTCTACGCTCCACCGAAGCTATGTTCAAAATAAGTACTCCAAAATATAAGAACCTGTTTAGCCAAACAATTAGCAGATTTTTATATGTTGGGTTTAACCATTTAATTCGTAGACTTTTTTACCAAATACCAAAAAGGTGAAAAAAAATTGAACTAACTCAAAACTCGAAAATAACAAGTTGAAATGCACAATGCTAAATTTGAACTGTTGCTATAAGCATAGTCAATAGAAAAACTGTAGTCTGGAAGTCCTTTGTTTTATCCTTTTGTTTCGCTCGTTGACTTGAAGCCAGCCTATTCATAGGTCACGTGATCAAAACGAGTGCACAAACAAATTTTAATATTGCGGATGCTAATGTTTAAAGGCAATCTGTCTCGTTGTGGATTGGTTAACGAGAACAATAGCTGGAACAATAGCCTAAACATGATTCCAGCGATCCGCCATATTCTTTACAATGCGATAAATTAAAGGGGGACTGGAAACAATAAAAATCCCTTTGTTCTTATAACCAATCAACGTCGTGACAGATTGCCTTTAAGTGCGCAGACAAACTTTAAACTCAAACTCAAAAACAGGCTAATCACATTATACTGAAATATCAAAAGTAAAATATTTTGTATTCATACAATTATAAGAAAGCTTTTTAAAGACGATAGAAGGATACATGGAACAGCTCAAAAAGAGCTGTCGAGGCCATTTAGATTTAGAAGCTACTAAGATTTTAATTGTAAATTTAACAATTTAACAGAAAGAAATGGCAAATTTAAAGAAAATCAGAACAAAAACAATACAGAAGTAGCAAAATAAAGTAATAAAGTAATCCCGACTGATAAATCTACCGCTTTCGGAGCCACAACAGGCTCTAGTCTAGTGCCCCAGCTTTTTACACGCAATAAGCATTTACAATATCAGCTGGCAGTGTGCACAACGAATAGCTTAGATTTTATATCTTTTGTTGAAGAAAAGCTAGACGAACTGTCATAATCAATTTCATTTTAACGGACTCTCTTAAAAACGAATAAATGGGATGCTATGCAGTCTTATCGGACAGTAGTGATGGCGGGCAGTTTTTTCTGTTTTTTTTGGTACGGTTGTGCAGTTTGCAAATATTCTTAAACCAAGTTTTGCAGCCAGCTTTATCAACTTCTTTTTGCTTAAAAATTTCGGAGACAAAATGTTCAGCTTCTTCAGGAGACCACAACCAGTGGCGCTAGAAAGGCCATTGCCGAAGAGCGATAAAAATTTCGATTGCGTACAATACTTATCTGGCTAGTTTGAAAAACGAGTTTTTGAAAAAGCAAGAAACAGCCCAAATGACATTAACCAAACTATAATTGGGTTGCTAGAGAACGGCCTGTGTCCCAAAGGCTGATAAAACCAAGAGTAGAGGAGGTTTGATAAAATTAAATTGAGAAATTCTTTACCCAAGCAAAGACAGAATGTCTTTAACAGATAATCACTTTGACAACACATCCAAGATATTCTTTCGCCGTTTTGAATAAAACTTCTGCTCGGTTTGGAACTGTAAATATTGCTATCGACAAAAAACTTCTCTTCTTGTCACTCCACATTCACGAAACGTACAATTAGCTCCAGGCATGTTAATAATATAGCATACTTGATAACTTGATGATAAGTTGAAAATATTATGTTAAAACGACGCGCAAATAAGAAGGTTGAACTCTACCACGCGAATACTGTGCACTCATTTTGATCACGTGACATCATTAAAATGAAACAAAAAGTTAGAACAACAGGCTTCCAGACCAGAGATTCTTCTATTGACTATTCTATAAGCAGGGGCGGTCTGGCCCGGGTGGCAAAGTGGCGATCGCCAGAATGCCAAGCAGAGCAGCGAATGAGCGTACTCTTATCTTCCATTTCTGCTCTCTAATTGATGTGGCTCTGATGCCCAGGGTATCTGACTGTCAGAGACAGTGCTGTGGGAACGAAATTCATATTGAGAGGGGGGCGGCTGGCTGCTCTTTGTATTTATTTCCACTGTTACTGATTATCAGGACATAAGGCTTAGGCTGCAATTATTGGGAGGGGGGCTTCAGTAAATGAAAATAACGTAAAATTCAAAACAGGAAATTCAGAAGAGAGATGACAAGCGGTCGTCACTATCATCTGGTTACAGAGATCTGTATCAGGATTTAACAATGCTAAGAAGATTAGTTGACACAAAGAGGAAGCAAAAGAGCAATAAGAGCCTTTTTTCAAGATTTCAAGTTCATAGAATGTCAGAATTGCTGGCATTTGCAAATTGCTACCAGCAGATCCTGAAAACAGATGATCTCAAGGAACAAGCTCTTAGAGAAGAAACATATGGAGAGGAAAACTGTGACTTTCAAGGTGGGGATTCACAAAGAGAGAAAGGACCCCAAAGTCGACATCGACACCCTTTATCAAAAGGGTAAAAGCTTGCCAACTGTGCATACCCTGCGCATTCAAAACTTTGTACCGACAATGATTTTTATTTTTTTACATATATTTATATCTTTTATCATATATAACAATTTTATAAGAATATGAGCATCAGAACTGGTCAAAAGTTGAGATCAAATTAGGAACAAGCTAAAGCTGAGGTATTGTTTAATGCATTTTTGAACAACATTTTATCCCAAAACGAGGATTTTTAGCCATGTGTGGTTGCTTTTCGATGAATATTCAATCTTATCGTCAAATGAAGGCTGTCTCACTCACTTTGTTGGCAAATAATGCCTGAACACCTCCCAAGAGCGAAAAGGCTAGCAATCGCACTGCTTACACCCTATTAATTTAAGAACAAATTAAGAAGATTTTTGGACGGATTTTTACGAAAATTAAGAACAGTCAGCCTGAACCTAAATTAACTGGTTTTTATAAAAAAATTAGTGAATACAACATGCACCTAGGAGCATACCTTTCCCTCTACAACGTGTATAAATGCTTGATAGCACTTAGCTGCACCCAAGTTTCCTTTGAAAGATTATTCAGCGCTACTGATAATTTCAAAAGAAGAGAGAACTTTCCACTTGACTACGAGCAAGTCATTGGCCAATTTGCTGATTCATTTGCACTTCTTCGAAAAGAGTTGAAACTCTGAGAATTCAAATAAGTTTTGATCTTGATTCTTAACTCTACATGGGACTCTAATACTGTTTACACGCGAGGAAAGGTATGGATCCAATTGGGTCCGAATTTACGAATTAAAGTCGATATACTGCTGATGTCTAGCGTATTGCTTTATTATCAATTTTTATTGAATCAATCGTATTTTCAGCCACATTTTTAGTTGGTGTGGCTCAATTTTTCCCGCCACGCCCTAAACCGGGCCCTTGAGTTTTCTAGCCACCCTGCGATTTTGACGCCAGACCGCCCCTGGCTATAACACAATTATTGCTACTATTTCATATACAGTACTGTATCACGGATCAATTATTGATTGGCTTTTGGCAACATTGGTACACTAATAATTATTTAGAATCAAGAACAGACCAGATTTTCTGATAATCAAAAACAATATAAACTTTGAAGAAATTAAGAACCTAACTAAGAACCTACTTAGCCTAAACTGTCAAAAAGTACCCCATAATACAAGAACCTGTTTTGCCAAACTCTGAAAAAAATTTGTTCTTACACGCGGGTTTTTACCGTATATGGAAGTGTTCTAAGCCAAAGTAGAAAGAGTGTCTTTTAAGTGTTTTCAGAACCCCACCAAGCTATTCATAGATAGAGCGAGTGGCAAGCACATATTCAGTTTAGTTGGCATCAAAGAATTAATAAATTCAATTCCTTAATTGGAAGCAGGATGAGCCTTTTGATAATTTTGAAATATCTTATATGTTAATTTTGAAATATGAAATAATGGCAAGATTTCGTTAAGAAATATAAAATAATGTCAACCCCCCTTGAAGGGCCTATTTGTCTCTCTCGAATGCCTTCGTCCCAATATTGTTTGACTTGACTTGACACCAGGAAGAGGGAGTCAGTTTGAAGCTTTAGGCAAAACTGTTTTCAAAAAAAAGGGGGGGGGTAACAATCTTCCTTTATTACGATACGACAACATTTATTGTATGATCCCCTAAACAAATAAAATCACCCGGAAATGATTTTAAAAAGCAAAGATATGCATCTCCGATTTCAGTTGAATTGAATAGGAGAATTCTGAAAACAAAATCTGCAGACAAGGAACAAGGAATCGAACGAGAGGAGGTGGAGAAAATGGTGATGCAGTGCTTTGGTATTATTTGAAAGCATCAAAGGTGGGCAGCATAAAAAGATCACATCTATTTATTTTGTGTATAGATCTATGCTCAACATCTCGAGTTTATTACTGTTTTTCGTCAGTTTATTTGGAGAAATATTGGCCTAAGTTCGCACATCGAGATTTGATCTGTTCTTTTAACGATTCCAGCGTCATCAGAAAGCTCCCAAGTCAAGTAGATCTTTGATACAACTAAAATGCATGTAGCATACTGAATGAAGGACTTCTTTTTAGTCAATCTATCCAAGGAACTATATTATCATTTGTAATGAAGGGGGAGAGGAGGTACAATAAAGAGGGATTGTCGAGCGAGCATTGTCTCAAATTTTGAAATGGAGCCAAGTAGACATCAATTAGTCGCAGGTTTAAACTGACTTTTTGAAAGAGATAAGCAAAAATTCCATCTTGTTTCGACTGTTTGCAGAGTTTTGGGTAAAAACTTTCGTTTTCAACCTTTTTCCTGTTTGTCTATAATAGAAGTCGTGATAATTCCAGATTAAGGTTATCTTCTTCAACACAAGCGATGATTTAAAATTTACAGCAAAGTAAAAAATAAGTTTTGGTCGAAAATGTCGAGTTTATCAGTTACTTGTTGTGAAAGCAAATACTTTTGTTTCAGGCGAAAAATTCTGCTCAAGTTAGAAAGGAAAGAAAACCCTTAACAATAACAAATTCTCAGCAATTTCTTTGCTGATGCTGCAAAGTTGTGTTGTATCTTTGAAGCACTTCATTACTTGAGTGCATCAAACCATATTTTCAAAACCATGCTTATGCATAGTGTTTCCCCTTTCCTCCTTCTGCATCAAAATATAATTGATTATCAGGTTTTCATGTGAATCATAAACAGGAATTTTTCATACATGAGTCCTTCTCATTGAAAAAAGTTTAGCTCTTCAAGCTATAAATTTGCCAAAAATGTTATTGTTGAGAATTTGCTACAAAAGCTTCATAGTATGTTATCTATGTAATGGATAAGCAATTTCTATGACAACAGCAAACCTCAGGTCAGGTTTCCTAGCTTCTGCTGTGATTGACAACATGTTTGATTTGGCCAATGCTAAGAATAGAAATTAAATAACATTGCAAAAAGCAATAGTTGAGAGTCTTATCAAAGGCTATTATACCAAACAGACAAAGCATCAAATAGGAATTGAACAAAATTTTGTTTTTGAACAAAATTTCAGTGTTCCAGGAAGTGATAGCAAAATCATGGTGTCATTTGATAGCTACAAGTAACCACCTGCTGCTATGTGAGAACAGATGATTGCCCTTTAGCTTAATATTGTTTTCCTTTCTGTAGCAAGGAAGACCCAGTGGTGGTGCCAGGGGAGGGCTAGGGGGGCCTACAGCCCCTCTGTCGGAAGCATCTAGCCCCCCTATCGGAGGAAATTTTGGGTTATTGTCGAGCAAATTTGACAAAGTAACATACAAAAATTACATATTTTAGTCATTTTAGCCTTCTTGTCGGAAGCTCAAACCCCTCTGTCTGAAGATTTCTGGCGCCACTCCTGGGAAGACCAAGACAAGCTCATATGTTCATGTCATATTCAATCCAACAACTGAACTTTACAATTCAGATATAATCATTCTATACAACATCACAGTTTGTTAATTAACACATCAAGACAGAACAACAGACATACTTACAAACAACAGAGTACAAAGATTCAGATAGAGACAATGACATTATTAAATTACATACAATATTAACAATCAGTTCCTGGGAAGCACATCCTACATTTCAATAACAGATTTGCCATAGACTGTCAATTTTGCTAATAAAACTAATTTTTTAAAATGCAAACAAACCAATAGAAATTTTTTTATAAATGTTTAAGCTTAGATAAAAAATTTTGGGAATAAAATGAACATATTTTCTGCAGTCTATGCAATTTCACTTTAATCTATTAAATCTATACCATTCATATTTTTACATTCATCATTGTTAAAGGGCCTCTCCAGCCAAAATTTGCAATTGCATTTTATTGGCTAATCTAAAGGAGCTGAACCTGCTGATCACGAATTTGTTATTTGTTTTTCGATATTTTGTACAGTTTGTGATAATTGAATTGAATTAACCGACAAAATATTTTCGGTTTGGTGACACTGTGAAGCAATTTTGACGTCACAGTGTATTTCGTTAGTCTTGCCTCAAACCGAATCGAACGTCAGCGATTCGCAAATTGAACACTGCAATTGTTGGTGCTCTCAGTTCTGTTCCACCGGCTTTTAGTTTGAGCATTTCAGATATCAATTCTGAAGCCTTTAGTTGTTCATCGTTTCTGGAAAACAACTTGAAGTGTCAATTTCGATTAATTGTACGCGAGGGAAGAGCTGGAACAGAAAGCCGTAGCTTTGTAGGCCTACACAGGTGATCAAAACAAAGTCGTCACACAGCATGGACACATTCTGACCCGCAAACTTAGAATAATTGTAAACATTTAATATTTTTCGATCCTAAAAAGCACCTGCTGTAGATTTAGATGCAGTTATCAACGAGTGACCATGACTCCTTCACGATTCGGTGGAAGATTTAAGAAATTCATGACGAACGAGAGCCGCACACTGTGACGTCAGAATGTCACAAAACTGATTCGGCTTTTGTCGTTTTTTTCTTGGAAAGGTGCAACTTTAAAGCCTTATAACTTCTAAACTAATTGAAACTTTGCAAAAACGACAACTTTGCCATAATACACGCACCAGATGCTAACTTTTTAGTCAATAAAAAAAAAATTTTTTTTGGCTGGAGAGGCCCTTTAACATATTTACCTTTTTTACTGTATTGTCTGTCTGTTAAACCATTCAATAACCTTCTGCTTTTGCCCCATCTTTCCCCAGAAAAGCTGTTACTTTGAATTTTAGATGGCGGTATCATTTATCCAATGGTATCATTCATTCAAATTTAACTTTTGAATTTCAGTGTTTTCCAAATTGATGAGAAATCATGGAACAAGTGTGTTTCTAGAAGTAAAAATAAAAGATTTTAATGGTTAAGGATTTTTCGAGGTTATAAATTAGCTGTCAAAAGTGGATTTGCCAACAAGCAGATGATATGCAAATTGCAAAATTAACAAATATTAATCTTTTGCAAAAATTTGTTGAGGTCTTTTGGAATTGACACATTTTCAGTTTCAGTTTTCATTGACAATTGTAACTAAATACATAATACAAATATATATATGCATTTGAATCACCTAAATTAACTAAAACAATCAAAATACATGACAATAAACTAATATGGATAACTACAAAATACATCCATGCCTGACACAGAGGAAAGTGGAAAAAAGGCACAATATAATTGTACAGAACATAAAATGAGCACGGGTTTCAGAAGCAGTCAAGAAGACTACATCCCGAAACCATGCTCATATGCCTTGCACAATTTTATATGATGTTCTTTTGGTGATTATGGTGTTGGCTTCTTATGGGTTGAAATGTTTGAAAAACAGGGTCAACAATTCAACATACCATAATATTTAATAGTTCTCCATGTGGGCTACCAGGGGTGGGCTAGATTTAATTGCAAATTTTCATAGCTTTGAAGAATAGAAAGTGTTATGTACTTCCCCCATTTAAATGCTTATTAGAAATTCATCAATGCTTCAGGTATTCTCCATGACCAAACTATGATATATGATAAATTACCTTTTTTTTGCTTTTGAATTTTACAATATCATGGCCTTTGAAATGTTACAAGAGTTCAGATGACTCTTTTTAATTTAGTTATTCATATGACAATGCGCTTGGTAACATAAAACATTCTTTCTAGGACAGCAATGGCTGCCAACCTCTCAGTAATTGTCATTGGAGGTCCAGCTCTTGGTGTGATTTTTGTTTTATTATTGGTTTTGGTCTTAATTCAATGTGGAGATGCCAAGAAGAAAGACAACAAGGACCTGTGAGTTTTTATAAATTCAGTTTTTATAATTTTTTGGCATGACATTTGCAGATAACCGGAAAATGAGATCTCTTATCTTGATATCTCAGTCTAAGTGAAAGCTCCATAATGTTAGTGACTCAAACCACAGACTACATGACCATAAGCACTGAGCCGTTTTCACATCTAGTGACTCGTAAGGGAACAGAAACCAAATTTGCTGCCAAGATTTCAGGTAAATTCTGAAAGAATCAAATTCAAATTGCAGATTTAACAAAGTTCGGAGCTGGTCAATGCCCACTTTACAAGCTTTAC
This sequence comes from Rhopilema esculentum, assembly GCF_057945365.1. Taxonomy (NCBI): domain Eukaryota; kingdom Metazoa; phylum Cnidaria; class Scyphozoa; order Rhizostomeae; family Rhizostomatidae; genus Rhopilema; species Rhopilema esculentum. The sequence goes on along the minus strand of NC_142819.1, from coordinate 6,222,272 downwards.
TGAGTTTGTGTATCAGGAAGAACACTACAATTTTGTTTTTTGACAAATTGGTTTTGTTTCTTCAAGATTGATTTTAATTCATGAACATTTTTTTCAGCGATAATGAAGATCTCCAGACTGAAGGACCTTATGAAAAAGTGGCTCCACTGGTTACCCCTGAGCAAAAAATTAACGGGCTGAAGGCAAGTAGCACTAAACAATGCTTTCCAAGTGTTTATAAATAATAAGAATACATTGAAGCTATAGGCTTTATATTGTATTTAGGAATACCAGTTTATGCATCACCTCTGTTTAACTTGAGGTATTTTTACCTAGCTAAATAACAGATATGTTTGGGAAATAGAAACAACACAAATTCCCTGTTGGTAGGTGTCCATTAATTGAAGGTTTTTTAAATTCCAGGAATCCATTAATTTAAGTGTTTGATAGTTGGGGTATCTGTTAATGCACAGTGTCCTTTAATTGGAAATGTTCATTGATAGGATATATACGTGTTTACTTTAATGAGAAGATCCTATTTTTGTAGGTCTCACATAAAGTCTGTTTTACTTACTTTTGACATAAAGTCTGTTCTACCTGTAGGTAGGGTAAGCTGGGGTAATTTGGGACACCCACAATTTGGGAAATTTACTATTGTTAGAAGATAACCTATACTTTTAAAATTGTTATGATTTAAGACATTGAGGTGAAATTTTAGCAAACATTGTATCTTTTGATCCAGTTTCTCTGGTGCCTCTAAGTTTATGTTATTTGCAATAATGAAATGTGTATGTCCCAAATTACCCCTCCTGGCAATCTTAAAAGTAAGATATATTGCCGAAAAAGGAATATAGAAAACAAATATTCTTCAATATTAATTCTTTGCTATCTAAATGTATATAAAAGGCTTATTCGGTATTATATTAGCTGTGATGGAGCAGTGGTAGGAGAAAAACCTAGAAATTGTTCCAAATTGCCCCCGTTTAACCTACAGGATTTTTAACGAAACTGATGTTTTACATCCATCTGAATATGCTCTCCTTATGCTCTTGAATTCCTCTGCAGCCAGAAGACTGTACAGTAACAGTCCAAATCGACCCTAGCGATGACGGGAACAAGTCTTCGACACTGAAATCCAATGCGTCAAGCTCTATAGAAATCGGAGATCGTCCGAAACAACCTACGCCTTTGTTACCAAGAAATTCAAAAGACTGTGAAAGCGCTCATTTAGTGAACAGCCAAGGAAAAAGTACGATGGCTGAAAATATTGATAATGTACAAGCTTCAGATGAAGTAGCAAAGTCCAAATCGGCCTCACTACCACGACAAAATCAACCAGTTAGCAATGGCTCTCAAAAACAGAGCTCAAAAATAGTAGAAGGGAGTTATGAAACCAGTGGAAGTGGGGAAGAACTTTACACTAAAGTGAAACCGGCAGAGACCAAGCCAGAATGTGCTTACAGTGTTGTTGAAATCGCAGACAAAGAAACAAAATATGAAATGATTGATGGAAAATTAACAAGAACAAGTTATAAAAAGAATGTTGCAACAGAAAATGTACCGAAGTCAGAATATGAGGTTTTCGACATGAATAAACAGCAGGATTTAGATCCGGTCCTTTTTGCAGTGGAAGATTCCGGAGCAAGTGGAATTTACGAGGCTGTCAGCGACTCCCAGAAGGAAAATCCTACAATTGCCGGTAGTCAGGTGAAAACAGACAGTACTGATGGGAAAGAAAAGACTCACGAAGGCGGAGAGGACAACCACGATGAGCCAAAGAAGAAATGGGGTCTAACTCGGTTTTCTTTAATTAAGCGAAATAAAACTAAAACCCAAAAAGAGAAACTCCACCCTGAGAGTCCGGCAGAACGTAGAAAGTCTAACCTGAAGGGCTCCAATGAAAATTTAACAAAGCTGGAGACCGAGAGTCATAAAGATCCGGTGATTGAAGGACACAGACGAACTGCTAGTGGACGCGGGGAACTTCTACCGCCTCTTCCTCCAATGGAAAATCTAAGACTGAAAGTAGAGAAAAGAAGGACATACCACGAGGGAGATTTAATTGTGGCCCAACCTTCTGGGGAACAAGGTAAATCTGTTCAATCAACTTGAAATTATCCTTCTCATTATATAAACAGAAGCTTGTCCATCGCAGCTAATTTTCCTTCGAAAAGGCTATGTAATAGACCTAGTAATCAGGTGGTGACGTTGAAAAATAAAACTTTAGCTTTATAAAATAAGCGTATTGAAGTAGCTTGCTCATTAAAATTGGATTCTCAGTACTTCTTTAAGGATATTTAAGAACCAAAAGATTCGGAGAAACGAGGATTGGAAGCTCTTTTGATAGATAAAGCATTGAAAACGATTTAAAGCGTTATTACAAACAGGTGATAAAGTCTATAGCACAATGCCATCGCTTTCCCGTTCTGGTATCAACTTCGGTAGTATAAAGGAAACAACATTTTTGAAGATGGCACGGAGAGCACAAACATTATAATTTGAAAAATAATTCGAAGTATCTTTTATAAAAATATGAATTTTTAGTTGAGAAAATATAAAAAGAAAAAAGATAAAATGATTTTCATTATAATTTGAATACAATTTTTACTATCGTATTGGGGTGATTTTCTGGACATGTAAAATAGATATAAATGAACAATAAATATAATATCAAAGATTCCAATGTACTTAATATGCATCACTTTCACTGACAATATACACTGTATGTCCTTCTAACGTTTAAGTCAGTACCTTTTTACTTTTTATCGCTATATTCTTCTTTTAAAGCAAAAAGGCCTCCAGCTGCTGTGCCAAACTTGTACACCAGTGATAATGCCGGTAACACAGAAGATGCCGTTTACGAGATACCCGATAGAGGCATCGTCATTGCCAAAATAAGCCCAACTCAACAAGTAAGTCCAAAATGGCGATCAGACTCTGCCAGCTCCCCAAGGATGGCCCATCGCGAAGTTCCAAAGCCCCCAAAGCCTGATGTTGCGCCCACTTTTCCTGCAGATGGTGATGTAGAAGAGAACTACGAATGTATTTCAAGTGAGACTGTCCTCTCCGATGAAATTTCGTCTCGTCGTACTGACGAATCAAAAGATCCAAAATATGCCAAAGTAAAGAAAAAGGAGGTCACGGAACCAAATGGTGGGGAAAAGGGTAAGGAAGAGGAAGCACAGAAGATTGAAGTGTTTATAAGACGGACTACCATATCGACAAATGCGAAACGCACTTGTAATGGTGAAAAGGATGAGGAAAGTGATACTAATGTGGGTGATAGCCTGATGCCTGAAGGCGCCCCTTTTCTAGCCGAAACTAAAGAAGATATTGTAGATGAAAAACCTACTAACATTGAAGATTTGTATGCTAAAGTTGATTTGAATAGAAAGCGCGATGATGCAGCAAAGAGGGCTTTGTATGCAACAGTCAACAAAGAGAAAACGGGTGTGAAGAAATTTTACTATGATGACGATGTTGTGGAGATTAAGAATGAATATGAAGATGGCCATTACACGAAAATTGAAGGTAAGAACACACAAATACACTTCCGCATTGCATCAAAACACTGAAAAACTATTCTGTGAAGAGAGGTTGAGACATGATAATCCCTTTTTATGAAAAACGATTCAAAATCTGGATTGTTTACATTATGTGTCATGTTATCTTCTGCTGTCTCCATTTTTGGCTCCTTTTCTTTTTTCATCCATGATTTCATCCATGCTTTCTTTATCACTAACAATTCACGGAGGACCTCTATATAATGATTCTAACATACTATGACTGTCAAAGGAACTTACGACACCAAGCAATTGACATTGTATCTTTACATTTGTCATTTCTTTCCCAAATATTAGAATTTGATAGTTCAGTCAATATCATACAAATCACACTTCCATATCTCTTACGTCGCTTTATAATAAACCAACGTGGTTCCTAGAAGGAGCAGGGTGGCTGAATTTGGTCTTGAATGCTTATGTTAGCGTTCCAAGACTTCAGGTAGGATTTTACGCATCCGTTTAGTCATATTTGTAGAGCTATTTGGTTTTCAGTGAACAGCTGTACTGCTGTAGTTACGAGCAGGTTGAACATGAAATGATAGTATATAATGGCGTGGGCCTATTTGAACTGATAGTACATAACGGCTTGGGCCCAGGTTTTAAACATTCTTTCAAAATATTCTAGAGACGGAGGATCCTAGCGAGGAAATTGACGAACAGAAAAATATGGCGATGTTTCAGGCGATCAGGCCATTGACAAAGAACGAAAAGAAATCTCGAAAACAGCCACCAGCTGATGACTATGAGGATATTACCGTGAATGAGTCAACTGGGCAAACGAATCAAGATAAAGGTAATGAATACGAGACAATTGTCGTTGAAAAATCGTCGCAAAAACGTGTCCAGACAGACGAATATGAAGAAATCGGGGAATGCTCAATGAAAGCCAGGACTGTTAACCATTCCGCGGCAGTCAAACAACAGAAGCTATACAAACGCAACGAAGATGACTATCTCGATATCAACGACTTCCCTGATGGAAGTAAAAATAACTCTTTTGACGTGCATTTGTAGCTGGGATCGCGTTCCACTGAGAGCTGATGTGGTTCATTAATACATACTCTTGGTTCTCTGGTTGGGTCTACTGGCATTGCGGAATCCCCCACGATAGAGGGAGACATCAAAACAGCTTTGTCCCCTAGTTATTAACATAACATCCGTAGATGCAGCAGTTTTCAGTTTGCTGCGATTATGCAAATTTTTCATAGAAATGTACTTCTGGAAGCTTAGTTTGATAATAAAGTTTGCGAGCAATATTCGCGGTTAATACGAGTTAACCCCGATATCTCATCAAAGACTGAGCAACATCTACCACATATTTTGTGATATGTTCAATTTTGTAGTAGTTAAGACTGTTCTCTTCTATCTTCAATTTATTTCATTTGCGATTCTTTGTGGTATCTCCAAATTCCCAATCGAGGCAAAAAGTAGCCTTCCTCCCGCTAATTCTGTATCGACCATATCACTGACTTGAATCGTTGAAAATGTCGCTAGGCAAAAAGTGGGTGTTCATCGTTGATGCACACAAATAGGGTAAGCAGGATCGAATGCTGCTATGACTGTAATATGTAACATGTGTCATTTCGCTACGTTTGGCTTCCCTTTTGTTAGTTTTGCTTAACTGTCAATATGGTTTGGGCGTGTAGGTCTTGAGATGGTAGAGTATGAACAGTTAAAACATACATTTTTTCTGCGTCACCTTTATTTTTAAAAGAAGATAAATGCAATATCTAGTTTTATTACACCTTGACTAGACTTAATTTTAGTAGCCTTTTGCTATTGTGTAGTATTTACCGTTATTCGACTTTAAACCGCTAGAGGAATATTTAGTTTTTAATGTAGTTTGTAGTTAAGTATGCTATATTTTTTCAAAATTGTAAATACATTTATTTTTTGCTGAATATATTTCGACACTTATGCATAACTAGCAGTAAGGAGAGAGGGATAATTGTTTATTTGATTGGGACAGTGGGGAAGGGGATAGACGCTACAAAAAAGACCTTTATCAAAACACAATTATATTAATATCAGCCCTATCCTCTTATCAAAAGACAATTATGTTAATATATGCCCCATCTAATAAATGTTATTAAGTGACGTTGTATTACCCAATTTACAGCACACGTTAACGACCGGTAGCAAAAACTTACACCATAATTATAACATACAGAATCATGTAAACTTTAGCATCTTATCAAAGCTACCTGAAATCAGCCCCTACTCATGAATAAAGATTGAATAGAGAAAAGATAATAAAAGATAGAACCCCCGTTTCCGCAAAATGTTGACAATATATGCATGATTTGAAAATTTTTATGATTCTGGGGAATTTAACGTACACGATCACAACATGTGTTATCATTTATACCACCTCATGAAAATGCTATTGTATCTAAATGATATGCAACTTTATCTCTTAGATAAAAGTTGATCTCTCTCCACTACACCACTTTTGCGCTTTTACACTGAAGTTTTCATTTGTCCCATATTTTTTGCCAGTCCGCTGATGCTCCCTGTTTAAATTTTTGGTTGAGCTTTTCCAGATAAATCCATGTCAATAGTTATTCAGTCCCAGTTTCGTAAACGTTCTTTAGATAATATGTATAGGTAAAGTAGAATATTGTAATTACAAAACATTCCGCCAATATTCGTCTCTGGATCATTTTAATAACATTTGAAGCGTAGTACTGTTTATTTTTATTCCTACAAACGATAAGCTCGTAAATGACTCACAGACTGATCTGTTTTTTGTTTCAACGATCCCACGGCTTGCAGATTTGAAATGTTTTATTTTGAGTCATGTCAAGTAGAATTGGACCCTAGCCCCCTATATCAACTTTTTTCGATACCGAAGTTTACCTGCGCCAGAGACGCAGTAAGGCTAAGTGAAGGAATTCATTCAGTTAGCAGAACAAACTTAAACTTGAAATGTACTTGAATCGAGTCATAAGGGTCTGTCAAGCGTGTTCTGTAATTACACTTTCCGTAGATCAATAGCGAAATTGCAGTTTTCTTCCTAATGAACAGAGAACTTCAAAGCGGAGACGTCCTGTCTTTCACAACTTTATAAAATCTTAAACATCGCATTATCGTACAAATGCCTCTTAGCCGAATATATCTTGTGACTTAATCTCTTTCTAGACTACGATTTTGAAAGGTTTTTTGAGTGCATCTAATGCAGAATATTTCATTGAACTTTAAAATGAAAAATGGAAATCAGGATTTACAATTTGGGAAAAGATCAAGATAAGTCCACAGACTCTACGTCACATTTGTCTTTTTGATGAAATATTTTCAAAACAAATTGTGATAAGAAATTTTTCCTAGGAATATTCTAAACATTGAAAGGAAGGGACCACTCACTTTGTTCACTTGTTTTAACAGCTTCCGTAAACGAGAACACAAAACAAGAAATAATTTGAACATACTTTTCAACAGTCTTTAATTCTACATTTTCAAATATATTGATTCCTTCGGAACTAATACTACTAGAACAGTACATTTTTTCAATATGGTATTCAAAAATTTTTAATCTTTTGATCACTTGTGAACCGATTCGATGCTTACTCTATAACAAGGTGGGTTCACATCAGGGCATACAATTCGTATATATTAACATGTTGCTGTTGAACAAAAAGAGACACATGAATTAATAGCCATTGTGAACCACAGCCTATATGAAATATTCGGCAAATCTTAGATGCCAAAATACCAGGTGAGTTGCGTTACTGCCTCTGAAAAAAGATACCTTTGCTCTTGTACTGTCCTCGTACATTCTGTAATAAAATCTGCAGCCGAGAGTCTCTTCACCCAGGTAGCGCAAATTCTGAGCATTTTGTGCTAGCAAGTAACATTTCTCCCGATAAAAATATCAAAATCACCACATTTACTGCTGATATTGATGAAACAAGTCCAGAAAGAAACTAGCCTGTTGTGCAGATTCTGGATAACATGCGAGAAGTATTCATACAATAAGCACAAAGCAACACAAGAAACCATTTCGCTACTTCATTTTTGCTGTTATCCTGGCAACTCAAATCTTGAGACACTAGCGAGCAACTTTGAGTCGCTGAGCTGGCAGCACTTGTGAATCCTTGGTACCAGAAAATCTTTCATATTCAGAGATCAACCAGTTTAATGACTCCAAACTTTCCTCAAAGACATTGTCTTCAAATCCGTTTATATTCCTATAATGATGAACATGAGCTTTACGTTTGTAGAGTTTCAGAAATCTGCTCTTCATGTCCATGAAAGGTTCCCTTACACATGTGTTATTTGCCAATGTCAACATTGAGTACTGGTGACCAACCGGTGGAACCGAGCATAGACCCGTTTTCCAGCCCTCCTGATTCCAATGTACAAAATTTAACGATGATCGAAGACGGTCAATGTTACGTCTCAAGTCAGATATCTCGACTTTTCCGCGCACTATCATACCACACGCGAGATATAATTCTTTCCGCGGATTCACCCGCAGAAGCTGATTGTCTTTAGAAAAAGCATCGGTAAACATTTGGTCTAGCCTTCTAGCAGGAATATTAACATCAGCTAAGGCATATAACGGTGTCATACTTGACACTAGATAATGCAGTTTCGGAAAAGGTACTAAGTTCATCGTTATTTCATTCAAATCGACGTTTAAGGAACCTTCAAAACGCGATGAGCTTGTGATATTAAGTATAAGATTGGCTACGATGTTATTCAAGCCATCAAACGGCTTTTCAGAACTCCTTCCAGTACTTCCTTCACTAGAAGTGACAGCACTTAACGGCTTTACCCCTGATCCAGTAGTACGGGTTGTCGCAATGTTAACGCGCTTACCTGACCTCTGCGGAGGCAGGCTGGATTCTATCTTCTTGACGATGTCAGTGAGCGCCTGAAATCAATAGGAGAAAGTTAGAATGTTGTGTATAAAAGTTTTTTGTGAGAGGTAGATGGGCAACGACTGCATTGAAATGCATAATTCACCCTGTATGATTCATTTAGTCGACATTCTTTCATCTAGTCGAGTTTTATTCGCATCTTAATGCGGATTTCAGTCTACCTTTTGGTCATTACCAGGTCATTCATACTCAGAGAATTTTCTGAGAAAATAGTGCTGCTTCTAGTATCCAGAAATTTGATAAAAAGCTAAGTTCAGCAACAAAACATGATGTGCTTCTTGCTACTAGACTGAGACACAAGAAGTTAACCGCAGACACTATCCAAATACAGAAAGAAGAAATTAGGTTCCTCTCTTGGACGAGGTACACAATCGTCTTGAGTTTACAAGAAAATCGCAGGTGTATGGTTACGCATAGAATTAGCCAAAAGGTAAGAGCATTTGCAGCTTTCATTTCAATTGTTTCCTGTCATAGAGGTGGAAGATTCAATGGATTTTTCCTTTCCACACAACAAACAATTTTTCAATAATTTGAAGTAATCGAATGAATAGCTGATTTTTAAACAATATGAAAGTAAAAGTCACAGATAGTGCCAAAAAGGCACATGATATTAAACATGAAAGACCTCAGAAAAGAATGGGAAAATAACAAATGCTTATCTATATTCCATATAATTTATGTGATCAGATCAATGTATAGGCAACCATAATTACCTGCTACAATTCTTTTTAAAAAATCTTCAATGTTTGAAAAGGCATTTGAATAATTGCTTTGTAAACAACAACAAAAACAAGCATATAAGGGGTACCTGATTCTCTATCGGTATGACACAGTCTGCACCATCTGTGAGCTGTCGCATAGCCAGAACGCTGTTGTAAGGTGACGTTATGACGTCATCATCTTCAGAAGGATAAACTACAGTACTAAATCGGTACACATCTGGGAATTCGTCCTCCAAAAGGCGTAGCACATAAGTACCAAGACCAGACCCAGTTCCTTAAACGGCAAAATAAAGGTTGGCTGATTGACAAAGAATTAACAATTGCCTGCAAAAATTTCATTCTCAATCTGACACAACGCATATCAATATTTCACTCTAAGTCAATGTCCTTTTTTATTTTTTATCCAAAGGAGCTCTCGACAGGTATTGCAACCAAAAGCATTTTTACTACTCAGGTACATGCCAGATAACAGAGGAAATTTCACAGCACACGAATTCCAAGTCCTTGATATGCCAACAAAAGAGTTCTTGTTTTCATTTCTCCACCGGACAAAGATGGACTACCTTGAAAGCTTTTAAGGAAACAGTAAAAAGGTATCGTCTGGGTGTTGCAATTGAAATAATTCTGTTTCCAGTGACTTTTCTCACGGTTGCCAATAATGCCATCGCCAATTTTCCTAACTTTGGTCTATAACCATATAACAGATCATTTTCCCAATAATATCAGAACCATTCAATTCAGAACAAAGTGAAAGCAGCATTGTGAGGTCATGCACTTATTGTCTCATGTTTGATAATATGTAGTTAAATTCAGTAGTAAAACAAATTATCTCTGGAATATGTCTGATTCAGGAAACAGGCGTGCATACTAAAAATCTCAAACAAAACTTTTGAGAGAGACAAAATGCAAATTGTAAAACTTCTGAATCTATGTTAAGTTTGAAACAGATGTTGCTCATTCATCCCCGCAACCAGCTTTGAAATTGTACCTGTGTCATTGAAAAGTGTAAATCAGAAATTAGCCTTAAGCTGAAGGAAGAGGGCTACGGTTGGTGTTCCAAAACCAGGCTTGTTCGGGGTTGCTGTTACACCGTGAACAGGAACAGAATAAGCTAGGAAAGACTTTTTTGATAATGTTTTGATTTCCTAAGATTTGATAGTTTGAAATTTTCAATTCTATATATATATAAATAATACGTACCACCACCCAACGAGTGAATGTAAAAGAAAGACTCTTTTGATAATGTTTTGATTCCCTAAGATTTGATAGTTTGAAATTTTCAATTCTATATATATATATGATACGTACCACCACCCATCGAGTGAATGCAAAAGAAACATTGTAGACAATCGCAAGTTTCAGCAGCACGTCTAATGAGATTGGCAATTTCGTCTCTGTATCTGTGACCATACTCGAAATGCCCCACAGCCCTAAAAAAAGGAAAAAGAGTGAGAAAAATCATACTGGATCTGCTTCTTTGTTATTCAAAGAAATCTAATATATTTTTAAACAGAATAGACTATATATTTCCTAGAATCTTTTGAATACCGAAAAAAAGTAGATACCTGTTTATTAAAATGTAAATTTACAATTCAATATGAAACACAAATAACTGCAAATACCAATTGTTTCCGGATCCATACACGTCTGTAATGAACTGTCGGTTGTCAAAAACATCTCGTAACGATCCTTGTAATATTTCATTGACAACACTGTCTTCCATGTCGATGAGAACTGCCTGAAAATGAAAGGAAGATGTGATCATCCATTATGCAAACATATGATATACCTTAAATAACATTCAGCAAGAGACCAGTTGACAATTAGCCAAATCGAAATGGAGTGGCAACATTTATCTAATAGTTTTTGTAAAGGAATGTAAGCATTAGATTGACCCTAGACGTGCTAAAATGCAAACAGCTTGGGAAAGGTTTATACAGAAATTCGAAGATGCCAAATTTCTTTTCAGCCACAGCTTAATTGTTATGATCCAATACCAAGAGATTCTAAATGCATATGCTTTTAGAAAAAGCAATGAAAAAGCATTGAAATGAAAGTAAAAGATTGATTAACTCCATGAAAAAAGCTTTGAAACTATTCGTTGATCATATTCCTAAAAAAATTATCTTCTTAAAACAGTGAGATAGAATCGCAAATATTGGATGAAATTAGAAATTTAATCGACCTGTTCATTTAATAAGAAACCCATCACATGTTCTGTTAAAAAATGTAACCGATTTCTAAACATAGCTTACAGACCTTGCCAGTGCAACAAACAGTAACCTTTGATATGCTTTAATAAAATCATTTTTGAAGTGTTATTACTTCCATTTCAACTGAAGATGCTGGTCAATTTCAGTTTATTCCTGTACTCTTGGCACAAAATTTGGCAGAGATGAACAAGCATGACTTTGTCCAAAATTCGTAACTTCCTAAGTTAGTGATGCCCTAATAGGAGGACATGACTTGCTCCAGAAGCAATTACGTTGACCTGGACACAGGGGCTTCGTAGCGAATGAATTTTAGAGGGGGCCAGAAAGAAAAATTTTCCGAAAAAATGTCTTTGATTTATATAATTCTTCATGTAATTTGGCAGCAGGGAGTAGGGCAGAAAAACTCTTAACTTTTGCCTTAGCTGGAAAAATAATCAAAATGTACTTTTATCTTGTCTCTGTTTCTTTGTACTTACAGTGAGCGTCCCTAACATCCGTAGATTAGAACAAGGGTTTTTTTGACAAGGGAGGACAAGGTTGCTGGTTGCTGCCAAAGAGAACAATTTTTCATAATCTAATGCTTCAAATTTGCAGGAAATTACAATCTTTGAAACAAATTTCAATGATAAAATCTTATCCTTAAATTAAATATCCACTGGGGGAAAGCAATGGTTTTGGTCGATTTCTTCCTTGTTACATCTTACTCAACATATTTGGCACAAAATTGGCACTGTTTGGGTCTTCAATATCAAATAAAGATATAATCTATGACCAATTTTAACCAATTTCCATAATAAAATGAATCTCTTGAAGGTTCAGATTTTAACTGACAAAATCTAAGCACCAATTCATTTTATGGCAGGAATCGGTAAATCCTGACATCAAGTATTTTCTTTGCAAAAGTGAATTGCCTCTTGAAATCATGATAAGTACTTTAGTCCAAGTAATTTATGTTGCTAAATGTTTAAGAATTACCTACAACTCAAGTTTGATTTTTCCAAAAATCACAAAAATGATTTTCCCGATTTTTCCTGCCCCCCAGTCATGACGCCCCTGCCTGGACACCTTCACAAAAAAATCACTGGTTTAAAGAAATTTCAGTTAAGTGGCTGAATTTTGCAACACTTGCAACAGTTTTTTTTAAAGGAGCTTGAAAGGAATCCTTTAATCCATTTATGAGTGAATACAAAAAACGTAATTCACTTTGCAATATGGCAAAAAATCTCTATATTGTAGCTACAACAGGTGGAGTATTACACTTGGCATATCCAGGAACTTTCAGATTTTGAAAATCAGCACAAAAAATAATATAGTTTTAATCAATGAAAAAGCCTTACTCTAGCTTTGAGGCTTCTGATCTTCCCTTTGCCATCTCCAACTTGAAGCTCTTTTATGTCACCACCCCTTATAAAGAAGAAAAAAATTGAAATCTTTAGTCTAAGTAGCATCCGGTTAAAAAATAGACATTCAATATCTGACAGAAAATGGATTGGGAAGACTTGATAAACTGCCTTATCATTCAATTTACTAAACTTAAAATATTGTTTATCACAGAAATGCGAAGTGACACTTCAGACTTAACAGATTACTGTTATATTAAAACTAATTAAATCAAAAGCAACAAACCTTGTATCAACATTTCTGAAGAAACTACTGATGGCCTCATCATATATACCTGTCTAGAGGAAATACATGAATTGTAAGCTAAAATAATAGAAAAAAATCATCCTCAATGTGACAATCTATTCAATTTTGTGTCTGAATCCATCAATCAGGGGATGCTAGGCATGCAGCACATTGCACAGCCTTTAAAAGTTAGTTGGCAGATGAATAATTCCTAACACGAATAATAATAATTCCTCACAGAAAAAAAGTTTATGTTTTTATGCCAAAATTGGAAAGATTGGAAAAATTTTCTAACTGTAGGGGACCCAATGTGAACGTTTCAACTTTAACATTAATTAAATTGGTTTTATCCCCAATAAAATTTAGCTTGGTATTTGTGGAAATCTGATAAAGCCAAAACTAGTTCTTCTTAGAATGATGGTGACAGGTTTGGGCTAATAGCAGCTAAAACTACTTGCAGACCCCCAGCTGGATTAGACAAATGAACTTTCATTGTAGCAAAATAACGATCAATGTTGTTTTATTCTTTAAAGATATACAAGTAAGACTTTACCTTATTTGTATGAGCATGTTCCCTCAAAGCTAGATCCCAGAATCTGCATCCAATCTAAAAAGTGTTTTTGGTGCTGAATACTATGACATGAAAAATTTGTAAAGATGCAAATTCAATATACATAAAAAGCAAAAAAAACAAAGAATAGGGTTTATGTAAAAATATAAAAAAGTATTCTTCTCCTGAGACAAACTTGTAAACCAAAACCTATTTTACAAGTACATTTTACAAGTTATTTGCCTTTATATCACAGTGTATAAAACACACTACTGTTTACAGCCACATAAAATTTATACCCAAATAGCCAAAGCTATTCAATTTAGCTCTGTTTACAGTCACATTCTGCTTATGTTCAAAGCTTTTCAACTAACATTTTGTATCAATAGATATTATGGAGTCTACTGTATCCTCTATCAAGCCTGACTTTCAAGAATTACAGAAGCATCAATAACAATGTTAGTCACAGATCAGGACTGCTCAGACTGAAATAAAAAGAACAAAAAAAACAAAAAAAGGCTTTTAAATGTTTTCACAAAGTCTGTGAGTACAAGCGTGCATACTTCATGCTTTACTGTTGTTTGTTTCATGCACCTAGGCCTAAATATCTTTGGCCTGCAGTTACGCTTCTTTTACAAAAAGGTATCTGAATCTGTATATATTTGCAATTAGATTCAATTGGATTATTGTTTCTACTTTATAACTGGAAAGTTGATATTATCAAGGATGCATAATTTTTGTCAGTTTAGAATAAAAAGCATATAAATACAAGTGTCTGAACAACCCTCTAAATTCTAAATATTCTTGGAGTAGAATTTGAAGATTAGGAGAAATGTTTAAATAACAATTTTTGTTTGAAAACAGTTTGTGTTACCTGGTTTCCACATTGGCCAACTGAAAGGAAAAAAGGAAAGAAATTATTTTCTGACTCGTTCAAAGTTGAATAACAACGATTCTTTAATATTAAGAGTTCTCCTGCATTATTATCAAGTACAAAAGTATCATAAATCCCTAAATTTGCAAGCATTCAAGGTACAAAGTATCAGCCGGGGATGTTTCATATAAATCTTAGCAGTTCTGTGAGAGAAAGGTCTATTGATAGCATATAATATAGCAACAAAGGAACTGGTTTCCCGTCGTCTGTAGTTGTTTTAAAATTGATATGATATTATTAGCTAGTTATTACCTATTCGTCATAGGACCTCAAATAAGCAAAAAGAAGAACCTACCTTGCACGATAATCGACTGCGTCATTTCTATTCTTCCTAGGCAGAAATCATTCAAAACATTTTCACCGCCATGATTCCAAATTTTGCGCGAAAACTTATCTGCGGTTTTCTGCGGGGGAATCCAAAGTTAGATTCCAGTCCTCCTGACAAAGTCGTCAGCCCATGCCTCAATCGTTCTTTCAATCACACGAGGGTTGCCTGAGAGAGCAAATTGGTATGAAGCAAAATCCCGTAACTTATTGCTCGTGTTATAAAACTGTCTGATGAAAGGATCGCTTACAATCTTAAATATGTAAATGGATGATATCTCTGGACTCGTCTGTCGACTGATTTTTATTTATCAGTATACTTTCGAGCCACTAAGTAACTTAGGCCATCTTTATTGCACCTAGGCCCGCGTACAACAGATCCAATTTATATTTCGATCTGTATGTTTTTACGGGATTGAGCTATTTCTCACAAACAAAATGCTCAATTTAAAAAGGGCAGGGTACTTGCGAGCTATATTTATTGCAAAGAGAACAGCAATTAAGAAATGAACAGCTTTTATATACCGTTTTCAGTATAGTTTCGATTTGTATTTACATATAAACCAAAAACCGCTACAAGTTTAGAGGTTTTGCAGCATTCACTTTTTTTGTCGTAAATGTACTCTGAAATTTTAAATGGGGTGCTAAGCCCTCTTTTCCACCTTACCAACCATAAACTACTTTTGCTCTGCATGCCATGGTTTCTAAACACTTGTCCCAACAAGAATGTAGTTTTAGTATAAGATTCTAGAAAAACTTATTGTATTTTTAACTATAGGCTTCTTTAAGAGTTCAGAATTCAGGTTCACAATGTTTTTTGTTGCATTTTAATTGCAAAAACATACAAAGGTGCAATGTTACATTTTTGCTGTAAAACTATTTGTATATATTTATCTTAAAGTATATATTAAACACCTCATACAACGTTTCAAAACAGTGTAATCCAAGCAAATGATTCGAGTTAATCTCCAAAATTCAGACACAAAAACAAGTTGTAACTAACAAACAATAGAAATCAAGGTAACACAGTCATATCTCCTTGTTCTGTCAGATTTATGCAAAAGCATAAACCTCAGAGAAACAAAAATATGCCCCTTTAATTGAAAAAAGCATCCAATGTTTCAGTCTCTCTGTACCTCTGTGCATTGAGCCCTTCTATGTTAGAATAGACAACCCATATATATTCAAGTCACATATACAAATTTAATGAATTTGTCATTTTTTTAACAGATTAATCTATTTGCTGGAGGCAAGGTTAAACTGTCATCATGGTTGCTTCAAAGAAACAAAAGAAGGCTATGGAGAGCATCAACACAAGGCTTGCCCTTGTCATGAAGAGTGGCAAGTACACCTTGGGATACAGGTCAACTCTGAAAACATTGAGACAAGGAAAAGCTAAACTTGTTATCATTGCATCAAACACCCCACAACTGAGGTGTGTAGAAATCATATTTTGATTTAGTTTCTTCATTGGAAAGTAACCTGCTATGGCAGAAATTTGCAGGTGGTGGTTGTTAGTATCATCCCCTGTGAAACACTGCCAGAAATTAAAGTGTGAGTTTTTCGTGAAAGAGAGAATAATTGTTTCTCTATTTCCCCGTGATTCACAAACAGCTTCTATAGATTAAAAAATACACATATAACCAGAGCTCTTATTAAGCATGTTATTCGTCCAATAGTTGCTTTAGCTCCCCCTCAAGTGATTTTATTTCTTTGACATGAGATTCTTAAATTTTGTTTCTGTCTTACATAACATTGATTATTTCAACCACTTTTGGTAACAGTGTTTTTTTCATTGAACAGGAAAAGTGAAATAGAATACTATGCCATGTTGGCTAAAACTGGAGTTCATCATTACACTGGTAACAACATTGAACTTGGAACAGCTTGTGGAAAATATTTCAGGGTTTCAGTGTTGAGCATAACTGACCCAGGAGACTCTGACATCATCAGGTCCATGCCATCAGGAGAACAAGCAGCTCAATAAATTTGATATCAAATGATTAAATGATATGAAGTTGTCTGTTTTATTTGTGTAATCTCAAAGTGACAATCAGATTTTGCATGAATCTCAGCTCACCATAGATAGTAAGTCTTGTGTTCCAAGGGAAAGTCTCTATGTATTGAAGAAGATCCCCATGTCCATGAAATATGATTAAAAAGTTTCTTTGTACGTTTTTAGCAAAAACTGTTTCCATAAAAAAACTTTTTAACCTCAAAAGATATCCAGTATATGTGGTGAGAGATCAAAACATAGAACCTTTGCATGTTCAAAAACAAACTTAAAAGGTTGGCAAATGGTAAGGCTGTGTCCATTAGGAATGCAATTTTAAGTATCTGTGTGATTACTTTCCAGTGACACAGGATGGATGGGGCACAATAGGGACAACAAAGATTGTTTTTCAGAAACTAAGGGTTCTATGTAGTTTATGGTGGTGCAAGTGATTGATGGCATTTTTACTAGATGTAACGAAGCAGATATATTGCATGTAGCTACTGATAAAAGTTGTAAGGTACTAGAAAGAAATGCACACCTTATTTGATGATAGGATCATTTGAAGACTTCCACTGCTGTGAGAATCAAATGTATTGTGGTTGCCAGTAAGCCTTTATTATTACAGCAAATCATTGATTTAGCCAATGGGGACTTTTTGTTTTGGGACTTAAGTAAAACTTTGGTTGCTTTAGATACTTTGTCAAGGAAGTCATCACAAACTTCTCAAAGCTGTTTCTAATCTTCAGTAAAAAATACACAGTCAGGGCCTGGTGGTGGGCCCCAATAAGGGTTAAATCAATCTTGTACACCTTGATGGAAATCCAATTGTTTTTGTGGAAATTGAGAGAATGAAGTGCCCCTAGGGTGCCAAAAAACTACGGACTATTGTCCCAGGTGGGGGGTACTCACTACTTTTCTATACGGGGTCTATGTCAGCAACTTTTTTGCTGACCCCCAAAAATTGAGCTACAGCTTTGAAGAGCCGCAAATATTGAGTCTCAAAATTTTGAGATCCTGAATAATTGTTACACATTTTGGACTACCATTTTTGTAGAGTTTTCTTGAATATCACAAAATTTTCAATCCCATTTCAATACCCTAAACAATAAATAATCAAGAGAGATGTTTCAAGATTTAAAATTCCCCTCTTTAATGATTCTCCCTACTAATTGGTTATCTTTTACTGCTTCGTTTTCACTTCTCAGACCCCAAATATTTAATTTTTCTTTACCTGTAATTCACAGAACCCAAATATATTTTTTTTCTAAAATCTCAGACCCCAAATATTGACAAGGACCCCCCCCCCCCCCCCCCCGTATAGAAAAGTAGGGAGTACCACCCCCTGTGATTGTAGTTTGAAATTTCCTATTTCAAGAGGGGATGGGCTGCAAGAATTTCAGGATAATTTTCAAGGACAAGGTGATGTAATCGATTGAACCTACATAGAGCTTATTGAAATGTAAAAATTGGCATGTAGGCATGTAGCATATTAACAAATGCTACGTCTAGAATGGGAAATATTTTTGTCAAGATACTTTATATTTACACACCACTGGCATCGAAGAGAGGTTGGTATAATTTGATACAGGCCTCGTTACGGCTACAGCAAGAAATAGATAGAAGCAAAACAGGTGGAAATCTAATCGGACTGAAAAAAACATCGATAATAAATTTTATAAGAGTTGGTTGTAAACATGGTTGAAAGTAGTCAGATTGGAAGTGAAGGAACAGCAGGTTCACTGGAACAAATCAAGACGCCACAAAGACAACAACACGGAAAGGACGGGGCAATAATCAGGCCACCATATCAACAACGAAGTTTTGATGGCACCCCACTTTCAAGTAAACTTAAAAGAAAGAGGTAATTCGAAATCACTAGTAGCTACTCTAGTTAATCATAAAGACTTTAGATTGAAAGATAATTTAACAGCCATGATTTATAGAATGCTTCTAGTTTAAAATTGATCTTTTTTACTTTAACTCTGTGAACAAAAAAATTTTCTTTTGTATTTCAGAGAGTCCTTGTCCGACGGAAGACATGAGCCGGTAAAACTGGTAAAGTTTATTTGAAGCTGCTTTATCAAAATTAAAGAAATCATAATATTCAGTATTTAGTTTCAATGATATGTAAAATACTAAACCCATTAAAAATTATATCGAATGAATAATGAATGATTTGCTAAATTATGTGTAGCTTAAAACTTTATTTTCATTAAAACATTTATGACAATACCGGACAAATGATATTCCAGGCATTTCACTCATTATTGTTATTCATTACCATCATCATTTTTACTTTAATAATCCCTTATTACAAATGGGTTTTCATATTAACAACAACACCATCCCAAGGGTTTCATTTGTACCACTGATCAGCTTTTTGTTTTAACCACATGTTAGCTTTTTGTTTTTATGTAACTTTTTTCTTTTATAGCAAAATCTGTTTTTGTTCATTGCAGGCCTCAAATCCATTCAACATGACCGCAAAAAATTTTCCTAAAAGAAGGTAACATGTCAAAGATTTGCACAGTGGTTAATTTCAGTTATTATCAATTTATGAACCCTATTTCATGGACCATACCAATAAATTAGAAAATATTGTTTCTTATTATTAGTTTTCAGTCAAGCTTCTTACATGCTAGCTTTCTTTTAGGCCCCTTGGCAAAACAGCAATTTTCATGAACAGAACAAGGTATTTTTTGAAAATTTTAGTCAGTATCATTCAATCTCTAGGTTTCTACTTTGCTGTATTTCATTTTATGAAATTGTTTATCTCTGGTGTTTAAAGATTCATATCGTGAGCAAACATTCTAGAAAAGTCATAGGAACAATCAGGCACCGCAAAGTCATTAGGCTAGCAGGGGCTATAGCCCCTCCACTTTTTTGCAATAATAGGTTAGAAAACTTTTTGGAAAGTTTACTCTAACTATGCTCTAACGCAACACTGAATTGTATACTCCTAAGGAGTAGCAGTTTTTCTTGACTGGGAGCCTTTTTTGTTCATTTTCTAGGTGTTTTTCTTGCTGTTTTGTTTTCCCCAATCTAATTTTATTTATCTTTATAGAGTCATATAATATATATTTTTTTTGTTCAAAGACTGCCTTTTTAACCACTGGCATTAAGATCTTTTGAAACAGTCATATTTTTCTTAAGAACAAGTACCGGATCAAACCCTGCTAAAGCCCTGGAGCTTGTTAGATCGGCCTTACAACCAAGTTTGAATGCTGACATTGAAAGGGTTCTTCAAAGTTACCAAGAGGTAAAATTTTCATTTTATACACATAAAACATTTTTTACTTATAAACAAATGTTAACATGTTTAATTTTTAACTTATAGCGAAGTTAAAAACTCTGACATATTTTGTCAAAGAGGTTCACATGTGGTATTAATTGCAATATACATATTAGCAATTACCAAAAGTCTATGGAATTACAGTTGGTCATCTCAAATCTGCAAGCAACCTTTTTCACGAGTATCCTATGTTATTTTGCATCCTATAAAAGTGGATTCTGAAAGAAGACAGTCTAAATTTTTGTTCTGATTATCAGGTTTAAGATAATATCTTGGAACACCAAAAAATAAAGAGAAAACTGTGTTTTATTGATGATGGTATATAATTTGTAGTACCCAGCTGTCTGGATGAATTTATAGGTTCAAAATCAAATAGTAATTATCTTTTGTCCACTCTCCACAATCCTTTGTCAAATATTATTTACATTTATATTGAATGAAATAAATCAAACAATGATAAGATATATATAGGAAATTGGAACCTGTACTTTAGAGTATAAAATGTTTTGAATATTTATTTTCTGTTTTGTAGATGTTCCGAATGGCTGCATATAACATTTCAGATAACACAAAAGAACCACTTACTGAGGATCATGTGAAATACATTTTGAGAAGAGCTTTAGATGAGGTGAGTTAGAATATGATAATCAAGTTTAGTCATCATGAGCTATCAGAATTGCATGTTTTGAATATACCAGGCTAGGATAACATTCTAACAGATTTTTCACGGTACAGAACTTGAAAATAGCTTTTAAAAAATAAAACATTTTACAACATATTAACTAAAAGCTTTTCTGTCTGACACTCCTCACAGCATAAAACGTCAGAATGAAGGTCCGAAAGAACACGATGAAATATATATATACCCAGTTGTGGATCGAAATAGGCAAATCAGAAAAACGCAAGCACAAGACCGGTATATATCGGTCAGTGCTCCGTGCCTAAAGAAAAATTACCACTGCAGTCCAAGAAAGAAAACAAACTCCTTTTGTCTACACAATGGCAGCTTTTTTGTTTGTATGTAGATCGATTCCAAAACTGCTAGATGGAAGGACGACCGGGCTCTGCCAACTATCTGAAACATGTCACCATTATAGAGTTTTGCACAATCTGGGTTGTCTACAAGATGTTGACCGATGGCAGAATCACTTTTTTTAACAGTAATTCTAGACCTACAAGATCAAGGAGGCTGTTCTCTTTGAGGGGCAGTTTTGTTTCTTATGTTGGAAGGAACATGCTGTTTTATCCTATCCCCCAATCCTTGGGTTGTGCGTCCTACATAGCCAGAATCACACTGGCACGTTAATTCATAAATAACCATCTAATGTTGCATTATATATAGTATTTTGAAATAAATTTTTATATCCTAGGCTAAGACACTGTTTCAAAGTGACAATAAGGAAGAGGAAAAAGATGATGAACCACAGGTAGATATATTGAAGTAAAGAATACAAGTGTTGATGTCAGTAAAATGTCAATAAGATATATGGTATAATATGCTTTAACATATACTTGGCATTTTAGATATCAATTTCAAGTTTATTGTAGCTGTGCTAACCAAATTTTCAAAGAAATTAGACACAGCTGTAATAATATGGAAAAGATTATGCATTTTGTTTAAGCATTGTTAATATCTGAGCATTTGTATAGCAAAATGCCATCACATACTAGTCAATTAATCAAAGAAGCTTGCTTTTTAGATGACAGAGAAGAAACGACCAATGCCAATTAAACCAGTTATAATAAAAAAGGTATGAAGCAAATCATGAGGACATTATTTTAATTATTTATGTAAAATATTCTGTTTTTATTGTAACATATTCAGGCATCTATCTTGTTAAAGAAGCCAGAAACGTTTTTTATCCTGCCTGGCTAAGTGAACTTTCAGGCCCATCAACAAAACACTACATGCAAAATGGAAAATTCGAAAATTCAAATTGAAAATCTTGAGACCAAAGTTTCAGTAGGCACTGAATTAAAAAAACAAGGAACATCTTAAGGGCTTAAGCCACTATTTGTTTTACAGAGCTATGGTTTTCATACTACTTTTTGATATCAGTAGCAATTAACCAACAATTAGATTTACTTTTTTAACTGTTAACTCATTTTTATTTTGGTAATGTAACAATGATTTTATCTATTTTATATCAGAAAAAAATGAGGCGAGAAGACCACAGGTAGGTTATCTTATTTATTTCCTGCTTTGCTTATTTATCAAATATTTTCTATCAAACAACTGCAATTTATTTTTTTAACTGAGAAGATCTTTTTCTCTGGCACAAGCTGGAAAAAAGTTGCTAGTGAAAAATTTGATTTCAATATCAAGAGTTAAAAATCAGTTATAAAGTACATTGTTTTTCATAAATGTTTTTGGTGAATAGACTAGAACCAATTTAGAATCATTCTGTTCTATGCATAAAAAGCTTCCAAGTTGAATTTATCACGAAACTGTTTTTTCTCATATACATGTATTTATTGATCAGCTTCATTTATAACAGCATGATGTTTTCATTTATAGACCAAGAGATGATTATGTTTACCCAGCAGTAAGTATAAGCTAGAGTCTTGCAGGTATCTTAACTTAAGCAAAGATACTAAACCATCTTTTGTTTTGGCTGTGAGGGAAATATGTCATATCTAATCTACTGTCCACCTTTATGATCTTATGCTCTTGGCAAAGGCTTTAAGCTTCAAATTTCATTTTTTCTTCAGTGGGATGAGGCAAGATTGATAGATGGAACTGAATTCATCATGGGTGTCAAGGCAAATAAGTAAGTTAGCACTTCTGTTTTATTGCTACTTCAATGACTGCTTTCTTGCTGTAAGAAAACTTTCAGAGTCAAGACTTGGACTGGCACCCTTACATAATTTGTTGCCTAAACTTTTATCATTTAATAAAGATTTTCAAAAAATAGTTTTCAATCTACATATTTTCACTGATACAGCTTTCAGTAAACAGCATTAGATTGTCTTGCTTGCAAAACTAATGCAGTTTGTACCTTTCAATACAGAATTCTAGGCTTTGCTTCTGCAAGAGGAAGACTTTATACAAGGCATCCAGATTTATTCAAGGTATGTATGATAATTTAAAGTAAGAACACCACAGAAACTTATTCATCTGCACCTATTTTCCTGCTATTTCTGCTATGTTTGGTTATTCTGTGCCACGTTTGTTGCTTTAATTTCAAGAATAGCTGTAGGCAAGATTAAAGCCCAAGTGTGTCCTGTTTAAATGGGTTGCCAGAAGCTAGCGTTTTGCTTGATACTACAGAAGTATGATACTGGGAACACCTATCTGATATTGCCAATTGTAAATCATACTTTTTTATAAGTTTATGCTTTAGGAATGTCATAGTAATGGTGTAAGAATGCCTTACTTGGAATACATTTATATCTAAATGTAAATTAAAAACAGTGGTAAATTAGTGACCTTTCAAAATAGAATGATGTGGGTATAAATGTAACTGACATGAAAAATCCCAAGTATCAATATTTTGATATATTCCAATACTCCATCGAGCATAAATTAAGGCCAAGCAAAGAATGCTTTGACTGGAAGCATCATGTTTACTGTTGGTTACGAATCAATTCAAAAACATGAATCATTTCTTTAAAAAGGGTCAGAATGTAAAAAGAGCAGAGGAAATATGAAGCAGTGTGACCGTAGTCTCACTAGTTCTATGATTGGCAAGTAGTATAGCCTTTAGTTCAATGTAATGGGTTTTGATTTATTTGTCAACAGTATATGGCTGATCAAGACGATAAACAATGGCTCTATGACAACGGGCACATGCCAATTACTGGAGGGAAGGTAACCTGTAACAAACTTATGTCCCACCAAGATTGAGAACAAAAATTTTCTGACAATGAGAACTCTGTGTCTAAAAATGCAGCCTCTTATTAACTTCATGAATGATTAATTCATTACAGTTCCATTGTTTTCAGAATGTTTATTTAAATGCTGTATGATTTAAGGGCATCCGGACAGGTTAATTTGCCTTGTGAACAAAGAGCTGTTTTAAATTCCTATAACAATTTAATGCATTAAATATCACAAATTATTTAGCAAATGTAGACTTTAGCATATTGGATATTATAATTGGTTTACATTCATTTATGGAATCTATTCTGAATAATTCCGAATCATGGAATTTTATTATCATTTATCAATTCATGTTAGCATTTTAATAGATTTTCTTCATAATTTTACTGTTTCAGGCCTTTGTAATGATCGCTGATGATATAAGGACTTTAGCAACAACGCATCAAGATTACAAGTGAGTTTGCTGCTAACCCCCAGCTTGCTAAATCCATTTATACCCACTCCATATGAGCTCCATATCCTCTATCCCATTTATTATTTACCTGCAAAGAACTTAAGAAAAACAGACTTTTTATTTTGAAAAAAATAAATGTTTCAGGCCATTCTAAGTCCAGGAAAATGTTGACCCTTCCTTAGGGCAATAAGCTTGATATGTGAAAACATTCCGCTGCAAAGCGATGAAACTAGGCGTGGTCTGGGTGTGGCACTTCAGTTACTTCTGTTTTCTTTGGTAACTGAAATTATTTTCATTGCCAGAACAAATTGTATGTAAACACAAAGCGTAGCTTTTGAGATCAAGGCCAGATTAAATCATTGATAGCAGATTAAACCACCTGGGGGGCGTGGCCATGGGCCCCCAACTTTTATGCAAAGCAACTAGTTTTAAAGCTGCAGTAAAGGGTAAGAAGCCTTGCCCTCCCCCCTCCCCCACTTTAAAATTCGTGGCGCGGGCCCTGTTATTTCATCTTGAAGCCTTACAAATTCATGGCACTCTTTGCATCACCTTTTCCTTCAACCATGGTTACTTGCCTCACATATTTTTCCATTTGATTTCATTAGGGATAATATTGGAATCAAAGCTGAAGATGTAAAGGGATTTGTTTTGCCACCTTTTCTCTTCCAAAAAATGAAAGCTGCGATAAGTCGTAAGTCAATACAATTATTAAAGGTGAATTTATCCAAGTATACATAGCAAGAAAGGTAACAGTTTCATTGAATGATTGTAATTACAGACCCTGATAATCATGCATAGGTCGAATGAGTCGATGCAATCATCACGTCTTCCAAATTTGTTTTATTCATAAATCCAGTAAGTGGATCTTACGTAAAGGAACAAATCGGAACCCAAATTTAACTCGGTGTAATCACTTTTTTCTTAAGCCGGCTTATTTCTTTACAGAAACCATAATGATATTATAAAAATATTAGTTGTTGAATACATGCATTAGTATTAAGCTCTTGGTGGTTACTAACAAGCCCAGAAGTAGCTCCAAATTGGCCGATAGAAAGCTGTTTCAGGGCACTTTGTGTGTTTTGCATGATTCTATTTGTCTTGGGATATCCGATGAATTGTCTTTGCTGCTAAAGTACCTCTAGGGTATCTTAGTTTTTGATGTTTTTTATTCTAAGGTGCTGCACTACTTCGTGATGTTAACAAAAGACCGACTGGATCTTCTTTGGTCGCCCAGCAAACACCGGAAAAATAGCAAAGACTTGTTTTGTAGTTAAAAATACGTTTTATTTTATTTCCGATTGTTATTTTAGAAAGTGTAGAGTTAATTAGTTTATTTATAAACAGCACATTGGGTTTCTCAGAAGTATTTAAAGGCTTAATTTTTCAATGTGTAGCTCTATCGTTCAAGGCTGCCTTAGATTTATTGGCATTTTTTGTTTAACAAGGAGTTTATGGTACTTACTGCCTTAATCTCAAAAATTCAACATGAAAAAACAAGTAAGCTGCGCATCATTATATAGGAGCGGAACTGTCAGGCTGAAATGAGATCAAATCACTAGTGAGAACTTCCTCCCATTCACCTCCAAAAGTGAAATCATCGTCATTTTTTCTCACTGTCAGAGTTCGCACGAATAGCATTACAAGCACCTTCCTATCTGAACACTTAAAACGCTCGATCTAAAAAACGTCAGAATCGCCACCATTCTTTGGAAATGAACATTGCCTTAAATAGTAGAATATTCGCATGGATACAATTTACCTTAAATAACACCAAAATTCTATCATAATCGAAAACTTACAATAGATATAAATTAAAAATTGTTAGATTTGATAGAAATCTTGCCAGCATTGTACATTCGGAAAGTAAAAAAGAAGAGGGGAGTCGCATCTTATTGCAAATAATTTAATTTCGAAACTTTTGCACCTGTCTTGGCTTCAGCATTTGGTAGTTCCTCTCATAGGTCAGTAATGATCTTGTCTCTGAAATAAATCAGCATTGAATGAAAAGGGACAGAAACAACTCTTTAGAGAAAGAAAGCTTCGAGATCAACAATGACGTTACCAAAAGCGGCAGAAGGTTTTTAACCATTGAAGCTGTATGGTGAACTTTCAACGGTGCATCAACGAACTCGATGCTTAAACATCTGGTTTAAAGTTCATGGTAACTTCAAAACTATTGACCAATACCAACTACTATTTTAGTCTATTCTATATTTCTCCAACGAAAAAAGAATAGTGCAATTGATAGCAGTGCTGAAGCTCGACACCTGATATGGTCCACTATCTCCTGTCTACCCAGAAGCAAATTTGTATTGGTAGTTGACTACCTATCTTTGATGGTTTATAGGCCGTGGAGAAGCTATGCTTATCGAGCAGTTTTCTAATCCTCTTCCTCTCGATGTGACCAAATTGCCTTTTACTGGATATAACTGGATCTCTTTAACAGACTCCTAAAACTGGAATTACAGATTGCTTGGGATTCTACTCACTCTAAATGAAAATTTGGTCATGGCAGGAACTCGAACCCTAAACCCTTGGATCTGTAGTCAGCGGTAACCACTAAGCCATCCTCACATCTAAATGGGTGCTCTTTGGCAACACTAGAGACGACACAAGCAGTGAGAAAACTGCCCCCCCCCCAACCGCATCATGTTGTTGGCTAAGATGTTTTCCCTTTTTACAGGCACTTCCCTTGTGTACAAATAATATATAGGACTCATACTTGTCTCACTTTATTGACATACTAGCAAAAGAAACTCGTTTTCTCGTATTTCGTCTAAACACTCACCTGGGCAAAGAATTCTTACCTGCCATAAACTTTGAAATGTGCGAGTCTCTTTCCTTTTTCTTTACGTTGAAAATGACAAGTAGAAAAATTCGAACGTCGACTTTGATGATGTAGTAGGTGCTTCCGACTTTCTAAAATCATTGATAAAAATATAAAAAATAATTTAAAACAACTGTAAATTCCCAAATAAACTCAAATGCAGATACAAAAAAACTCCACAGTACATAGATTGTTGATGTGGATATGATATTACGGAACAAGGAATCATAAGCTAGGGGGACCAATTTCCTTAAAGGAATTCGGCATAGGTAAAAGTGGCTTACAGCCACTTGTACCTGAGGGGTTGATCAACCAAATTACGCACAGAGAAAAACATGTGAACAGCTTCCGCCTTTCTGCGAATCGGCGAAACCCTAGAGAGGTTTCACGTGAATAGTTTCAAATTCCTTTCAAAAGCGCGTGCTCTGATCGAGTTATTTTTGCATGTCAAATGCCTTTAATCAATACGATAATACTATAATAATAATAATCTTTCAAATTTACCCAAGTTAACTTATTCTGTAAATTAAACTACTGATATCAATCAAAGCCCTGCCCTGTAATTTACTTTTATCTATCAAAGATATCAATCAAAGCACCGGCCCTGTATTTTACTTTATGTTTTATCTAGTCTCTGACTTTAGGGCTCGTATGGAGCACTTACATCATCAAAGTAGTACACGATTCTACCCGGATGGGCCAAATCAGCTGCTCGATCAATGAGTATCGAGATGACGTTGGGCCAGTGACTGGTCGGTTGTGGCTGAAAAATTACATACAAAGTAAAGTATGAGGAATGCAAAACAAAATTCTTGGATAAGCATGAAAAATGGTTTGTTCTCCAGAAAACGGTTCATTAACGTAAATTTAGAAAAATTAATAGAACTGCATGATAAGGTAGCGCCTGATAAGGTAGCGGGCTGCATGATAAGGTAGCGCCTGAGCTGTAAAAGCCTTAATTAGAATCTTCTAATTACAAGAAGCATTTGTGTCAATTTATTTGGTCTCTGCAGCGAAAGTCTCTGGAACAATTTGTTGCTTTACTGTCATTTGAAATATTTACTGCTTCTGGTAGAAAGACACCAAACCTCCCACCCTAAATAAATTGGTTGTATAACTATAACTATCTTACAGGAATCCACTGGACCACGACAAACCTTTAAAATCGCATAAAAAACGTTGTTGAGAGAAGTGAAGATGTCATAAAAAAATTCAAAAATCTAGTGCATCATACCTTGGTAAGACTTTTGGGAATTTTTGTAAAGACACTAAAGATGGATGGTCTGAAAGGATGATTACCTCTAAAAGACTGACTATAGCAGGATAAGTATCTTTGCCAGTGCGTCGTTCATGTTCAATATTGGGAAGAAAGTAGCCATGGCCAGGTGCCACATGATCCATTGTTGTTGTATCCAGTATTAAAGAAACGTTGAATGCTTCACTTTTTCGAATGAACGTGGTAATCCTGAGAACCGGGGTTAGATTATAGATAAAAGGAGACATTTAGGTAAATGGCTTCTAGGTATAAGATAAAGACAAAGATAAAGAGAGTGAGCTCTTGGTAGATAGGTTCATGAACAAGAGGATTTTATGAGAGAAGACCAAACCTAAGTTTAAGACTTGATGCCCCTTGGGCAGCTATTGCGGGGGATGAGTGTAGTGATTGGCACCAGGATTAAAAAAAGACCCCACATTACCTACTGGCAAGAAAAGCCTTCAAACTTTTGATGTTGTAAAGTTATGACAGTGGATCACTATCATTCGGCTAGAAAAAGAGGTCAATTAATGTCATTGGACTGAAAGCAGGCAAAACCCAGATAAGAACATTAATTGTTTTCACCTATATAAATTTGCCATGTGTGGTTTATGCAAGACATATGTAAGATGTATGCTGTATTGTTCATTTGTCTTTTTTGGTATATACAACGGATAGAAATTTCCTTGATATGTTGACAATTACAACACACAGAAGAAAATTTGAGTTAAACAGTCGCCAGGTTTGTATGTGCTAAAATGAAAGTATTTCTAGGAACTCAAAGGCAAAAAGTGTAAGACATACTTTGCAAAATAGTCGACTGTTGTTTTTGCAGTCAGTAACTTCATTTCCGCTTGATTAGTTTGTGAGCTCAATGTAGAGTGAAAATACAGGCTGAACTGCATGTACAAAAATATATAACAGGTTATGGATAAAAAATGGTAGCCACACTTCTTCATATCTATATAAAAAAGTACGTAATATCTACGATACAAAAAGGGATTTGTTTCCTTCAACAATAAATATTGTCTGGGTTGCACTTTCTATCTAATTCGTGTCTAATGAATATGTCTAATTTTCACCGTCTAGTCGCAGTTAAACACGTATATTCAAAAGCAGCGTAGATTCTTTCTAACTAAAAGCGTCTAAAATTTCCACAAGATAGTGCAGTTCTAAAACATCACGTGGCATGAAAATTTAGAATTCTGCATTACTATTTAACTGTGTATTCGAAACTTTGATACGAAAACAGTTATTAGGTAGGTGATACTATTCTAGTGTAAGTTAAGGTTTGAATTTACTAATAAGCTGAAGGTAACAAAAACAAGCCATGGGGTATCTAAATATATTTCCTGGAGGATTTGAGTGATGGGGAATGGGGAGATGGGTGAGATTGTCAGTGAGCTTTTAACCAATTCTCAGTCGAGGGCTTTGACTGGGCATTGTGAAGTAAAGCTTTTTAATACCTTTGAAATGGCTGCCAGTTGAACCTGGTATAACCATCTATATAGAGTTGGAGCATGCCAGCTCTTTCTAGATGCAATCATAGATGCCGGACTTTTAGCCGTTGTTTGAGCTGCTATCTGCAATGAAAAGAAGTCGCCTCAACCCGAGAAAATTATGTACAATAAAATTACAACTTCCTATGAATCTCATTTTTTTACTTTAGCCCCTGAATGAAATTGCTAATGAAACGTTTAGAATAACAAATAATAATGTGTTATTGCAATCAAACTACCATTATAAATTACAAATCACCAAGAGAGAAATATTTCAATCGACAATACTTTCACCCTCGTACATCGTTTCAAGGAAAATGTTCTCTGATGAGTTTGCTCTGAAGTTTGCCTTTAAATTTCAAAATTTTTGTGTCGTTACAACCCGTTTCACAAAAAAGAATAAAGCAGCCCTTGTCCTCCCAAGCATCGTCAAAAGGATCCTTCATCACACAACTTTATTGTTAAGATTTGGTAACATTTCTCAAAGATCAATGTGCGCAAGTGCAGCTGCTTTTAAAAAGATCACTCCGCCCAGAGTACAAACAGAATCATTATAACATTTATATGCTGTAAATTTGTCCAGTTTTGGGAAAGCACGTCCTATCGATGAAACCAGCTCTAAAGTTAGACATTTCCCATCAAATTAAAATAACATCTATCATAAACTATTGTAAGTTTTGTTTATTGTAATTGACGTTATCATATCATACCTCTCTCACTGTTCCAGGAACAACTAGCTGTGTCCATGAATTCAAGTCTGTCTGACACTGATAGAGAAGTAGCAAAGACGAGAAAAAATCCCATTGCTGCATTTTCACTTCAGCTTTGCAGAGACACTGCACAATTTCCGCTTCAAAGCTGCAAAAAGTATTCCCGTAAAACACTTCATTTTTAATACATGTTAAATTCTATACAGAGTTGTAGAGTACTACAATATTTTGAAAATTCGGCGTTTCTGTTTGATAGAATGATGTATGAAGTAGACATTGGAGAGCAGTTCTTGTATAATATGATTCGCTTTCCTACTAGGAAGAGGTTGCCGTTTTCACATACAAAATTAAAAATAGTTACAATGACGTCACTCTGATAAACCAACGAAACTTGTATTGCCTAACACCCCAGCTTCGTTCATTTGCTCGACCTTCGACCAGAAGCACCATTCTAGAAAATTTTATTCAAAGGAAAATGTCACTTTTAGCTTGCTTTAGAATATCAGAATAACCTCTCTGTATCTAGTCGCTAAATCCTCTCTCTAACTAAGTTCTTAGACAGTAAAAAATAGATTGAATAAAAAGCTTCTAGAGGAATAAAACTGACAAAGGCATATCATCATGGAAAAAACTTCCTGCTATCGATAAAGTAATGTTTTAGACATAGGTGGCCTAAACAGGCAGATCACAGAGATGTACTAATAGCATACTTGTTTGGCCAGCTTTAGCAATAATAACAATTAATCGAACGCGAACAAAACATGCTTACATAGAAAAAGGTTTTGATCTAGCGTCCTTTGTTTGCTTAAATACTACAGTAAAAGTTTAAAAATTACTGTCTATTAAAGGCAAATAAGTTTCATCAGCTGCTGTCAATTACTAAAATTACAAAAGAATAATGGGAAATTTTCGGACATTAAAAATAGAAAATTTTCGAACAGATCACTTTGAAGTAAGTCTAGATATAGATATCTTCATTATTGAGAGTGTTGGTTATTTGGTAATGTCCCTCAATTGAGGCTCACTGCAGTGATTAGTGAAAATAAAATATTTACCTGAAGCCTGTTTTCAGTGAATCCAATATTGGATGGTGAAATTCGTTGTTGTGTCTGAAAGAAAAAATGATTGAAGAGACTATAAACCTGCTAAATTCTATTTTACTTTGGGCTGTAGAAAAAACGGAAATACAAGAGGATTGGTTCACATCAAATGTTGACCAAAAATATGTAATATGGGCAACTCAGTAGTTTTAATATTATTTTGACATTTGAGCAACTGTCATTTCAGGTGTGAGCTCTCCCCTGTCTCTTAACCAGCTATTTTTACACAGACTGCCAGACTGTAGGCAGACCCTCGACTTTGGCAGTGTGTATAATGGTGCCTACCAGCATGGGTACAAATGATGAGCTCTAGCTTCTGAGTCGTCCTTTGCCAATACCAAAGAAAAAATAACTAAGCTTAGAATAACGCTATATAGCGTCAAATATCATCTTTAAAAGGATGTGACCATATTTTCTCAAAAATCATTCTGAATGTCATATAAGCAGAGATGTGCTCAGTGGACTTATAGAGCAAGATAGCTTTTAATATGCAACTCTAAACTTCAAGTTTTCACCCTAAATCTTGACACAAAGTGAAGAAACATGACACCCTTCCTCCATTCAAAACCCAATGATGAAAATTTTCCCAAGTGTTTTGGTAGAACATAATTTTTCCTAAGCTAGCATTAGCAGCTCAACTATTTCTCAACTGCTATCAAAATAAGCGGTTAAAGAGAAGTTATCAAAGACAAGAGAAGAGCTGGCCGAAGGATTGTTTAGATTTTGCATAAACGGTTCGATAAAGATCGCTGCTGCATATCACATCATCACAAACTACTGGAAATGTACAAAGGCTTAAAGCATAATGGATATCTAGGGTCAACTAATGAATATCTGGGATCCCTATGATAGCAAACTAACGTCACTGATATCTGGGATCCCTAGTCACTAACGGCTAATCATATTTAACCAAGGCAGATATTGGCTAATGCCCATTGCCAAGCAATGATGTGATTCACATGTGAAGAGATTCCTTCGTATTGCTGATACCAAAGAATACCTTCGTATCGCTGAAAAGAGTTGTTTACCTTTCGATAATATTGTCTATAAGTTTAACCAACTGATCTTCGCTTTCTTTATTTTCCCACCTATTTTTTGCCATTTTAATGTAACTTTGATTTCGTTAATGGAACATTTAGCTTTATTTTCTTAGAACTGAAAGAAGAGATTGCTTCAGGAAAGATGTATATCAATAATATTGTTTTTCAAAAATTGTCTTAGAACATTTCAAAGTAAGGAATGTGTGTTAAATGCTGATGCTTATAAAAAAAGAATTTTTCATCACTTGTTGAATAGAGCAATATTCCAGCAACGATAAATAAAAAAGAAACAAACAAAAAATACAAAAAGGGAAATGATTGTAAAACATGGGGCAAAATTGGATAGTCAATTTCCAGTTAAAAAAGACTCAATTGGGTTTATGCACAACTGATGAGTTGATTGTTTTTCAAATTTAAACCCAAAAAATTCAAAGTTTACTGTCCAGAAAAATTAGAGAGTTGTTTCTAAACCTAAAGCAATAAGACAATAGAAAATTTTAGACAAGCTGAGGACTTTTCTCATGAAGAATGGTTGTTCAATGGAAATAATCAACAAGGGCAGCTGAAAAGGATACAAGTCTATCATCTCTTTTCTAGCAGATATAAATTGTGAGAGCTGTTTTGCTAGATCACTGGCCATTGCCTCTGTTATGTCACTGTTCTCTTGTAAGGAGGCTTCACCTGTCAGTTCAAGTCTTTTTAAGTCTGTTTGAAGCTTGTCATAAAGTGGTCGAACCAGCTAAAAAACAAAGAACTGAATAACAATAGAACAATACTGGCTTTCTTTGCTCTTTTTATTTTCTAGGTTCTTTCTATTTACAAACAAAACTCTATGAATATCACTTATACAGTACTTTATAAGCCTTGTTCCTACTCTGGGGACTGCAATGAGTTTAAGTGATAAAACTGCCTAAAAAGGAAAGTAATAAAAGAGAAAAATTACTGTTTTCTATTCATTATCAGAGGCCTGGTGAACTCTGGAAAATTCCTGGTAGGCCCTTAAAAATCTTCATGTGGGCCTGTTTGATTTTTCTTCCATAAAAGCTTTTATTATTAGTAACATCAGATTTTTTGAGAAAAACCAAGTGAAGTAAGATCTAACATATTATAAGTGATGACAACAAAAAGCAATCAGCATCAAAATGTTGTGCCCCTAAAAACTTGATTTTCCTGGCCCATAAAAATTCCTACAATGTCCCTGTTCATTATCATTAACATGTTTGTACCATTTCAAACAAGAACAGTAAATATAATCAATTATTAAGGGTATAACAATAACTAACATCTCTCCGTAACAGTCTTCTCTCTATGTATGTTAATGAGGAGTACAGCTTCTCTGCAGAGACCAGATCAGTAAGCACACTACATAATTGCAGCCAAATACTTGCAGGAAATTTTGTTGCCTCTTTCTCTTTATCCTAAGAAACAATGAAAATTTCTAACTGAACACCAACATAATGATGATTCATAAACAAACCATCTTTAGCAAAAAGTATTGAATGATGTATAGGAATGAAACAAAGCCTATGTTTGATAAATAAACAATTGACTAGCTTGCTGTTTTTTGGAGAAATTTAAAAGAAGCCCCCAAATACCAATGAATCTGCAAAATTCTACACAATCAATTTTGCTTTTAGTCTCTTCATGCAAAGTTACTTTTACTAAAAGTTTCTACATACAGGTTACTGTCACTTAAAATCTAGACCCAAATACGCAAAAATATTCTAGCTTCATTTACAGTCACAGTTCCTGTCACAGCTTTTTAAGCAACTATTTATGGCTTGAAAATAGTCACAACGTTTGTACAAAGTTCAAATCCTACTATGTAGCAAGCTGTTGTTAACCATTTCGCACAAAATATTTTAAACATCAAATTTTATTTTCAAATGTCATATTAGATATTGCAAACAAGATTATAAAGCTCTAAGTCCTTAATTTAAAAGTAAAGCAAAGAATATATATTTGCCACACCGCAAGCTCTTTTGCTTGATCAAACATGAACTGTGAAACTCCATAAAAGAAAACTTCAAGAAAAGCCTCTCTACTTTTCCAAAGTTCTTGTGATGGTCCTAGAAATAAATTAAAACATGAAATTATATAGAAAAAATAATTTGCAAGAAAAAAAGGAAGATGTTTTTGCATACATGCAGACATACATATGGTAAACACAGAAAGGCTGGAGGTTCTTTGTAGACATGATTTTTACAGTTTGGACCATGTATAGAATGGCTGGATGTTGTTGATCAGTTTCTATACTTTGCTTCTATTGAGTGTGCTGCTGTTTATATGATATGACTCAACATGCAGAAAACCAGAGCCAGCAAGAGAAAATATTCTGGGGCTGATGCATCTGGATGACTTTATTGACTGATTGGATACAGGGTGAATACACATAAAAGGAGGAAACACTATGAAAGTTTTGTTGATTACATTACTGTGGATACAGAGACAATAGAAGGTGTTAATGGAAGGTGTTGATGACTATGACACAGGGAGGATGGAGAAGGGGGTGCAGGGGGTCAACTGCCCCTGCTGCTTTTTTATAGGATGAGCAGGAGGGGCCAGAGTGCCTTTTCATTAAAGTGCCATTGAAGCCGGCCAATTGTATTAATCAGTCATGAAATTCTGATTGTAGTGCTTAATTCATGGCAAAATTTCTCAAAACTTGTAAAATAATCATGTTTTCGGTCACTGGCTTTTTGTGCCAAGGATTTTAAGAGATCCTGTGTGTTGTATGACAAATTATACTTAGGTAACTCAGTACATTCATAAACCATAATTAAGAAAACAGGACCAGGACACTGCTCAATAAACATATCTTTTCAGTGTCCTAAAAACTACCTTTGGATGCTAGGTAGCAACATATACATATACAAATACAAAAAAAACACACATAGATGATCAAAATTTTTTTTCTTTTTAATCATGACTTATAAATGTACTGAGTTACCTAAGTATAATTTGTAAAATAATCCTTAAGTGGCATAAGAAAAATACTTTTATTTTGTAAGATATTGCTGTTTTTATACTTATTTATCAGGGCTGCCCCTCTCCCCCCCCCCCCCAAAAAAACGTTGTATCTCGGTCTTTGCCGCAAGCGGTCACATTACAGTAAGCTATCGATTGCAAACAAACACACCAAGTGAACAAATAAAAGATGTAATAAAAGTTAGTAAGTTTATAAAAAATCAATGGAAATTAGATAACAGGTATCAAAGAACTAAAAAACCGATGTCAAATGATCTTGCACTATCAAATAAAACGTTGGTGCCCGTTGGAGACGAAATGGCTAAAATAGAATCACACAATAACCACAAAATCACAACCTTGCTCAGCCATCTTTTTACCAAATATATTGTCTATGAAATGGCACAGTGAAATTCAGGCACAGCCTTTTTGTAAACAAAAATAAAACATTTTCAAATCTTCTGTCTACTCAAGCTCTCCTTTTGTGTTATGATATCTGTTTATGATTTCCGCCATTGCAGTTTAAAATGTTTATTCCCGTCCTAAAAATCAAACTGAGCTGAATTATTTTGCCTCGTAACGAATTACTAGCTTCCCTTTTCCCCGTGACCTCGAATGTTTTCATAGCAGGTCATCCACGGGCCTAGTTATAGATGTGGGTAAGTTCAGAAAAGATTTTGAATTACATCCGAAGGCTTAGATGATATGATCTGTTTCATCGTTCCCACTAACATATTTTCTTGATCATTTCTTCAAAGCAGGAATTTTCGTGGACAATAAGTGGCTTTCTCGTACTGTAACTTTTTTAGAAAATTGAGGCGAAAAAAGATAATTCAATTCTGTTCTTTTTGTATTCGTTGAAATACAGAATAACTAGCTAGCACAAGAGACAAAAATATTTTAATGTACTTGATCAAAGTTTAATGGTGTATTTTATATATCAAAAATAACTTTCAAATGTTCACTTGATTATAGCTATGTAGGCCATGTAGGGCGTACCTATTTTCCTCTTTCTCTGCTGGAGCTCTGAGTCAAAATTCACTCAGTTTTTCTATTCATAATTTTTCTATAGAGCTTATTAAATTGTTCATTTGCTTTCTCTTAAAGCAGTCTTGCAGTCTCATAAGACTTGCAATTATAGTGAAAAATAAGACATGTTGCCACAAAAATTGATTAAAATGCACATATAAAACACAATTCATTGGCACAATTCATATTCAGGATAGGCACCAATGATATTTTCAAGCTACCAGTTGCATGGTCATACCATTTGACCAATCTGGCATGGGGCTTGACTTATACAACTTTAGCTAATTCTATTTGAAAGAAGTGAAAAGTATTCTTTTTTATTGTTTTTCTTTAAAAATGAATTGATTTTGCAAAGACAAAACAAATATAGCTGCTCTGAGAAGTAAATAAAATGTTTAATCATTTCTATTGATACTATGAAGTTGGTTGCCTTATTATCAAAAGTTAAAGTAACTCGATGTTTTAAATAGACCATCTTGGAGGGGTTATGACAAAACATGGTCTACACCACTATTGGCCTACCTTTTGGTGTAGAGTTGGCCTACCTGTTGCCACAGCAATGGTGTAAGTTTTTTGTTGCAGTGCAAGGGTTACATTATTGCTATGCCTTTGTTATTCTATGCCAAATTGATCTGTGTTTGGCCAAATATTAATGTCTATTGCTACACCAAATTTATACAATTATCACGCCAACAGCAACAGGAAGGCCAACCCTGCAACAAAAGGTAAGCCAATGGTGTAGACCACATAACTCATTTTTGAGATTGTGACACCATGACATAAGTAGGGCAAAACATGTAATAAATGTAATACAACGATCGACTATATCATTGAGATTGGGAAATTCTTCTGTAGCTCAAACAAAGTCCATTGTTAATCAACAAGATTCAGATTTTCATTCTAAAAGTATTTTTCTCTATTCTAAAGAAGTATAACAGCTAAAAAAGTAAAGGAGTGGCCTCTATCCACCATGAATTTTTTTTGCTGGTTTGCCCCACCTGAGAGATTGGACCTTGCTCATGATGGAACAATAGAATTTCATTATGATGTCGCAAACTCATAGATTGTCTATTTGATTTCAATTTTTGACTTATCTTTCTTACAGGATTTTGGCCAAATATAAACATGTCTGTGCAATATCCTGAACATATCATATCATACCCAGTTCACAGTGACACTGCCAGCTATGGTCAGTCTGGGACAGGTGAGGAAATTTTTGTAACCTTACAGTTTGCTGCTTAGCTAATTCTCTAAACGAAACCTTAGAATTAAAATGATCCATTCATAAATTTGAAGTTAAAGTTGCATCTATTGTAGGAACTAAAGTGTCTAGACTTTGCAGTAGAACTTTAAGTTTCACACAGTTATGGATATAATCATTTGGCAACTCTGATGCAGGACGGTCTGAGAAATTTTTCATGAATCAAGTTCTGCAGGAAATGTTTTAAGATATACTCTTTTGCAAAAGTACCTTTATTTCTTCCATGTTCATCGAAAGAAAAGAAAATATGAAGACAAAAAATGTATTTTATATATGTGCCTTGTACAGGTTAAAATGGGTTTTTTACCTAATAACCCCTGAGAATGTTTTTGAAAAGTCTTGTTCGATGAAAGTTTACAGTTTTTCATCTGGCTTAGGAATCTTTGTTATATTTTCCAGTCTCACCAAAACAGAAACTGATCTTGCAGTGCTTTTCTTTTATAAAAGAATCTTTTCATTTATAAGTTAGAGCTAGAGTGTCAACCTCATTTTATGTTATTCACCACATAATGTCCAATTTGATGTTGAGAAAGCCTGATTAATAAGTTATTGCATAGTTAATTAAATGAAACAACAAAACCATGTTTTCCCTATATTTCTCTGATTTGCTTTAGTACTTTAGGTAAACCTTGATATGTAATAAACTGTCCACTTACTCTTATTTTGAACTTCCTCATGTTTCTCTGATTTGCTTCAGTTGGTCATTTA
Organism: Rhopilema esculentum; assembly: GCF_057945365.1. Taxonomy (NCBI): domain Eukaryota; kingdom Metazoa; phylum Cnidaria; class Scyphozoa; order Rhizostomeae; family Rhizostomatidae; genus Rhopilema; species Rhopilema esculentum. Next base: position 6,183,517 of record NC_142819.1, on the reverse strand, counting down.
CAAAATGTTGGTTATAACTTGTTATCAGTTGTAGATGTAGTAGCTTTAAGAAAATGAAAAATTTCTTATTTCACTTTATGGTTTAATCACCTAAGAATTGTTTCAAATTATTTTTTCCTTGTGTTCATCATAATCCTCAAGACGTAAATTGTTTCCTCACACCTTACAAATTAAGCTCTCATTTACACTGCTTTGTATTTGTTCCTTTCCACTTTTGTTGGTGAATACCATGTCTGTGTATACTTATCTGCTTGCTCCCAAAAAGCTGTTGGTAACCTCATTTTTAAACAGAGGTCTTAATTTAAAAACGCAATCAAAGTTCATTATGATGTTATTGTAAATAATTTTCTATAATAGCCACTGTCCATTGTGAATTTTCCATTTTATAATGTTTGAGATTTTGTGTGCCAGAAAGCCAACCCATTATTAACAGCCAACCCATTATTGAAGTGAGCACTCATTTCTATTTATTATTTCTTTGTGTAGCAAGCCGCTAATCAACTGGACAGATAGATGTTTAATCTGATGGAAATTTTAGAATTTTTGTATGCCAAATCAAACTGTTTGATTCCATCACCAATGATATTTTCTACTATTCAATTTCTCTAGATAATCCTTCTATTAATGGACAATTACATTTTAGGGATTCCATTGAGCCATTTGGATTCAAAATTAGTGGAAGTCAGAGGGTATCAAATAAATTGGCAAACATTTCACCAAACAGGAGTGCTAAGTAAGGATGAATGGGACTTTATTGGTGACGTTGATGCAAAGAGTAGAAAGGAGAGGACTGAATTGATCTCAAAATATATTGAAAAGGTATAGAATTTCTGAATAGCTTAATATTAATTACCTTTTCAATTTTGGCAATACTGTGTTAATTGTTTATTTAATCATCAAGGTTTTTTCTTATCTCAGGACCTTATACCATGCTTCTCACATACCAACCTCTGGCACTCCATTTAAACCATATCTATTTTATTCTGTTTCTTTTTATCAAAGAATCATTTTTTTATCACAGAAACATTTTGAAAACGATGAGTATGAAACTACTTTTTATTAAATCTGTTTTGGTTTAGTGATATTTAAAGTTAAATTTAAAAATTTGCTTTATGAAAACACAAAAATTAGGACAGGGTTGTACACACCCCTAATGCATACATGATCTTGCCTTGCAATGTTTTTGAGTGCTTTTTGTTTTGAAAGGCTTTGACATTTTCAGTTGATTGATTTGTATTGAATTGTAGCTTTGTACCAAAGCATTGCATGATCCAATATAATCTTTTTAAACAAATGAATTAATATCCCTTCATCATTTTTAGAGCATCAAAGCATTAATATCTATGTGGGGCAATTTCAAAAATGATCATCCTTTAGCATATATTTTGGTAATGACAGATGATACAATCACTGTGAGTACTCATTTTTAGCTCCCTTAATATGTACATGTTGCCTGCAAAAATTTCCTTCAATGCATGAAAAGGTTGTTAATAATTTTATGCCCTTTAGCTTGACATTTCTTTTCCCTTTGCAATAGACTTAGAGCTAAAATCTAGTTAAAGGATGACATTTTTATTTTATTTAGACCATGATTAATTTTTCATGCAGGATGATAGAAGCACAGTTAAGGAATTTCATGCAGCTGCAAAAAGGTAAAATGTACTTCAAACAGTTAAGCAGTCCTTGCAATATGAAAATTTGCAATTGGAGGCATTCGGCTTATCTAAATGAATTTACCCATGCAATGGCATGCAACATTAAGTGAACAGATTTTTAATCTGTCCTTTCCGATTCCTGTTATCAAAAAATGTGTTGCTTTCAATGACATCTTTTGTCTTAAAAACTGAACTGAAATCAAAGAAATTGGCAGAGAAATCATTCTTGTTTTTCTATAAAGATGTTTTAATTTTTTGATTATTTAATGAATTTCCAAGAAGTAATTATAGAGCTAAAACTGTTCATTATTATGCACACCTATGTCAGATGATAAATGACAGTGTTTTATTTCCTTCAGGGACAATGTAAATCTATGGAAGCCATTGTTCAGCCTTTTAAACAGAGATAATCCAGTGATACTTCAAATGGTGAGAAACAAATAGGGTTGATTATTGGGGGCTTGATAGAAAAATATATGTCAGAAAGCCTTAAATTGGATGAAAGTCTCATCTTTGTCTTAACGAGTTTCAAGTAAGATTACTTTAAAAAGAAGCGTCTTGTTAAAGTAGCATCTTATAATAAAATTGAAATTTCTTTCTACTGATGAAGATTTCAATGGAACCATTGCTGGGGTTGGATAAATGTTTAGCAACATGATTCTTTCTCAAAGCAGCTATAAAAACAGCATAAAAATACATTTCCTTTGACCGAGTAAAATATAATGTACTGGAAGTTAATAGTAATAAATGTTTTTTTCTCTTGTTTTTATGCCACAGAGGTGTTGTTGATTTTAGAAAATTCACTGACTTCGTTTTCTAGCATTTATGTTAAAAGATTATTTCAAAATAAAATGCGAAAGAGACCAGATTTAGAACAAGTCTACTTGAGGAAGAACTCATACCTAGTCCTGTGTGCTCATACTTATAGAAAAACTCATACCTAACAAGGATTGTTGGATCGGATCAAGGATCGTTGGAGAGTTCTCAAGGATACATTATTTTAGTTCTTTTAACCATAGTTTAGATACAGGAATTAATAAATACCTTGCTGATAGCAGTTTGCTTTATCCCAAGAAATTTTAGGGTTATGATTCAAAGTTTTTGATGAATTTAGAAACGAAGGGTGCTTCACAACATCATAATAATTTTTAGATTATTTCTTGCAGTGTTCCTGTTATGTATATTTCAATCTCAAAGCTTTCTTTTCAAAGCCATTTTTATTTTAGGCATCAAGAATCTTTGCCAAACTTGCATGTTGGAGCAAATTTAAATGTCCAAATGATGACCTAAATCTGTATCTATCTTGGCTGAAGGGACAACTTGCTGTTCCAGTAAGCTTTAATCAGATTTGCAAACAATTTTTTGGTGAAAAAATTTCTGACCTTAGATTTTTCAATCTAGTTCTGGCGTTGTATGCTCTGATTTTGGCAATTGTAACATACCATAAAATTCCATAGTATGCAATAAGGGTTCAAAGGGCGTTTTTGGAGGGCTTACTTTGGGGGAGGGCCTAAATCTAGAAGAGACCATGATTGGAATTAAGTTTACGTCAGAGGGAAATGCAAAATTAGCTTTTTCAAGCAAAAATTTGAAGATCAGTCATGCTCCCATGGCATTTGTAAACAACCTGCAACCATTGTGGACAGGTGGGTATACTTGAAAAAATTACTGGAAAGATAGCTGGTGAAGCTAGAAAGGCGCCAGAAGGATAAAAAAGAAAGCACTTAGATACCCAGTATGTATAATGTTGGAGATAACAAGCTTTCGTTCAAAAGTATGAAATTCGATAAAAGTTTGAATTATAGAATCACAACCTGAAATAACAAATTTTACTTTAGATGATGCTGTTTATTTGCTTGTCAACTGTTTTCCCTATTTTTGCTTAAGATTACAATACTTATAACACAATTGCTTCTTTAATTTTATTTTTAGGGTAATGAGTATTTGCAGAATGTTGCTGAATGCTTACAATGGATGATGCGAGTTGAAGAATACCGAATGCCTTTTGTTAAAGTCAACGGAATCAATGGGTAATACACTTAAGATGACCCTCTTTTTTTGGCTGATCATTTTTAATGTTGAATATAGCATTTTTGATCATTTCTGGGTTTGTAATAACTGAGAATAGTATTTCCCATGAAAAAATATAATCGATTAGAATATTTACTAGATACATTTCATTGACCTCGAACTCTTGTATTGAAATCTGGAATTATTTTAAAGCAAATTATGATATAATGTGCTTTAAAGTAACTCCATCTTTTCATACAATTCCAGCTGCTCAAAAGGTTTGTTTTGAAGTATTTGGTTATAGGTGTTTATGAGGGTTGGTCAGCAGGTTTATAACATTACTTTTTAGAGTTGGCGACGGAATTGCTACCTGATGTATTAAACCCCTTTGCATAAACACCTACACACAAATTTGTCGCACATTCTAAAAATTTCAGTGACTAGGCTCAAATGTTCACATTCTTGATTTTCTTTGCTGATTACATTTTAAGCTCTTTTCTAAAACATGTCATAATCAATATGTTTTATTCTCGTTTTTAGCATTGTGTCTGTTCTCCTAAGTAATGTTGGATTTCAGTTGCAATATCAACTGATATTTTCGCTCTGGATGCTAAGCTTCTGTGCTGAAGTTGCAGACCAAATCGTTGAGTGAGTTTTTTAGCAAAAACAAGACAGTCGAGTTTTTTTTGTCGTATGAAAGTTTTGCACACACTTTTTCTGTTGGTTTTCAAATTGGGCTAATATGCTGCATTTCTAGTAACACTTTGCAGGATATGTCGTTACTTTTTTATTTTCTTGGGAAAACAAGTTGCATTGGTGTTTGCTTTATAATCCCTGTGTTTGTATTTGTAAATTTAAAGGCATCGAGTCATGATAAAATGGATTGGGTATTCCCTAAGTGCCAAAACCCGCTGAGTCATGATTTTCATGACTGCGATGCTATTGGTTGACCTTGAACTAGTCACATGAACTCACCTCGTTTCATGAATAGCAAATTGTCAACAACGGATGCTAATATCACACGAAACAGCATCGTTCACGCCGAAACCAAATCACCCCCTATAGAGAAGGCCTATTTACCACGACTCAATGCCTTTAAAGATTCATGTCCCATTTTGGCTTTAGTGATATTTGTTTTTTTGCTGGCTCAGAAGCATTTCATGCAGCATCGGCATCCAGTTTGCTATAAATACTAATATGTTGGGTCATGTAAAGTCCTATGAATTTTGTTGCTGAATACGAGGTATAAAACTAATTTCAATACTATAAGAGATTCTAATCGGTCCTTATGCTCCACCTGGGTAACGGAACTGAAAAACTATTTGATAAAAAGAAAGCTTCGTTATAAATAGGTTCCTCGCCGAATTCTAGGAATCTGAAATAGGATTCATAGATACTAAGTGAGCAGGAATAAAGCAGATAATAACAGTTAATATTGAAATTGAATTTGATATTACCTCGACCTGCACGGCAGCAGGAATTTATCTTAGTATGCATGTTTTTTTGTTTCCTCGGTGATTTCTTAGGGGTGTATTCGATAAAATTCGATAGACAATTTCAGTAATGGAACTTACCTCTTAGCAACAACGTAATCCCAGTTCTGGCAGACATCTTACGGAATTCACAGAAAGAAAAAGTTACAAGGATTGTTCTGGCGACACTCAGGGTAGGATGTTTTGTTGATCTCATTCTTTCATGATTGTTTTGATTTTCAGCTTTAGTGGCTAGGAGAAGGATAACTGCACACTTCTAGTTTATTTCATGGTCTATGATGGTCTAATGGGGTTCATGTGTGTTTGTGAGGATCTCTGAGGACATTTGAAGGGTCTTTCAGATCGTTGGGGTTTATGTGGATTCGGAGGGCCCCTAAGGAACCAGGTTTTTGCTTCAATGATACCCTTGTATGATTCGACAAATTGCTACCATTTGTACTTCTTTTAAAATCTTTTGTCGTAATGAAAGGCACAGTTTTTCAATTGCTTATGAAGCCATAACATTTTAAAGTATTTTCCATGGTAAAAGTAGAAAAAATTTCTACTGGGACGGTTTTACCAGTAAGATTACCAAGGAAAATTTGCCTAAGAAAATACAATATTTCTAAGATTGTGAAGTCTCTCTCATATAATCGGCGACTTTTATGATTGTTTTCAGAATAGGACGACGTGCCAGTTGATTGATTTCCGATTTATTGCTCTTATAAGAATTTTGAGCCTATAGAAAAGAAATTAACCAGATCCCTTCTTTGCTTTTTGTGGGCCTGGATCATATTTCAATGTCCATTGACATTATGATCTCGTATAACTAATTTTAGTGGTGTGTTTGCTACCGGTTACGTATAATAACTATGTATAATTGCACAGCTTTCCGTATTAAACATTTTCAGCCCATTAAAGGCAGCCCTAAGTCGCTTTGATCGCTTTGGATTAATATGAATACGATAACTATTAAATATTCACCTTCGTATCAAGTGCCCTGGCACAGTTGTCCTTCGTATCAAGATCCAGTATCGACAATATAATCACATGGTCTACCTTTACGGACTAACTTTACAATGGCGATAATTCATCATAGCTCAAGTTTCATTGTATTGCTATTTGATCACAGCGTATACAATTTTATAGCAGAAAGATCTATATTATCTCTCATGTCAACGATAGAAATCAGAATTAGTTAATGTCAGTTTATCCCTACCAATTCCCATTTGGTGTTTCAGGATATCACTTAGCTTCTTAAGCAGTATAAAATTCCGGTATTTGTTTGCAAGAGAAGGTGTCTACAGCTGTTCTGGTTTGTGTTCAAAGCTCGGCTGCTAACAATAGTTTACTGTTCTGAAATCCTTTAAGCAACAAGAACTCCAAAAGATCAAAAAAACGAGAAGATAAAATATACATCAAAACAAAAATTCAGTTATAAGCTATCAGTTATAAGTTATAAGCTCTTAGAAAATCACTGCTTTTAATTTTTTATTGTAATAATCAAAGATTTTCAATATATCTTAATCGCTCATTAAGCGATCGTTTAGTTTCATTCTTTACTATTTTGATAGATCTCTTTTAAACAAAGGCAGGCTAATTGCAAATGCTCTGCAGTTTGTGGTACAGTTTTAAGGTCTTCAGGTAACAGATATACTGGAAATGGTAGATTAAAACATACTCTCAAAGCACATCCATTCTTGTCGAAAAATTACCCACAGTATATGCAATATTATAATCCCAAATACATGCCTGCTTTCATTTTTTGTCTGCAGTTTTCCAGTAACTAGAAAACTTCACATAGATGTAATAGATGAAACGGAGTAGAACCACACTGCCTATTTATCGCTTCAAGTGTTTGCGTCACTGATTCGCTGATGATTTTTACTTAATTAAAGATGTATCCAATTATAACGATTGGCTTTTTTATCTATTTCCAGAATCTACTTCAAAAACCAGGGCAGCCAAAGTTGGCCTCTGTGTCAATGATTCATTGCAAATTGCTACCGGTAAGATTCTTAGACAAACTTCTGCAGAATGATACTGAATGTCTTCGAGAATAACATGCTCGCTAAAGGCTAAACGTTCCATTAAAAACAAATTTATATCTAGATACTCTAATCCTCAATCGCCTATGCTTTTAGTGCCACGAGCAGTGCGTAGCATTTTGACAACAGCACTGCTACCAATCTTGGTACTCTTAAAAAGACTGCTAAACTCGTAATTAGGCCGATTTATGCTTTCTTCTTAATGGTCCACTGAAGAGTGTTCCCATTTAAGAAACTCTTATTTGAAAAACATTTGAGAACACCGATCTGTAATTAACTGTGTACTATACTACCATCATTGAGTAAGATAATGCTTTTTTACCATTAAAGGTATTTATTCGATAACTTTAATGTGTTTGCTTTGTTTACAAGTTGATCACGGTCATGAGTAGCAAGAACTGGGACGACGAGGATATCAAGGAAGATGTTGACTTTTTACTTGAAAAGCTGAATGATGGGGTACAAGATCTGAGGTTAATGAGTTCAATGTTTTTTAATCTTCCATCTTTCTCTTATTGGTTTGACTTCTCCAATTGACTTTTAACCTTGTTAATACACTGCACCACATATTACGATAATTGCAACTAGGTTTACGGCTGCATCGATGAGGTTTTCTCGGTAGACATACGATAAATGACAGTCATCTTTGAGTCCAAAAACACCCTGCAACATGTACCAATCGTGGTCATGTTTTGTTGAATCCAACTGTTTAAAATTTCAAAGTATTTTGTTTCAAAAAAATTTAGCACCTTCCCCCTTTCGAACAGTGACGCATAAAGCAGAAGCTTTAAAAGGCGTGCGTAAAATCTGGATGGTGAATAAAATTTTCCAATGTGTTTGCCTACAATCACTGCCAAAAATCATGGAACACTTACGTCAGTTTTCAAAGGCAAATTCAGCCACCCCTCTCTCCCCTAAAGAACAATGTTGATTTACTATAGGAAAAAGGAAGGGATTATGGAGTACGCTTTTTCGTGTGCCTTGTATGATATCTTTCTATACTTTCAACATTGTTTTAGGGGGAAAGAGGGACGGAAGTCACAGCTCAAAGTGCTGGGTGTTCCAAGTAATTTTGGCAGTGATTGTATGTTGTCATGGATCAAAGTAAGGCCGTAGAAAACATCTTAAACTTTGGGAGGGGGACAAGACACTTTGAGGACACTTTTTTACTAGGAGGGCACTTGATGCAGATGGGATAAACAGCTGAAAAGGTAATTTTCAAAACTGAAATCGCCCAAAGGGAAGTGTTGACCTGAAAGACCGTTATGCCTACAGTCTACTTGTACTCGTTATTTTAGAGAAAAATCAGAATAAGAGGGCACTTTCTGAGAAGGGCACCTTTTTGTCTACTGCAGAATTCTGGGAAAAGCACGTCCTCCAGTGCCCCTTCCACCCCGTTCCTATGTCTCTTGATCGAATTATGTTGGCAGTAAACATGGCATTATTTACATTGCCCAGTTCTTGCCTTGTAATATCTGACATTGTTTTAAGCACAATTTGAATATGCTCAGGCATGACACAAACAAAAAAGGTTTTTTTTGGTAAATTGATTACTAGCTAATAGAGAATCAAGGGATGGTGAACGATATCAATTATTGTTGGCGCTTTGTTAGACCAAAGATTACGACATGTGGTAAAATATGATATCTACCTGTGATGGATATGGTCCAATCTGTCTAAACTTTCCAGGGAGCTTTACTAATACTTAATTATTCTTTCAACATACGTTGTAGGTCACGATTTATAACGCCTTTTCTTATGATTACAATAAGCTATTTTTGCCATATATTGGACAATGCTTTTTACCTTAAACATCCATCAATTCGTGTTTTCAATGAGAGCCATGAATGTTTTATGAATATTGACATAGAGTCTGGAAAAAATTATGGTTCCACTGCTGTGAGCCGGAGTAAAATTATCCAAAGATACAGTAATTTTGAGAAAGGCCAATGCATAACTACAAAACCATGGAAGATTTTACCTTAATCTCCATTTCTGTGAAACTACTGTACAAAAAATATACAGAAATGGGCAATAGGCAGAAAAAATATACAGAAAATTTTGAGGAAGGTGAAGAGGGCAAAATTTCAGCTGGAGAAAGGTTGAGGCGTTTTCGCATTCTGTTTGAAACATCTTTCTTTTTTTATAACCCAATACAAATTTTACAAGTACATATCACAAAATACTCTACATACAAGAAATTACTCTACAACTCTACTACGGACGTTACCCCGGAGAGCAAAGTACTATGTCTACCCCGGGGCCATTAAACATAAGAAAGAAGATAAAGGTTTCGTGAAACTTAAACATCTTTTTTCCACCCTCTTAACCCTTTTATTCAGAAGTCTATCTTTCTTAAGATGATAACATTAGAAAGATGAGCTTTGATTTGAATCCAAACTCTCTGAAGACGAACTTTGCGCCAATTTCTGTTTCTGTTCAGTTTTTTGTATCCAACAAAGACCAGCTGCTGTTAGTTTGAAGTTTAGTGTGACAGTTGCTGGTGATCCAGAAACCACTATTCAACCCTATGTGTTGATATTCAGTTTGAAATTAACTTTGATAGGAATTTCATTTGGCAAAGGTATATTTCAATACCCCTCGGTTTCCATCGACAGAGGGAATACTGACATCATACAGCTCCTAAAACTTAAAAGCAATTGGTTGAACAGAACGGAGGCTTTTATGATTATGCAACTTTTCTGTTTTATAACTTGCGCTATGTAACATTCTATATGTTTTGAATGAACTTTTTTTAAACATATCGTCACTATGTAACGAGTGGGTACCTGATCAAAATCTGTAAATCTTCACATATTCGGTGCTTTATTAATTTTTATCTCTTCATTACTTCAAATCGATGTAAACAAATTTCGATCAGGTCTATATTGATATATCTGATCTCGATGAAAATTACATTAGTCACATGAAAATAGCTGATTTTTTTCTCATATAGTAAGTAGTTTGGCAGAAAAAACCAAACAATTGTGAAACATCGAGATTTGCAATTTTGTCCCTAGGAAAAGTTATTGGTCGAAGGATAAAGACGTCTTGTCTAGTGATTATTGAGGTCTTTCGTTTTTATTATTAGCTTGATATGAACCGCCCTTTTGCAGCATGGATCTTGAAGCAGGTATTAAACACGTTTCCAAAAGAGCATAACAAAGCCAAATTGATCTTATTACAGCGGCTTACACATATATTTTTGCATTTGAGTTGTTTATTGCACTTTGTTTATAGTTTTTAACAAATGTAACGATCTATTTATTTTGCTTGCAGTACGTTTGACGAGTATGTCGCAGAGGTCAAATCTGGCCGGCTTGAATGGAGTCCTGTGCATAAGTCTGATAAATTCTGGGTATGATATTGTTTTTTTGTGTTTGAGCATTTTGAAGTAAATCATCCTAAATTAAGTAAAAGTTTTCATAAAAGTTTTTAGGAAAGAGGTTTATGTTGTGTTAGCTTCTCTATAGATTTTTTTCAGATAGATTCTCGCTTCCTTCTACCTGTCTCATCATTAAGCAGACTCTTTCATTTTTTCCACATTCAGAAAAACACATAACAAATTGTAGTTTTCCAGCTCGATCAGTTTTGAGTCTTTGTCTACCAACTTTTCATCTTCTTTAATCTAAATTGATTTCGGCTTATTGAAAAACCAATTAGTTACGTAACAGTTTAAGGTGTTCCTATGGTTGTACCATCGTTGAAGGACTTTTGATAAAAGACGAATCAATATGAAATGAATTAGGCCCACTATCCACGATTTCGCTTTTATTTTATTTGAAGTTATTCATTATTTTTTTCATCTGTGTAACCTGTGACTTAATTGCTGGGATAACCATGCAAAATTTAGAAATATAATTCAATTCCTCACTCCCTCTTATTACAATATTTCTTAATCTTAAGTCTTCATAGTTGCTTGTGAAAATCACGAGTGGCAAACACCTTTTCTCATCCATCATGATATAATCAACATTAAAGCAGAAAGGCAGGAATAGAAAACAGCGTTGTTATCGTTTTAAGATTGTGAAAGCTGGGTATCATCAATGCGCCACCGCTCTCCCTCTCTCTTGCACTGCTTCGCAGCGGACTAGACCGACATAGAACTTGATTTTGAGACATGATTTAAGAATTGTTTTCGCTCGGGGTCACAACAAGCATTTGATTACCCCTGATGAAGCATATGCTTGGCCACTAAATTGCTATGGAAAGCTCTCGCTAATGGACTTAACTTCTTTACACTTAAGCAGTGAATGCTCTGTTATGCTTGATTAATTTTTTTGAAGAAACTCCCTTCGTTTTAAAATTTTTCATGACTTGATTTATCATATTTTATGCTGACCTCTGCCCGACATTAACTTATTAAGTAGTCTTCTTCTGTCTTTTTAACACGCCCAAAATCCTAGACACAGCTGTTAAACAATCCCTTAAACGCATGATTGGTAGGATGCAAATGATGCACAACGAATGACCCTCGTTAGTAATTGCAGGGGATGCAAAGTTTTATCCCTACCATTCAATATAGAGAAATAATATCAAAATAGGAACACAAGCTAATTTGGTAAATAGTATTACTAATAGGCTTTGCCTTTATTAAATTCCTTGTATTATTACTATTACAAATTTATAAGCGAATTTGTAGGTTTTTTCTCGTTAGTCTACAATAGTATGAATGAATGAAAGTTGGAAAGATATAAATGATGTTTATTTTTTTAATGATGTAGTATTTCTGTTTGCAGAGAGAAAATGCAATCCGATTAACGGACAACAATTATGAGTTACTTCGGTAGGTTATTTATGCTTGTTGCATCTCATATCGGATTATTGTTGTTTGCCCTAGACTCGCCCATCTTGCCATAGGATCCGATTACAATCATTTTAAGACAATTATCACAGATACGCACAGCTAACCCTCTTTTAATGCCACAGCACACAGGGTTTGAATCGCATCATGATTATGAAAGTGTTCAACAGTAGACATCGCATATATTCATTCCTTTTAAAATCATAATGCTGGTTACAGTAGCATAGCATTTTATCCCAAATATAAAAAAATTATCATTTTAGCTGTGTTGAAAATCACACGCCATTTTAGGTCACAACTTTTCAAGAAACATTCTGTATGTTTATTAGCAGAGTCTACTGTACTAACTGTTCAAAGCTTTTCACTCCAAAAGAAGTGCACTGGTGCTAAAAAAATAGACAAAGCTGTAAAGTTGAATCTGTTTATACAGTTGTAAGATCCAGCAGCATATTTATAAAGTCTAGTCATAACTTTTCAAGGAAAAGGAAAATCCGAGGCCTGTTGCAAAGGAAGCCTGCACTGTGGGGGCAGATGGGGCAGTTCCCACATGTCTTCACCAATTTTCATTTTTTTTGCTATTGTTTTGCTTGTTTTAAGGCACTTTGCCCCCTTTTCTCCCTGAGTGCAGGTTGTTGTTTTTGTGAATGGTATTTCTTGTAGCGTATGCCTTCTCTTGAATAACAGACAGTTTGATTGAGAAATTGCAACATTATCTTCCTATATGTGCTACAAGCTTAAGATGTGCCCCTCGGCACGAAATTAGAACGCTCTAAATCATGGGTATCAAGAAGATCAGCTGGAAATTAGGGTTAAATGCTTATCGAAAGCCGCTAAAGATCCCGAAAAACCTCTAGATTAGAGCAACGATATATGTTTGTACAGACCGTTTTCCGTTAATCCCTGGTAATTCTTTCTGAGTCTTCACAGATATCTCAGTCAACATTGAGAAAAACTTCGCTAAGTCATTTGCACTTCACAGGACTACTTTTATGATGCTTCTATCAACGCATCCCGCCTGATTTTTTTGGAAAATCGTAGATAAATGAAATCAATTACTTACTTACAAGAGTCTTTCGTTTTGATATTTTTGTAATGTGCGGTCATTTTAGCCCTTTAAGATCCGGTAAGTATCTCTCTACAGTTTATTAAAACAGTTTATTTTTTCTTTCTGGACAGAATATTAGTCAGGCTGCTGGAGACGGCAAAAGATCCTGTTATTCTGGCAGTCGCCTGTCATGACTTGGGGGAATTTGTTCGACTTTATCCAAGGGGCAAACCGTAAGTAGGAACATCACCTAGAAAGTCTTATATGTTTTTTACTGTTCTGTTATATCCCTTTTGTCGGCTTGCCTTTCGTTATTTTTGAACAATTTAAATCAAGTAGGAGTCACGCACCAATTCGTCTTTTCTTTTGAATCTGTGGTATTGTAGACTTTTATAAGACCTGTACATACGGGATTGCTATAATGACAAGTATGTTTACGTGGCACATTGGGCGAAAAGCCCCCAAGGTTTTCTTCCTCTTCAGCGGAAAATGTTAATTGCAGTCAACGTGATTTTTTTCTGTTATATCGAAAGTTGCCTTACACCCATAGTCAGCATCTAAATATTGAACTGCTGTAATCGTAGGTAACGAGTTTAAAGACCGAACCATGCCCTTCATTGTGAATAAAACGCATATTAGCCGCCGTCAAAGATTCGTTATCTTCACATATACGTCATCTGTAACACGAAAATCCCAATTTTACGGGACTAGTAGGAGGGGTCCCGTCAATGGGTATATGTTCAAAGAAAAAGATGTCAATATCTTTTTTTTAATCAATCATATCTTGCTGTTGCATAAACTTGGCTCATGACTTTATGACTCTGTAAATCAGTTTTCAGCTGGAAAATCTCGATTGCATTGTTTGTTGAAGAGATTAGCTCATTTTCTTATTATTAAGTCATCTTTAGACAATCCATGAAACATTATTAATAGTTGTCCCAAGTAACCTCTCGATTTGTTTCTTGTACTTCATTCCCCAAGTCTGTGTGTTCTTAAAGTTATCTTCTAGATACTTGTGCATGTGCTATCCTCGCTCGATCTTGAAGATTATTCTACTGTTTCTATTAGCATGGCAATTTCTTTGTTAACGTATTTGGACAATTTGTCATTTAGTTCAAAGTGTTGCCAAAGCGGACCCGGCTCTGCTATTGTGCTTTTATCAGAGAAAACAGGAACTGTATTTAGTATAACAGTAAGATAATAATCTACTCACCTGGACTGAAAGATGTCAGACCGATTATAAATACATCATTTCTGCTTAAGATTATGATGATATCAACCTTCTGCCAACATCATTCATTCGTTGGCTGCATTATCTTTTCAAGATATGTCATTTGGGATTAATGAGACCTCCAAAGAAGATGTTCCTTTTGCAACGTAACACCAATAATCATTGCTCGACTTAAGGTGCCAATGATTAGGTAAAATTCTTGTTGGGAGGTCGTTAAAGCTTATTTAGTGTCTCTTGCCAAAAACTTTGTTCTTGAATCCACTCTGTTAAAGAATTGATCAGATAAAAAGTTGGTTTTTCAAATATGATCAGTTGTGGTTGATAAAATGAAAGATGAACTGTACGCTTGTTAATTATAGGAAGGACCCTCGAGGACGGTGGGGAGTTAATTCTGGGGTTAAATAATTAACAAGGATCATTTTTACAACATTTATAAAATAAAATATGAGACACAAATGTGATGATTGTAAAACTGAACAATGAACCAAAAGCAAAAAAATTGGAATAGAAAAAAAGCTGAGAGACTTCATTCTTCTTGTAAATTCCACTGACTTAATTTCTAGAGAAGGCATGGAGTGCTTGTAAATTCTTCTTAAATTCCTTGGGAGTGATTCTAATTCGTTAGGTCTGAGTTCGAAAAGATTGCTTATAGACAGTGGGCAATGATTGGCCTCTGAAGTGGGCGTGGAAAACAAAAGCTGCAACGGAGAATGTGTTGAACCTTTTCTTAAGGTTTCCCTCATTCTGGATTCCCGTATGCATCAGACTTTGAGCAATGAAGGGAAAAGGACTGTATTTGCTGTTAAAAGCAGTTTGTCTCCTTTTGTGCTCAATTTTATTTTCACTAGAATAAAATTCATGTTTAGTTTACATTGATGAGTAGTTAACTGTAGTATAGCCAGTCAGAGCCAAAAAGATTATCAAAATCTCATTCTTCATATCAGCTGTTTGTTACTTTGCAGAGTCTTCGATGGCCTGGGAGGTAAGGAACTAATCATGCTAAGAATGACACATGAAGAACCTGCCGTCAGATACGAGGCACTTCTAGCTGTGCAGAAGCTGATGGTTCATAACTGGTAGGTTAAATGCAAAGAAATTGCTTTAGTTTTTTTTATCAATTAAATTTTGTGGATAGCAGTCAATTAAAGTTACATAGCAATGGTAACATAGGTTTCTGGTGCATAACAATGGCTGAAAAATGGAATCATTGACGATTTTTTTATGTCTTGAACTTTTTTCCTATTTATCAAAGTGTTTCCAATCCCCTTTGCTGCTTGTTTCTCAATTCAATACAAGTCTTTTCTCAGTATTATTAATTGAAAATATCTATAGCCTAATTGAGTGATGATGGTTTTAACATGACTTTAATTGACATGACTTGATAAAAATGATTTGGTATCTCGATTTTAGGGAGTTTTTGGGGAAGCAGTTGAAAGTGGACAAATAGCTGAATCATCAGTAGTTTGGACCAAATCATGAGTATAATGAATGTAGTATTTATATTTTTCATTAATTTCAAATTCAATATCATAATTACATCTATCGAATTAATGAGAGGATAAAGATTTTTGCAAGATAATTTTGTCGATTTGCGTTTTCGCTGCTACTTCCAAAAAATCATATGCATCAGCCATAGCAACGGCCTAAAAATTATGTCAGCCTAATGTTTTTGTAAACTCAGCAAATTGTTACTCACTCATTTCTTTTTGTGGAAGGGGGATTCATAATCATCAACAAGTGTCCAACAAGTGTCCAAAATACCTCATTTCGAACAAAAACGATACACGTTATAGATGCTTTAGGACATTGTGTGTTTACATTTATCAATGTCAAATTTATGGCCTCTCAATGCTGTATGTTTGTCCAGCTTTCACCATCTGCATCTCTTGCATCAGATGAAACGCTGCAAATTGTCGTGTCATATGTCTGCAGAAGATACTAGCATGAAAATGAAAAGCTTTTTACTCTCTATTGCTGCCAGCAAACAAACTTCAAACATATAACATCTAATCTAAAAACTGTTATATTGCTGTTATTACCTCTATGTTGTTTTATACCGTTTTTTCTGCCATGTTTTTGTATGACTTTGACAGCATTATTTCTTTACGGTCTTCCTCACTACTGCTCTCTACAACACAACTTGAACGCTTTTACATACCGGTTTCAAATCTGTAATTCCTGCTTCTTCTGAAATGAACTGCATTCATTAAAATAAATCTTGCATATAAACTATTAACACAAATGACAAACAATTTTTAGAAAAGTGTTGACATATTTCTTGCCAAAAGTACATTCAGTAGCGTATTAATGTCCTCTTAGTTTTTTCTTACCTATCTATGTTTTTCTGTTCTACTTTGTTTACCCTCAGTCTTATATCTTAAATTGGAAAAATTTTTATTAAGATGAAAGCTATTTGTAAAATGTTCTAAGACACGGCTATCTCTATTAATTGTCTTTTTATGTTTCTCCACGAACTATTCTTCTTTTTGTCTTTTATTGGAATACCATTGTACCAAGCCATTTTGAAGCCGTATCGTCCCGGTTTATAGTTACCATTCGGTTTCTTCTTGGGCAGCCATGGAAGAACCTGTTTTATCAAACTGTATCCTCGTGAATCATACAACATTAAGTCGGTCTTATTGCGAATATCCCAGAATCCTTTGCCTTCTTCAGAGCTTATCGGCGCTAGCCCAAGAATTGTTTTAATTAATTCGATAAGATATTCTCTTGCCATACACTGCATGTCACACGAAGTCTCGTTGTAGAAAACATGTCCAGTGCACTGAGGCCATTTCAACGTGCCATCAAATGCATAGCCGCAATCACCAACAATTATGTTCAAATTTTGTCGTAAGAACGATTGCCTCTGCGCTCCAAGTGTCCCTTGGTAGGCAGGAATGATTCCAAATATAGTCAAGTATCTCAGCATAGATGTCAATATAATTCGTTGGTTTTCTTGAGATTTACATTTTTTGATGACTATTTTGTGACTATCTGATTCATTTTTTGGTTCTTCTTTCACTGAAATGAAATAAATATTTTATAAATCTTTGACTTTATGGTGGATCTTAGGAACTGAACTTTTATCTATGTTTAATAAGCAACTCTGAAAGTTGTGTAGTGAGCTCTGTAAGATTCTATGTTCTAATTTTTGCTTCCTCTTTCTATCTTTTTTGAACGCCTTCTAAAGAGCCTAGCCGCCAAGCAGCGCCTATTTTCTTTTTATCACAAGCTAAACAATTTCATGTTGGTGAAAAATTGCTGAACAAAATATGTTGTATATTGTAGTGTAGTCAGGCAGTTGATGGCGTGGTGTGGTGTGGTGTGGTGTGATGTGGTATGGTATGGTGTCGTATGGTATGTTATGGAGTGGTGTTGCGAAACTACAGTAAATTAAAATACAACATAATGTAATTTTTGTACGATTCAATAGATAAATTTTGTCAGTTTAGGGATAGGGTCTTTTGTTCACTTATGATAATATTGATAATAATATTTATACAGGGTAACCTCTTCAACACACAATGTGCCGCTACATGTTGCGTTTTCTGCCCGAGTAATTTTTTACAGTTAACGTACGAGCCTGAATTCATAACGGTTGAAACTTGTTTAAATGGTAGAAGGGGTGATCGATTTTAAGCGTATTCACTTTTATGATATCACTCGTATACTGTGCCTTTAGACATAACTTGGTATGGCGGATAAGTATAGTGCTTACTCTTGGACATGTACAATGATGTAGAAGCCCCACTATATCATTTAACAGGTATGCGACATGTTGGCCCTAAGGCAAACACTTTTACCAAATAAAGCAACACTAAAGCATCTTTACCTCAAGACTTAACGAAGGTCGCCAAGGTATTTTCTTTCTTACAAAGCAATATTTATCCCTAGCAAATACATCACAGTCTTTTTTTTTCACTACTAGACTAATCTTCTAGACTATTCCTATGTTTTTCAAGTTATCCGTTCCCTTCTTCTCTCTCTTATACTGATCCACTTTTTCTCTAATATTGGTGTCACGCCAATTCCTTTTTAAGTCACGCCAATTACATCAGAGGTATAAAACGCACAATGTTGACCCACACTGATTATCGAAAAAAATTTCATGTCCATTGATGTTTATTCTTGTAGATTTGACGAGTGCCTTAGGACCTTTTCTGAATCTTAAGTAATGTTTATCATCCTTTGTTGCGAAAATGGTCATTTCAGAAGCGCGGAAGATACTTCTTGTAAAAATTAGTTTTTGGGAATCTCATATTCCATTTCATTCGTTATCAAAGCATTGCATCTTTATCTTTCATTCACAAGCCTTGTAATTAGTTCTCTCTCGTGTCTGATACGCGCTTCTTGCCATATTTCTGCCACTTTGTAATTATTGCCAAATCTAAATATTTCATGTGTTGTATCGCGTACCAAACGCTTTATCTATTTGTCTCATCGATGATTCTGGACAAAGAATTTTAGGCTACACTTAGGATATAAGCCCTAGTAAGATCTTGCCAGACAATGTTCTTTCCAGCAAGAAACTTCAAACCTGTTAGCCCACGTGGTATCGATGTTAAACTAATTCCTGAAATTTCGTCAAAAAGTAAAACAAATTTGACAAGAAGCTGAAAAATCTAAGCATGATTAGTAATCAAAACTCTGAAATTACCAATTTCCAAGAATCAGATCTCTGCGGCGTAAAATCCTACTAAAAAGCCAGCTTTTATTTGTGCTAATGATCTTGAAGTATCGACATTGGGTATCCTAGTAAGTAATAAAGCTTTGAAAAAACTTATATCTACTTACCACCGTCTTGAGATAGAATAAGTGTTGCCTTTAGTTGTCTCAGGTTTGTTACAACGGTAGTATCGTCCGGTGCACCGTCTTCATCGCAATCGATCAATTGAGCCAGTATATTAGCTGCGTGTTGGAGGCTATTATCACAGACAGGTTGTCGCGAAACTATTTTGATCCCGAATATACCGATATACCTTTGAACGCCAGGGTACTGCATTGAGGGCAAGAGACTACCAGATGGTAACCGCCTTATCTTGAATTTACGACAATCAGCCACAGTTAGTATTAAAATCATATTAAGGATGAAGAGTTTGGCACTCATCTTCATTTCGCGCGACGTTGTGCTTTAAGCGAAGATTATTGCGATTGACTACTAGCCGGCTCTGTGGCTTTTAATCAAAAGTTAGTGCACACAGAATTTATCTAAGATTCCAAGGTTCATCGCGTTTAACACTGAACAAAAGTCCGTGTGAAAACGACAATCTCTTGGTGATCCAGTGGTTTTTATTCATGTCAAGGGTCAGCCATTTTTTTAAGCATAGCAGTTGGTTTGATAGGGATAATGCGAAGTAACAAGCTGGGCCAGAAATGAATAGTACAGCAGTGTTCCTTCTTGAGATGAACGTATTTTGCAGTTTTATGTCATTCTTTAGTCCGTGAAAAAGCAGTGTTTTGGCATCATAACTTTGGTCAGTTATTGCATCATAACTTTTGAAACTCGAGCATCGATTCCTACAGGTCAACGTTTGAGTTAAAAATGAGATCAAGTAGGCTGGCCAGAATGATATTCAAATGGACGAGTGCTTAGTTCTTATCCAAGCCATAGGCCATCTGTTAAAAACTAACACGGCTAGCGAAAAGTTATCATTTTATGATTTTATCATGCATGTATATAAGTCATGGTTTTCGATATTATGTTTCAACGTCTATCAGACCTGTAAGTAAGAGGTTCAAATATTGCTTCTCTATGAAAATGATTCCTTAATTTGAGTAAGTTTTCATGGTGTGTTACATTCAAATGCAACGAAAACAAACATTTGGCAAGGATCAGTTACATAAATATATGTATACTTATATTTATATATAATGTATAAATGTATAATATGTATTTATGTAACGAGGATTAATTTGTGCAGTGTGCTACCTCCACTTACGTACTTCTTTTGACGCAAAATAGACATATTAAGCAAAGTCTAGAATATAGCAATAAAGATAACAAAGCTTTCGCCATGTACGAAGGGCACTAGTATACTTTGGTAAACTATAGTATACTGTGTTTAATTTTAGTAACCATTATGGGAACAAACAGTCCTTTTATAATTGAATCTAATTATACATTTTTTACTATACTTTGCGAGTTATAAAAGAGAATGAATTTAGATGTGAGGAATATAATACATTTCCAAATTACCTTATAAGCGTCTATTCTGACACAGTATTCGTTAACTGACAACAATAAAGGGCCTAAATTTGCTATTTCGGTGTTTTCTTGTGTAAAATAATTGGCATTTAGGGAGAAACTGTCTAGCAAACTTCATGAAGACAGAGCTGCATCGTTTTCAAAAGTTTATCTGAATGTAAGTTTTGCACGATATGGAAATTAATTACATACAACACCAAAATTTAGAGCAAAATTCTGAAATCATATTCATGCTGTAGTCAGATCTATGAAGTGAATTGTAAAATTTTCTATTTAAATGAGCTATCAACATTATTCGCAGTTCAAGTAAGGAAGGGGGATGTGCTGTAGGAAATCCCCAGCCGCCACATCAAGTACCACACCCATGGTCACACCCTATGTACTTGCATTTGTGTTGAAAATTCTCCGTTGTGTATTTGGAAACATTCGAACTATTCAACAACTCTAAAAGAGTAAATGAAATTGCTCATTCATGGAAAATTAATACCATAATAAAGGGCCAATTCACAATGCCAAGTAAGGAATTCGCCCAACCAAGCATATACTGGCGTGTAAAGAGGGTGGGGGGCTGAGCCTTCCTAGAATATTTTTTAATTCTAGCATAGGTCCCCTTCCCTCCACGGCACCGCTGAAACAGCCCTATGTTATAGTTTTTCAATCTGTTCTCGTCCACACCGCCATCAACAAGGCTTTGAAGAAATTGCTTATCATAACCTTTCTTGATATCATACATTCTTTCTTTTGACGCTTAAGGCAATATATTGTACATTTTAAGGTAATGTCTAGGGCCTCCAGGGCTTTTTATTTGTAAAAGAGGTCTTTTCCTTTGACAGACAATTGCATCCTACATACACCTCCATGATGTTGAAGTTAATCTTCAACGCAACAGTGCAGTGGTTAGATCAGGGGTGGGCAATCTGTTGAAAACTGTTTTGCGGAGGATCCCACAAGAACCTGAACTGTGTTAGTTGGCCGAACAAGCGATATTCTCGCAATATTGACTTTTTCCCAATTTGAAGCAATTGCACACCCACCATTTTCTGTTGTGGTTTGCATATTCCCTATAATATCGCAACTGATTTTCATACAGTCTTTGAAATACAAATTGAAGTTTCTCCTAAAATTATTTGCATTTTCCAGAGAATCACGCCGGATTTTTCATAAAAATTATGTACTGTAACAGGACAGAAGTGGAATGGTTCAATCCAACAATTCAAGGTTCGTTGCTACTATGAATATAGAAAAGCTCTGTCCGGACTTTTTAATTGTCCAAAAACGTCGTCCGAGAATCTCGTCTTGAACCCGAGACATTTCGGCCTAGTAAAACGCGGCATAATAATGGAGTGCTACGAGAAAGTAGTGCAAGCAAAACAGGAATCTCGTAGTAGGCAGCCGTGGCAGGTTTTCATAAGCCAAGGATGTAAAATGCGTAGTGTCATACCATATTGTTTAAAGATGTTAGTAAACCATCAAAAGGTCGAGTTGGTTGGGCTAGGTTCACAAATAAGCAAAGCCATATCGATTGCCGAAATATTGAAGAGGAAAGACAGCGACCTTACCCAAACAACGAGCATCTCCTACACGGAATTCGAGGATAATTGGGAACCAAAGGATAAAAGTAAAGGACTTGATGCATTGTGTGTCACACGAAATGTTCCAACCATTAAAATTCAGCTGCTAAAAGTAAAGGGCCCTAACGATATCAGTGAAGAGAAACCAGCTCAGATGGAAGTAAATGAAACTGAGAATAATGACGTCATTAGCAAGGAAACATTGACAAAATTTAAAAGAGAAATACGATCTAGCTTGAGGGACCTAGCTGTAGAAAAGAATTCAGAGACAAGGGCACATGAACACCATAAAACAAAACTTACATATAAGCAGAAGGATACGTGATAATGGTAATATAAACAGTTTTTTGTAGTTTTTGTATATGGGTCATTTGTATATTTTTAACTTTATTCATTTCAGGTAGAGACATGTGAACCATTCTTGAGGCTGCTGTGCAATTTTCTTTGTGATCTTGCTGTGTAGTCATTCTATCATATACATCATCTAGACTGGAAACTTTGTTGTGCACCCACAATTACGGCCCTCGCACACATCTGCATGCTTTTACATATTGGTCACGCAAATCCCCAGATGATAACATTTAACATTATCAACCCTTAAAATAGCTAAGAATGTTTGGTTTCAGGCATACAGTCTCAAATTTTCAAAGTAATCTTGCCCAGGCAGGAAACAAAGTTTCCAGTCTAGTACATTATCATATCCTAAAGACCTCCTTTACCAAGCATATCCTGCCTACAAACTGATTTTTCCATACACGCTTTTTCAAAAGAATAAGTTTTAGAAAAGATTAACACTGGGAATTGGTGAAATTTAAGAATGAATATATTTTGACATTTTAACATGAATTTATTCGATACTTTGGCACTGCCTGGCATATGTTATAGGAATATGTCACCAAGCTCTTTGTAATAAAAATTTATTTGAAATTAATGCCTTTGTGTCCAGGAGAGCAGGAGAGAAAAAAGACAATAATATTAATGCAACAAGCAGCATAAAAAACTCAATTATAGGGTTGTATAGTTCAATAAAACAATTTGTTGTGTAAATTTCACTCTTATGAGTATTAAATGTCCTTTGTTTGTGTTTAGTTTCATTTTCTACATCTGTCATGTTAGTCAAATATTTAATGAATAAGGTCTTCTGGCTTCTTTTTGAAAATGATTTAATAATAGTTTTTTTGGCATTTCCATTTTGCAAAATGGAGCATCTGTAACTGATACGTGTCTGTCAGGTTCAAAATTTCCACTGCTTTTTTTTCATGGCTGGTCAGAGTTGTCAACTTGAACTCTCTGTGTGAGTTAATCATATCTTGACTGACTCAAGCATTTTTCTCAAACCTTTTTCTTTAATCTGTTGTTCAAAGGTGTCAATTTCAATTTTTATATCATTTGATGTGAGTGACAATGTTCCAATGATACTGTCAAGCTTTGTAAGGTCTGGTCTTTCTTCCATTAGTTCAAAGCACAAAGGCCTAATGCGTGGTGCTTCTTTTCGCAAACTGTTGATCATTTGCCGGCGACAATAGTGAGAAGAGATTGAAATGAAGACCAAATCAGCAGGATAAACTTCTTCGTAGTATCCTTTGAATAGCTGTGCAAAGCTTGATCAAAAATGGAAAGCAAATTAGTTTATATGTAGACTACAAATACGTTACAATGCTACTTTTCCGAAAAAGGATGATGAGTTGGTATTTTAAAATAACCCAAGGTTATGATGGTTACCTTAATGGTCCATCTTATTTTTTGTATATTTGAAAATCTCACTTGCTTCACTTGCTTGCTTAAACCTGGGATGCTATGGTACTAAACCTGATATCAAAGAAGTACTTGTGACCTTGTAAGGAAGAGAAGGTCAAAGGTATCATTAATCCTCCCTGAAAACCTCTTCACCTGGTTATACATCTTGTCTCACCTTTAGTCCATCAATGAACAAAAAAGAGCAATCACTTTCAATATATTGGTTAAGATTTCTGCAGACTTGAAATTTTAGCTATTAGTCAATATATTTTTTAAAGCTGTCTTTGGCGTTTTTAATATAATTCTCTGGCCAAACAACATTGCTGTGAAACAACATATGATATTGTACAGAAAGCATGCATTGCAACAGGAAGGTCTCTCTCATTTTGTTTAAGATCACAGAGAAATAGTTTCAGTGTGGATTTATCCCTGAAAATACTGATAGTACCAACAAAGAAAGCCATTAATTTTTTATCAAGCAAATAAGGATATAATAGAAATATGTCAAAACGAATATATACTTTTGGCTTTGACATTTTCTATTTTCTCCTTCATCAGTGACAATTATGAAAGTTTTTATGATCTTCCTGTTAAAATAATAAGGATAAAGTGATGCTGCAGGGTTGGTACAATCTTCAGCCTGAATAAGCCTTGACAGATTCATCACCTTTCAAAGAAATAATAATGTTTACAATATCATTATTGTTGTATATTGTGTTCTAATTTCAATAAAACAATGTTGAATGATTGCATTACAATAAGGACAATTATAGCAGTATTCACGGATAAGTCGCAGTTTTAGAAAGTGTGCACGCTGTTTTTTTTATTTAAAGTATTGACAGTCACAAGTGGTTTTTTGGAGCGTGAGTAGTATTAACATTGATTAAGTTTCAAAGAGCCTTCATTAGGTTACCTGTATAAGATGCTATATAATCCTTCTAAATTAGATGCTCTATAATACTATAATTATGTAAGTTGCAGCCATATTGAAATGCAGCCATTACTAGACTATATTTCATTACTAGATCATCAACAAATATTAAGAGGCTCAAGGGCTGAGAAGTTTGTACCAAAAAAAAATAATTTTGCTAATATTTATAAAATGAGACACAGCATGATGCATATTTGCATTTTATGTTTGTTGGCAATGACTGCAAAGCACACAGCTATCAACACAACACAGTATGTGGTTATTTCATGCAGTGTAAAAACATCTTAGCATTATTGTTTTAATGATAAACCTTATTAAATTCTTGGTGTTTAAAATTTGATAGTCATAGTAAAGGGAAGGCTGGAATTTAACAACATGAGAAAATACTGCTGATGTTGTGTTAGCATAAAGTAAATAAGCACCTCACCTGTTCAACAGTTGTCGGAATGAATGGTGGAATGACATTATAATCATCAAAAAACACCAGATCTGCACTTGCTACTTTCGACAAAAGGCTTGCAATAATGTTGCTTGTTCTTATTGCTGATTGCATTGAGCTAGATTTATCACCAATGACGACAACAGGAGACTTTATATTCAATCTAGAAAAGAAAACAACAGTTCTACACATTTGCCCATTTCGACCATCAATTACCATGTTATAGCCATGTCTGTGAAAATATAGTTAAAAGTCATTTTTTCAAGTTCCTGGCTGACATTATATACTTAGCATGCCTATCTTCAAAACTTGGTAGTTGACAATTTATTCTATTCCATGGATTGCAGTGCAGACCTGATCACAATGATCACAACACAGAATTAAGAATTGGATTTGACAATTACACAAAAGAAAAACTTGGATTTGATGGCCAAAGACTAGCAAAAAAGTTTTCCAATATCAAATTTGCCTGCAGCAGTGAAAATAAACAAATCATGAAACTGTAGTGACATTTAACAGTCAAACTTTCCCAAAAATGGAACAACCCTTCTGTTGGCATAATTTCCATATAAAAATGATAAGTATGCGTAGATAAAAAAAATTATAAAATTCCTACTTTAGCTTGCCAAGTTGTTCTTCAGCAATGGGAAACAAGTCGTCTATGAAAGGTAACAATTTTGGAATGGCTAGTGCTTCTGCATTGTGACATTCAGCATTGTTTTCTGTTGATGTTCTGCATTCCTTGGTGTTGAACCCCTGCTCTTCCTGCTCTTTTATTTCCATAAATGTTTGCAGTCTTTCCATAAGTTTCCCATAAGAAAGAGACAATTTTTCCCCACTTTCAAGTCGTCTTTTCAAAATTCCATCTATTTCTGTGCAGCGAAGCTCTTCAAAATACCTGTAACAAAAATTATAACTTTGTAGATAACTTTAAACCTACTAGTAATTAAATGGAATGGATACTAATTGATATTTCAATTACTACTTTAAACCTACTCTGTGGAAGTTTTATGCAAATGTTTAAATTTCTGCTAACTATGACTTAGCCACATGCTAGAAATTTACTTTACATTGTATTCTGGGCAAGCAATGCTAATCAAATTTGACTTAGAGAGAACAAATCACTTCGGAACTCAAAACTCACAACCAAACAACTCTTTGAAAAGGTATAAAATGCAATTTCATATGAAGTTCTTTTCCAATACAAATATATATTTATCTATTAATAAAAATTATCCATACATATCAATTCTTTGCAAACTGGTTATTGCCCAGCAAACTTTTACATCAAAAATAGAAAGGAAGTGCGGTAGAGATTTAATCTACCATATGACTGTGTTCAATGGTGCATATGAACATATTTTAGCTTTTGCTTCATCTGTTAAGTGCTCTTTGAACTTTCTTGCTACACTGTAGTCAATCTCAAACTCTAAAACTTTGTTTGATATATTTTCAGAAGTAAGGTCATCTGACACAATTTCTGTAGGTGTATTTTCATCTTCTTTTGGAATTTCTTTTCCAAAGACAAAGTGCAAGAACCAAGGGCACTGTGGAATATCGTTTTCAGGATGAAGATGACAAATGTCAGCCAACTTTTTCCAAGGCTCTCTTGGGAAGTGTTGAGCAAAGAAGGAGAGTCTGTCAGTGGGTATCGTTTTTAACCAGAGCTTGATGTGACGAATAAGTGCACCACTTAATGAGCCAACCTGAAAACAAAATAAACCTACAAATAACAAAACTATAGAAGGGTCTCTTTCCTAGTTTGCAGATAGATCAATGAAGGAAAATTGATAAAAAGATGAAATGAAGACAAAAGTGAATCTAACAAAACAAGGAGACCTTACCGGCGGAATGTCTTGTGCCAAAGACGCAATAACTGATTTTAATTTAGCCATTTTCCCTTTTTTCCGGCAACCTTGGGCTTCCAGCCTTCTCAATATTTTTTCTTGCTGTCTTTTTTGTCGCCCGGCATCCAGTATAGAAACTGCTTTTAAAACCTCTTTCAAAGCAAACTTTTCCCCGGGGAAATCCAACATCGTTTGTGCCAACTGATAATCTCGTCTGGCCCAAGCAGCTGCCAGTGCTTTGCATTTTGAACCGTCGGGCAGTTCCACAGATTTTGATCTCACAACAAGCAAAATTGCAAGGTATCGCTCTCTATTTGAATTCTGTGCATCGAAGTGTTGCTTGAAACTCGACTGCTTCGTGACTATAGATATGACAGATTTATCGAAAGATCCAACAAAATCCAAATCTTCAAAGTCCGCCAGGCATTTTGAATCTTCAGATGCTTCAGAAGGATTTCTAGCATTTGAGGATAGCCCTCCTCGCCCTCGACCGTTTCTTCTTCCTCCTCTGGATTGCCGCCCTCCCCTGCCACGGCCTATTCTGCCTACTCTTGCTCTCACCATTATACTTCAAAAGCAGTTAGTTCCACAAGATGTTTTTCTAAGAATAGTGTAAAGTATTTTTGAATGTCGCTTTCCTGTGCTTTATATACCTGAGCTTTATTGCACCACAGTAAATCATCCACCTCGAAATTTCTATGGGTTTTTCATTGCACCATATTTCATCAGGAATCAAAACAACTTCATTGGTTGGCATCCGCTGCTATTGTTGAGGCTTTCTTCGAACATGCTTCGAACAATAACAACTAGCTGCTAGAGGAATCACCAATGGGTGCGTCCCCGTTTAGTCCAGCTACAACTAGCAGAAATAGAGTAACATACTGAAAATATTCACACTTAAATATGAATTTTCATTAAGCTTTCATGGCTAAACATAATAAAGAATAAAGCAGTTCTAAAGATATTCTGCCAATTTGTTTGGTAACGCCGTGAAGTTTGTTACTCAAAACAAAATATGATCTACTTTCGAAAAGTATGAATTTTTTTCTGATACACTGTTTTTCTCAGATCCTCCTTTAATCAAGGACGTAATATATAACCATTGTAGTGGTTAAAATGATAAAAATTGGCCTTCTGGGCTTGCCTCTAGCAACGTGATTAATGTGTTTCCTGGAGGATTCCCACGAAGGGGATCTCGCTAACAACCAATCAAGATTTGTCCGATTTGTGTCCGATTTTAGCCATCGCTGATGTGTGTGTTTGCTGTTGTTTATTCTCATCGCATTGCGGTGTTCCTTATATACTTCTATCTATTCAATCAAGATTTGTCTGCTATAGTTTCTAATATAACCCCATTATAACCACACTATTCTGTGTTATAATCCTATAGTTTCTCACCTCGATTTGAAACTGAGGCATAGTTAGATTCATTTGGAAGAAGTTGAAGTTTATTTGGAATTCGTATGTGAAATCGTTTCATAAAAGCGAGATGAGCTGTACCTCAGACAGATATTTGTTATTCTTAGCAGATGATTTACCAAAAGATGCCAAATGCTACCTCATAGACTGCATTCAAAATCATAGGCTTGTCGTGGAAGAGGAGCAATGTCCAGATCATTCTGTGCTTGTAGTTGGCGCCTCGTTCGGCCTGCTTGCGGAGGAGGTGTGGGCGTGGTTAAAACGTCTTCTTTGAAGAATCAATTTAATCATTTATTTTGATCAATATTTTTTCCAGGTTACTAAACAAAAACCATTAGCAAATAAGGGTAAGATGGTCCTCAGAACGTTTTACCATTGTCAATCATAAGACTGAAGATGGTGTTCTCTCATCATTTGAACCATTTATTTTTGGGTTGTCGGTGCGCCAATCGCAAAGACGTCCATAAATAAAACCCCAACCGTTTCTGAGGGGGTTGAGAAAAAGAACAATGGCCTTCTTCCGCCTACTAGCAGCACCTTGCTCATGCAAAAATTTGCAAACCATACGGCCATTAACTAATACACAAAAAAATAGAAAGTCAACATGCATGTAAATAAAAACCCCTAAAAATTTCTAGACATGGGTTGGGTGGGCAGGGTCGCAAAGGAAAAACCTTTCCTCTCCAAAGTCCAACTTCAAGTTGTCATGCAACGTTTGAGAATGAAACTGTGCTAAGACAAAGTTTATATACCCAAGGCCAATGCACACTTGCACGCTTGTTGCTTTAGCCGAATAAAAAATACAATGTAAAGCTTACTCGAGCACTGCTACAATAAACACAAACTCCACAATTGTGCAATCTGTGCCCAAAAAACAAAAGCCCAAGGGGCACCTAAAAAGCGTACCCTGTCACATGTTAAACGTGATTAAATTTCATTTAATCGAGCTTAACAGGACAGGTCTGTAGCTAGAGGGGGCAGTGGGTGCAAATTAACCCCCCTTTTGGACTCCAACACCATGTATTCTATGTAAGGTGTTTTTGTATTAACCCTAAATTGTTCTGATTTCCAGGGTTCTTTTAAGGAAAATTTTAAGAAACATTTTACTCGGGAGCACTGTGTTGAAAAAATAATTATTGGTTCTTATAAGTATGAATAAATGTACATGATGCGCAGGTGGCTTGTGCTCCATACCAGTGGAGTAGCCGGGCTTGAAAGATTGAAGGGGCAATGCAGTGGCGGTTTCAGTGCTGCATTTATGTGTGATTCAAAAACAGTAAAGCGGCTATGAAGTTTCGTAAAAATGATAATTCCTCTTAATTGAATGTCTTACTATATATCTATAATTTCTTTATCCCAAAAGGTCTTTGTTTAGTTTGAGCGCTATCTTTATGATCTTTTTTGTGTTTCATCATTTAAACTTTTGTTATTTTTTTTCTTTAAATATTTTGTTTGTTAAATTAAAATTTTAGAACTGCATAGATTTTTCTTTAGAACTGCACAAAATACTTTTAGAACTGAACATTTTGTGTAGAGCTGCACGTTAAAAAACCCTGCTGAAATCATTTATTCTATACTAGACATAAAAATCATAAAACCTGAGAATAAACTTGAATTTAAATGTAACAACATGATAGTTCTGAAACATTGCATGTCGAGTGAAAGTGCTCTTGTTACCTAGTCCGTCCTTTTTCAACAGGATCTCAATTGTGCACAGCCAAAATTGTGAGTGTGCAAATGGGCACTTGCTAGCTTGTGTGCACTTTCCAGACTGGAAAAAGTGTCAAGGATTCACTCAAGATCCTAAGCCTTGGCAGGGCTGCCAAAATGGGGGCAAATTGCCACAAGACCTCAAGATCTAAGGGACCTCATAAAATAATGAATTCCATTTTAAGAATGGAGTTAATCAAACAGAACAAAAGAATGCTAAAATTATTTAAACCTTTTAAGAGATTGGAAAAAAAGACTGCAAGGAATACTCTGAGATGTATTTTAGGCCTATATGAAAGGCGTGGATGCAAACAGAAATGTCAAAAACCTCCTTTTGATAGAGAAACTCAGCTGCTAAAAACTGTTTGTTTTGGCAGCTTTTAAATAAAGAAAATATACTTCCCTTTTTGCTTTTCAAAAGCAACTTCTGCAGTAAAATGATGCTAGGGGTGGCTTGACCCCCCATGCTTTTAGGTAGAATACACCTTTATTTCACACAATATTCACCCATGCTTTTAGGTAGAATACACCTTCCAATAACATGTTACTACTCTATTTCCCATGGGAAAACTTAACCTCTGATGCAAGAAAAAGTTTTTTAGAAAAACGTTTTGCCAGAAATATTATTTATAGCAATGGTGCGTGATATTTCGCCAAATTCTTTCCTCATGAATACATAAGTAGCTTAGATGATGAAAAAAATTTGATTTATTTTCAGGCAGAAAGTATTGAGTTAGAAAAGCAGCTTAAAGAGAGCAAAAGGGTAAGTTTTGTTGTTGATAATAGATTGAAACTCTTACTAGATAAGACTTTTTAATATCATCCCTTGCCTAGTTGTAAATTGTGCTTTCCTGTCACCTAACATTTTATGTTCACTGGATATTTCAAGATGTCTCTTATATTTTCTCCGTTGACATCTTTTAAAATAAATTTCTCTTAAATCCACAGTATCAAGAGTTTTATGTTGATGGTTTGAATGATTTCCAAGGAAGCGATGACGAGCAAACATTTTTTACACCTGCTGAGCAAGCATTGCTTTTACATAATGTTTTGAGCAAAGTTGCATTTCAAAGGGTAGGTATTTGTTTCTATTTTTCTTCACTGTATAAATACACAATTTTCCTTTGTATTTTATGATTCAGTTGCATGTGGCTTTATAATCAATGTCTTAACTTGTTCCAAAAAATTGTCTTCATGCAACACATTATTTGTAGAATCTGCTGAAATCTATCTACTTGTGAAGAAGTATATCATTTTAGACTAGTAGCTAGTCAAGCTGCCTTGCCTTTAGATATTCAGATGCTGGCACCATTTAGATATGCTGGTACCATTACTTAAATAGAATGATGTTAGATATAAAGGCAAATGTCCTCATTCATAATGTCATACAAATGTTCTCAAAAAACGTTGCTAGCAGCTTCGAAAGTTCATTAAAATTAACCAATTATAATGTCCTGATCTTCATCAGAATAACCAGGATCAATTGATGACCCAGAGAAATCTTCTAAACAATTTCATCCACTGGGATTCCTTCAAAAGGATCAACATCAGTATCCCCTTGACATCTATTGCCCACAAGTAAATATTTACATAGGCTGCCTTTATTGCACATGATTCTATCATCATCACTCTTGTAAAGAGATCACTCAAGGTCCATGTATTTTTTGTTGGACATCAGGAGCTAAAGAAAAGGGTGTAACAGAGAGGGGCTTAAAAGAGAGGGGGCTCAATAGAGCTGTTACGGTATAAGGTAAAAATGTTAAGTTTTGAGAACAAAAGGTGAAATCCAGCAACAAAGAATCCCCTTTTTCAAAAGTAAGATTGTTCATGGATTTTGTTTTTAGATACATAAAGTAGTTGCAGAATTTAAGGCACCCATTCCACTACTGCAGAGGGAGAGGGTAATGGATGTGACCAATAAGAACAGGGCTTTTTTCGTTTGAATGCTTTATACCAGGTGTATTTCTCTTAGGCAAATCTTACAAAAATACCCCTAACTAATACATTTCTGTCAATTTTGGAAGAATTATGTAGACCTTATGTTGACAAAAGTGGAGAGTAATTACCCCCTCCCCATTCCACCCCTTGGCACCACCACTAGTAGAATCTGAGCAAAATAGCTACTAGTGTAAAAATGCCTTAAAGACTGTTTAATTGTTAGGTTAGTGGGTGAGTAATCCATTTACATTACCATATGAAAGTCTCAAGACAAAATCACTTGATTACGCTGACAGTTTTTTACTTTAGGAAACATTCCTAAAATGTGGAATAAAGAAATTCAAGCCTCAGGAAAGCATAATCAGTGGCTGTTTGCACTCAAAGCCAGCAATCCTAGAAGCAGTGTCCCCAATGCATTCTGCCAATCAGCGTGCCAAACTCTGGAGAGCTGCCCAAAGGAATCCCTTTGTTTTTCCACTTGATGATATCCAAGTTTACTATGGTGAGTAGGAGCCTTGAAATTATCTAGAGGATAAAAAGTTCTTCAGTGTGACTTGTAAATAATGTTTTTCTAAAATTCTTTACTTTTGACCACATAACCTGGAAAGCTTTCTTTGGAAGTTTGAAGTAAGTTGAACATGTTAGAAATTTAGTGAGGTATGTATGACCAATGGAGGATTTGAAGTTTGCTTACAGATTACTTTCATTTTGGCTTGGTTCATGAAGTTTAGAACCAAGACCAAATTACAGTGATTTGATGTGGGAAGGCCTGTGCTAATGTAACCATATTTCAGCTAATATGGTAACACATTTAACTGATTTTGCAAATTTAGAGATATTTTATAGAGGTAAAGATTGAAAATATATTTTACATCATTTAAGAACTCTATAGCAATAGGATATAGCACTTGAAGATGATTTCCTTAAATGTTTAATGGCTACCTCCAGATAATGGCTTAGTTCAAAAACAACAATTTATCAGCAAATTGAAAGTATTTACAAGAAAATGGATTTTCTGGCCCTGGCATTTAGGAGTGTCACAGGGTGTTTTAATAAAATATTTTGAACGTAGCTAATATTTTCTGCCAAACTTATGCCATTAAAAAGAGCTTGTCATCCCTTGCATTTGATTGTCATTTACCGATGACCTATTGTAAAAATCGAAGCAAACCTCATTTAAATCATTATTTTATTAATCCCTTTCATCACAGGTCTACCTGGTTTTTTTCTTTGGCCCTACTGTATCTGTCAAATCAAATCAAAACTTTTTTTCAGCAACAAATCAATTAATTACAAGATACATCATGCTAGTTGTTAAGATACAATCATTAATACCAATAAAGATTACATTACAGGGAACAACATAAGATATTATATAAGATCAGCTGATGGACACATGGAAAAAACTCATGAAGGAGCTATCAGGGCCATGTGCCCAATTTGACATGAAATGATGATGATTTGATATTAGTTTGTTTGAATAATAACAGTAAGAATAAAAAATAACAATTTAAAAAAAGAAAACCAGAAATCAAATAATAATGGTTTACAATATGCACAAATAGTTCAATTGTGTTAGAATGGGAATAAATAAGACTAAAGGCTATCTAGAAGGTAATTTTTCATGTTTCTTTTGAAAGATTGCTTAGTGGCAGCATTTTTCAAGTCTAGAGTGCCAGTAAACATGTCAGTAAACTTGATATTGTGCATGGCAAGAAGTAGGCTTATTGAAGGCTCATTAACGACCATTTCTTTGCTGTGAGAAATAAAGAGATCACTTACTTTATTTTTCTGACATCTGAGTCATTTTTTATCATTTAGGTGAAGAAGTGGCCTACTATTTTGCTTGGATGAATTTCTTCACCTGGTCATTGGTACCGGTTGCTTTGTTTGGGGCCTTTCTTTTCTTCCACCGCCCTCGTGGTATCACTGTTGATGACAGCCCCTACTTACCAGCCTATGCTTTGTTGATGGCGTTGTGGACAATCTTCTTTTGCAAAGTAAGTCACCAAAGATTTTTGACAATCTAGAACGTAACTGTATTAAAGTTGATTTATCTATATTGCGTACTTCGAGATGTCTCTTGAACGGAATTCTATTCATATTATTTTCATATGACAGCATTCAAATAATGAAATGCTGCAAAATATCAGAAAGATTTAGAAAAGATGACTCATTGCGCATTGAATCTTCACATCAATCTTAATAGCCTGAATTGGATCTACGATGCTAGCCATAGCTGTTGTGAAGAGCATGCAGTTAGGATCCAAAACTTCGAATGATGCATTTTCAACTGGAGTTGTAATGTGAGAAATTGTGCTTCACGCGATATAAGTTGGGAATGTGGCTTCTATAAGTATTCGTTGGCAATGATCCCCGATGCAGAGCACCCCTGATGGTCGGGGATGATCCCCGATGCTAAAAACAATCTTTGAGCGCCAAAACTACAATTTTGAAAAAAGTTTGGTATATGGCTGCTGTTAAAGGCCAGTTAGGGATCCCAGGTCGATTTTTGATGCTAATTGCACTTTTGCGAATAAACAACTGGCTGCTTCAAGGCAAGAAATACAGGTTGAAGAGGTTCTGGGTTAGAAAAATATTTTCTGCTCCCAAAGAGCTCGGCCAGTTTGAAACGCTTGTGCAGGAAATGAGACGGTTGGGCAGCGAATATTTCTTCAGGTAATCAGATAGATAAATATGATCATTTATGTGAGCTTGAAGAAAGCAAAACTTTTCGACATGTTCTGACTTTTTGTGATTCCAAGCATAGAAAACAAAACTAAAAAATTGAATGATGTATTGAATGGCAGATAGGGAGGAGGATGCACGTACCCCCACACTTTTCAAAAACAGAGATGAGGTGCCTATTTGCATCTCACGTACGTGCCCCCTTTTGCCTGCATGTCCCCAGTTTTTCAATTCTACCTACATTTACGACCTTCCAACTATTTACCTTTTGTTTCAATCCTTAAAGTCTTTTGATGCTCAATTGTAAACTGCAGGAAATTCACGAATGATATCTATGAAAACAGCGTCATCTTCCTTAGCTTGAACAGGATCAGGCAAGTGTTGCGAATCCATGATGCACAAGTTATAACAGTGTGATTTGTTTTGCTCTCAAGAGACAGATAAAATGCAAACAGCCTTTTCCCACCAAACAACTGTCTAGACAAATGCCGCATTTTAAGCACCAATGCTATAAATCAACACATTGATGATTTCGGGATATTTTGCAAATGGAATTTCATTACAAAAGAAACGAGAAACTTTCACCCTGCATCCTTCAGAAAAAGATTGCTTCAGACGAAGTCATTATTGCAAAAAAAATAAAAACAATTTCAAGAATTTGTTTGGAGGCAAATTTAAGTCTGAATTTTATTGGGAAAATTCATGGTATGATTGATGATTCACCCTGATTCACCATAAAAAACGATGCAAACTTAGACTGGGAAGTATTACACCACCCTTTATGGGCCTTTATGTTTCCTGTACTATCGAAAGCATTCCAGTTTTCCGCGAAACAGTTACCTTAGCTTTAGTGAAAATGACATCACTTTTGACATAACATTCCTGATCTATTGTTCTCTTTGCTATTGTTCGTCGGGAAGCGTAATGACTTTTCCGATGATTGGGGATGATCGCCGATGGTTCCCGATTGCCCGGTTTTCATTTGTCATAAGCCATCGCAGACTGTCATAGACCATCGTCGACGAATTACGATATATGAAAACCAGCCTTACGAATGATTTTTAGATATCAGTGGATAAGGGACTCAGTATTTTTTTAATCATAATTTTTTTGCTGCGAGACTTTGATTCATGTAATAGGTTCTTTTTCTTCCAGAGTTGGAGGAGGCAGGAAAGCGAGCTGGCTTTACGGTGGAACTCGACACAGGTTGAAAGAAAGGAGATTGTGCGTCCGGAGTTCTACGGAGAGATTCGACAAAGTCCGGTTACTGGCAAGCCGGAACGCTACTACCCTACTTGGAAAAGAGTGCTTATGTACCTTCTAAGCTTTGTGATCACGCTTCCATTTCTTGGGATGGCCGTGGGTGCAATGATATTGTCACTAAATTTCAACGGATATGTCAAAGACAAGCACAGCCCAATTTATCTTGCAGCTCTAGCGAAATACTCTGAACCCGTTCGTATTTTGCTTATTTTTGTTGATTCTTGCTTTGCTCCTTTTTTGCACTTTTGTTGAACTGCTATTTTTTGCACTTTTTTGCACATTGATTTTTTTGTTTTCTTTCCTCAAGCCCTTAATGTATTAGTAAAATATCCTTATCGATGTTCTTCATCCCTTATTGTAACCGAAGGCCTTTTCTTACATTACTTTGAAGTTTTTCCATTTTCTTTTGTTGCCTAGTTTTTTCTCAGCTTCTCTATGCGAGTTGATCTTGAGTTTTTCAAATATTGTGTTATGAGATGCTGCTCAAAAAGTCTTTAAAAGATCACACCTTTGAATTCCTTTGTTTCGTTTGCGTTTCCATTGCCAGTTATAAATAATATGCCATCATTTATGTAACTGAGCATGAAATATCTCATGTTTTAAATTAAGCATTTCGTTACTTCAACAGGGACAATTATTTGCCGCGGACAGTCCGTATTATGGCTGGATGGTACCCACCCTTTCGCATTCTGTAGTTATAAACATACTGAATCGATTGTACAGATTCATCGCAACTTTTTGCACGGATTTAGAAAATCACAGGTGAGTGAATCTTTGTGTTAATAGTGTTTTATTTATACGGCCCTTGCTAGGAATTCAGCTTCAAGAGCCAGTAATTTTATTCAATACACCAATTCGACTTTAAAAAATCCTTCAAATTCTTTTGTACAAAATTTTTGTCCTCAGATTCGGATTGAAAGCAATGATTTTAGTGTACTTGGAAGTTTACATTATGGTGTTGGTCACGATATTGATTTTATTGGTGTATAAAGTAAGAACCCGCCTTAAAGTTGCAAAAACAGATATGATTCAAGGATTTCGATTCTCAAGTAGCTTATCAAGAACTCTTTTGCCAATGCCTTTTAATACACTGGCCTAAAAAGCTGACAATAGTGAGGTGTCTGAACCATTATTTTATCAACCGTTCGCAAAGTATCTCTTGAAATTTTGCAATATTTCTGCAATGAATTCACTATCGATCCTCACGTTTCATCTATACATTGCACATTTAGTATCTTAATAATATTTTCCATATTTGTCACATATATTATTGTGTTAAGAAATCATGTTTTGCTATCATTGAACCAGTGTGAGCTAACCAGACGGCTCTTCTTTGGATGTACTGAGCTCTCTTGTATGATTAAGTGTTGCATTAAGTACCAAAAATTCCGGTGCCAAAAGTTTCGGTGGATTTATTTTCGGTTGAAAAAATTTCGGAAATATATTTGAATTTTCAATTTAAATTTCGGTGAGAATTGTAAAAATATCGGTGCGAAGAAATAATTTTTGTGAGTATAGAAATTAAACACTTTTTGTTAGTTTTAATTTATCTTCAGCATAGAATTATCTGGAATGCAATTGTAAAAGTTACAAAAATCAAATATTTTGTTGTCAACCCAATAAATAGAACTGTCATTGTTTCCTATTTAGTGGAGGTCTGTTTCATTTTTTATAAACCACGGAGGAAAATTAATTGGAAGCTTTTACTGTTGGATTGAGAAATTCTGATGAATTGAGAGCTAGAAATTGAGGCCTCCAAATCAAAATTGTTGGAACATTAAAAATGAGTAATTGAGAGATGTAATAAAGGACTAAAGGAAGCATCAGTTCAGCCCGTAGAGAATTCAAATTTCTTGGAAGTTGAAGGCGAAATAAAAGAAAGTGAAGATGAGCTGGATATCTTATTTTTTATGACGAAAGAGAACCAAAAACTTAAAAGGGATATGTATCGGATGTATAGTAATACGCAAAGAAAATCGAGGAATTTTTTGTTTTGAGAATCCATAGGTGTAAAACGAGATTTTTCTAGAGTTTCTAGAGCAAATTTCGGTCACAAAAAATTCGATGGGATTAATTTTCGGTTGCCCTGCTTCACCGAAAATAAATCCCACCGAAATTTTTCGGCACTAAATGTATTTTCTCTACAATCCTTGCATGTTTTCCTTTTCTTCTGTTGATTAATCGTTCCCACTATATGCACTTTGAAAGCACAAATTTTCTTGTCATTGTACGAATGATTGATAAGACGTGAGTCAATTTTTTCCCATACTTTCATTGTGATTTTCTATTTCCATTTAGAACCGAGAACCGTTGGAACAGTTCACTGATAATCAAAAGAGTGCTATTTGAACTCTTTGACTGTTACTTGCCTCTCTTCTACATTGCCTTTTATCAACTGGATATCATTTCGCTCAGAAGGGAGTTAGTCGGTCTATTCTGGGGTGAGTTTTAGGATCTACATCTAGTTTAAAATGAAGTCACATGGCAGTGATCTCGTTTAAAAACCGTTACGTACAGACAACCTCGCTTAAATGGAAGCCCCTGCAATCGAAAATCCGATTCACTTTCCGACATTTTTTATCTTATTTCAGTACCATCCTTACTGGTAAGTCTCCCTGTTCCAAAACAAATTAGATCTCATTCCGATGGCATTTAATGGTATAAGTCAAATTTCTTACCATTCTTTGCATTGCAAGGACTTTTTATTCCTAATAGGTTTGAAATGAGTAGAATAATTGCTGACAGGCAAAATCGGTGACAATTAAGTACCTAGAAAGTTAGAAGTATAATAGTCTTTAGACAACAGTGAGAACAACACTACTCCACGGATCAGGCACTCTGACACTAGCCAGAAAGAAGGATAGAATGGTAGAAAAATAGCAAGAGTGAGAATTATAGGAAGGATGAGGGTGACCATTTGAAAAGAATCACAAGTAGAAAGTGTAATGAATAAAGTGCTGTAAAAGAGACTAAGTGGACGGTTATAGTTATGACTTTACCAGGAATAGGAGGGAGACCGAGAACGATATGGAATATAATGTGAACAGAGGTCTGCAACAGTGGTGGCCTGGCAGGGGGCGGGGGCCAGGGCCCCCCAGCTGACTTTTTTATAGGGGCACCAAAGCTTGTATAGTGCGCCGAAAACTCAAAAACTTTTGATACGACCGACTTGTCTGCTTATTAGGTCTCTAGAAAGTCAGCAGCGACAAGAAGACACCTTAAAATTCAAAACTTTCTTGGGATGCATGCCCCCATACCCCCTAGAACAGTCTCACGTCAGGGGATGTCTTTGTGCCCCTTTAGTACTGTACTATCCAGACAAAATATTTGTACTGTTCGCATGGGCGCAGAAAATTA
Source organism: Rhopilema esculentum (assembly GCF_057945365.1). Lineage (NCBI taxonomy): Eukaryota > Metazoa > Cnidaria > Scyphozoa > Rhizostomeae > Rhizostomatidae > Rhopilema > Rhopilema esculentum. Next base: position 6,144,147 of record NC_142819.1, on the reverse strand, counting down.
ATCAATTTTTTAGAGGAGTGTCAGGAAACTTACTGTTTAATTATTTTGTGCGGAGGGCACAGCACTCATGGGGCACACAGATAACTCCGAAGACAGTCTGTATTTAGGGTGTCCGGACTCATGCCCCACCCCCTTCTAGGAAAAATTTTGAATTTTAACAAACCTCTTTGGCTCTGCTAGCCTTCAGAGACCTAATTAACAGACAATCCGGTTGCTATCTGCTTATCCTAGATTAATCCGTCTGCTATCTCAAGTCACTTCCACGAACGTGCAGTTTTTGGTGCACAAGATAACAAGAAATAGCGCTAAAAAGTGCATTTAAAGCTAAAAAATAATGAAGCCAGCTCTTATTATGTTTCTTCAAAAAGGATAATTTAAACAGATTACTTTTAACTCGAAACATTGACTTCATGTTTCTCAGGGACGCCGGGGAAGAGGGCGCAGGTGTTAAACTGCCCCAGTTGTCTTTTCATAGGATGGGCAAGGGGGCCAGAGTGCTCTTTTCATTTTTTTAAGTGCCCTTGAAACCAGCCATAAGATCATAAGATCAGATAGATTTTTATTAAATTTTGTTTTGTTAAATTCATGACGGCATTTCTCTAAACTTGTAAATGGATTCCTTATGCCAAAAGATAGCCAATGTTCAAGATACCAACAGAAGATCGAAATAAAATGGCAGATAGAAAGGAGTTAGTAGAAGCTGAGAATTATCTTTCGAACGCTCTTTTACTCAAGCCTGCCCCCTTGCCCTTGGTTGTTCCGTCGTCGCTGATTTTTCTAGTAGATTCTTAAGGTTTTCTTTTTCAAAAGCCATTAATTGATTTTGACAAGAAAGTTGGGTCGGACCTAATTTACTTAACGGTTGCGTTTTGTTTGGTTCTTTAATGATATTTCTTTAAAGTTTGATTAAATAAATTCTTCATTTTGTATCAAATGACATGGTCTTATAATCATTTCTAGCACCTTTCACTTGTGTCATAGTGAATTCAAAGATGTGTTAGAAATCGCATTTTCTAGCCTTATGAGTAACGGGAATCTTCCACTTATTGGCTAGGACCGACTCTTTCCATTATTTGTTACCCCGACACCTCCCTAATTTTCCCCTGACTGTAAGCTGTGTTATATGTATGTTTTGAGCTTGTTTAGTTGTCCCAAAGTACAAGTTTAGCAAAACAAAGGTAAATATTTTATAGCGTAGCAAATAAGAAACACCGCAATACGCCGAGAATAAACAACAATAAATACACGTAAATCAGTGAAGGCTAATAATTCGCCCCGGCATACGGGGCTTCATCAGAGCAAAAGTTAACGGGCTAAAAATGTACACATTCAAAAGAGGCGATGGCAATGGCGGCGCCAGCCACTAAGCTCTGGAGGGGGGGGGGACAAATAAAAAAAATTAAGCCACGCCCTAAACCTTAACCAACTTAACCACCAGAAAATGCCCTTTTACCAACAAGGAATGCCAATTTTATCCGAAGGGAACGCCTATGACTAACTTTGGTTTGAAAATTGACAGTTTGAAAATCATAGGATTACATCACAAAAAGTACGGTGTCAAAATATTACCCCTCCCCCAACATTTTATCATCCAATTTAGACGAAATAAAAAATCGATTCTGCTGAGAACTGGGGGGACGTGTCCCCCCAATCCCTCCCCGTGGCGCCGCTACTGGGCGATGGTGGTGTCGGATTGGCTGATGTGGAATGGTGTGAATGCAGCGCAGTGGTGGAGGAGGGAAGGGTGGTGAATGAGAGAGGGTGGATGGTGGTGGTGGAATGAAAATGTAATGGAGATGGAGTACTATAATATGAAATTATGATAATGTTGCTGTAAGGTTAACGGTCAGTGGTTCTGTTCATGCCGTTCGGTGTGAGAGTCTTTGCTAGGCCAATGAAGTATTGCTCTTTGGCTCGTCGGACACTCTCTCGTTTGTCGTTGAGTTTCAGTAATGGTGTTACAGTAAGGTCATTGATGGCATGTTCTGGGCTACAGAAGTGTTCTGCAACACTAGATTTGTCTACTTTTTTGTTGATTATGTCTCGTCTGTGTTCGTTAATTCTGTCTTTCAGTCGTCTTAAATATTTAATCTTTTTCAGTCTTCATTCACACATAAATATTTTATCTGGCGCTTTGGATTCCCCTCCAAGGTGCCAAATGAACACAACAGTTACAAAAAGAACAAAACCCTCATTTTACCACATCGTAAGGCTTACTCTTGGAATTTCCCCAAACATGTTCTTGACACATTTTTATTTAGTTATCTGCTTGCATTGGCTTCAAAGAGACAGTTAATTTCGTATGTGAGTCGGTCCAACTTGTCCTGACACCCCCATGAAAAATTATTATATTTGGGACCCCCTGCCCACGTGGGGGTCAGTCTATCCTTGACACACAAGATTAAAAAATACAAGAGCATTACCAGACTGCCAATCTTTTTAGGAAAAGACAATAATGTTAGTTATAAAGGGCGCCATTTCGTTGCTGGCCCCTCCAGACGAAAAAGGCCAGGCCGCCACTGGTCTACTACCCTGGGTACCAGACTCACTATATATCAAATAAAGTAGTATTAAAATAATATCTCTATTATTTTATATAGTGAGTCTGGTACCCAGGGTACTGGTCTGCAAGAGATATTGACAGTTAATATTGACATTGTGGAAGACAGAAAAGTCTGAGGTAGATGACACAAGCAGCCGATCTAGACTGAGTCTGGTAAAGGCAAATCAGAAAGTAATTATGTTTACCAAAAACTAGGAGTATCATCAAAATCATTTTAGAAACCCCACAAAAAGTGATTTGTTTTGAAAGAAAAAGACGTGTTTGGTTTTATTATTAAAATCATAGGCTATTCTTGATGTGATAAATAGCAAATATAGGCAACTTAGCACACGAAGTAAGTAAATATGACGAATTCTCGAATAGGCCGGGTATAGCTAGATGATTTGCAAATTTCTATTGACTTTGAAAACACGTTTCCAAAACTTTTATCTGTTGGTTTCTTCCTTTCTTGCACAGTATTACTTCTTTTCTATTTCAATCTTTAAGTTTTCATTTATCTACCAACTCGAACGGATTAAACGCTTGTCATTTATTCATTAATTTTCTTGTTAGGTGACGAAATTCGTCGTTTGGTAACGGAGACTGTGATCCCCTTTGTGACAGAAAAGGCAAAACATTACAAAATTAAGGACCATGTCAACGAAATCAAAGCAAAAACAGGAGAACGGCCAACCAGCTTGCAGGTAACTTTCATAATTATTATTGTTAATTCTTTAAAGTCAGATTTTACATAATTTTCAAATACGAAACTAATTCAGACCAACTACGGGTGAATCTCGTTAAGTCGTACCCCGGATAATTCAGACTTTCACTAAGTCCAAATGATTTTCAATATCCATATTGAATGGTCCTACCTTACTCAAGTCAAAATTCGTAATCTGGATACGTTGGACATTCGATAAGTCGAAACATTTCCTTAACACCAGCCCCCCCCCCCCCCACGGCCTGACCTAACGGGATACAACGTTATTTGCATCCATAGGAGCCCCCCTACTCTACGCAAACACGGGTACCTTATACATTTATGTGAAATACGATTGACATAGAAAATTTGGTATTACATGATACATTTTTATTCGTAATCCATTGTATCTCTCTTTTTCGAGTCAGCTGTTTTTTATTCACGTTATTGCTTTCTCTTTTCAAATAGCATTTATACCGTTCATTATTATCCAGTATTTCACAGATATTTTAATCAATATCATAAATTATTATTAAATTATTATTATAATATCTACTAAGGTGTATACAACTGTCAATACTATGATGGCTAGGACAATTCTGCAGAATTGTGAGGATATGTTTGGTCAGTAAGGGTGAATCTAGTTATTGTAGCTTTCATCTTTGTGGATATAAGGACCATTGATCCTTTTGGTACAGGTTGTGGAAGACACGGTTCTAGAGGAGTACGAGCAGTTTGATGACTATCTTGAAATGGTTGTACAGTTTGGCGTGAGTAATATTTTGATACTTTTCTACCAAAATAGAAATTGGCGCTAGTATAAGGCATTTCTTTAACGGTACAAAACTTTCGATTTGCTTTCTGACGTCTTATGATTTTATGGCTTTAAGTTTGCTTCTATCAATCATCTTCTACAATTTTCGGTTTTCTTTTGATTTTATTGATTCATTGGCACGTGTACTTTGTCATGTGTCTAGCAGTCATTTCTAGTGGCATCGCCACGGGGTGGAATGGGGTGGACATGTCCACCCCAGTTTTCAAAGAAGTCGATTTTCTATTTTCTCGCAATCTGTTGAAAAACCTTTGGGGAGAGGGGGGGTTGGGCTGATCAGATAGATTTCAATTTTCGCACTGGCAAAAAAGCCACCTTTACGAAAAATTTGTTTTGTCCACCCCAGTTTTTCGAGCTGGCGACGCCACTGGTCACTTCATGTTACAGAATAGACTTTTTAGATATGTGTACTAGCAAAGAGTACTAGCTTGCGTGCACTATGTACATTTCTTCAACGATGTGATCATCAATTCAGTCCAAATTAATGAAAGATCTTACAAATTCCAAATTTTTCAAAATTTGTAACTAAAGTAAGAACTTGATAGTTTCGAGAGACCATTCTCAAACCAAAGTCCATGATTATGTTGCTTAAATTTTCGGCCTTGCTATTCTCACAACGAAAAATGTATTGAGAATAGCTCGATATGAATCTAAGCTTTGCTTAATTACTTCAGCGCGCTCTGTTTTTTATAAGAACACACTTTAAAAGGACACTGAGGCTCCATTTCATCAAACTGTAAGAACATCCTAAGCACGTGCCAACCCTCTGATGAAAAATTAGAAGGAAAAAACAATGTTTTTTATGTTTTCGGTCACTGGTATTTTGAGCCAATGATTTCATGAAATCCCGTGTATTAATGATTAATTATATCTAGGTAACTTGGAAACTTTTTCAGTTTATGAACCATTATTAAAGCAACACACATACACGATCAAAATTGCTCTTAGAATTTTCGCTGCCCTTCGGCAGCATCTTTGCGTTCTTCTGATGCTCGTTAGGTTTAGGCTCGATAGATTCAAGTCCGAAGTGCAGCGAAAATTCTAATAAAATATTATGGTCGTGTATGTGTGTTGTTTTAATTATCGATTTTAAACTCAATAAAGGTACCAAATTACCTGAATATAATGTTTTTTAGTATGGTGGATAGATTGGTTTTTTTGAAAACTTTCTCTGATTTTAACAAGACAGAAAAACATTATGGACAAATCAACCATGCTACTAAAAATGTCAAGCAAAGCTTACATTAATTGGAGTTTGAAGCAATTGATAGCACGTAGCTGTAGAAAGTCAATACTGAATTTTTTAAAAACATCCAAGACAGAAATTACCGTAAAAATAAGAACATAGAGCTTAGAAACAGAAAGAATATAGTACATAATACGTCTACTTGTGAAATAGACAAAAATCTGTTCCTTTTTTGTTCTTTTTCTTGACGCTTCTATCTTGGAAACTTAGGCTAGCCAATTCAAAAATTAGCTTTGAAACAGTGACATTTGTATATGTAGCTTGAGTTTCCATCGTGATTTTTATAATATTACTTTAGCCGTACATCTGCCATAGCTCAGTTCTTAAAGCACTCGACTCGGAATTGAGCAGAGTTGTTGCCCTTTCTCTTACTGAGCCAGCGGTCAGTTGTGTGTGTGAGGGGGGGGGGTTGTGGCAATACAGCAGATGTTTAGTGGTAGAAGGGGGTCTGTAAGTGTATTTTATACTCGTCTAATTTTTATTCTGTTTTTTACCATAGTATGTCACTCTATTCGCCTCCGCATTTCCGCTCTGCTCCGTTATCACCATCGGGTTTTTATTCATCGAGGCAAGATCTGATATGTTCAAGCTTATGTTCCTGTGCCGGAAACCAATTGTACGAAGGTGAAGTCATTGTTTCAATTATTTGACTTTTTGACCAATTGCTTCGTAACGTTTTTCAGCTCATTTTGTAAATTCGTCTTGTATATCAAATTACCCTTTAGCTGTGACAAAACTCTGCCCATCCGAGGGATGCATAACGTTATCCTTGAGTTAGCCTTTAAGGGGCTTTAAAATTTGGGACGTTTTTAGATTGGGGCTAATTCGAGAGGAGGTCCTTCACGGAGTTAAGGGCATATCTAATTTATCTTAAATTATCTTAAAGTATTTTCACCGTTTAAGTCTTTTTGCTGAACATGAACTTGATGTTGAGAGCAAGAACATTTTTTTCATTTTTTCATTTTCCGTTGAGTGTTATATTTAAGTCATGGACTAAAACCATGCTTTTTAAAAATCGGTATGCAAAATTTTGAGCTTATTCTAGCGTAAGGTTTATTAAAGTTTTTGTTTTCAGTGGGGGTAGGGGGATGAATTCAATAAAGGCGAGGCTTTATCATTTGGATAATTCAGGAATTTACCGCTTCAAAAAGCGAGTTGGCGTTCTCTCTACAACCTTGCACATTGCTGTTGATAGGTGGCCAGGTTTTATGAAAACCTGAATGTCAGTCATCTTTTCTAGTAACATTTATACTACACAATAACCACGGAACAAATTTCCGGAATGAGAGGCTAAAAGTTTTTCGTGGACTTCACATTTTGGGAGGCTAACCATGCTGAAAACCAATATCAGGGCGATTTTTTGTATGGTTTTCAGTACATGCTGAACAACCATTTGAGGCTGAGCCCCCTCAGTCCCCCCTCCGCTAACGTGGCTCCTTATATTTAAACGTGTCATCGTTTTCCGGGGGTTTCGCTTTGGGTTAATGCAGCTGCTACAATATTTTCTCAATGTTAACATTCAAGGACTGCAGAGCATATTACAGATTGAGGGGGTTGAGGCGGTTTGGGGGGCTAAGCATGCTAAAAGCCAAGAGCAAGGCAATTTTTGTATGGTTTTATTTACATTTTGGAAATTATTTAGGGGGCTGAAGCCCCCTCAGCCCCCTCCCTTCCGTGGTCTGGTCCCTGGCATTTATGTGTACCAGAAACATTTTATATTTCAAAGATTTTTTGAAATTTTGTCGATGCTGTTAGTGATGTATGGATGTAATTAAATTTTAATGCAGATGTTACTTCTTTCTCCTTATAGAGCCAACAGCATAGGGGTCTGGTTCAAAGTTCTCACTATAATGATGGTTTTGTCCATGGCAACGAATTGCTTTCTGATTGGTTTTTCAAGTGAACAGCTGGCCACGTGGGTTCCAGATATGTATTATCTTGATGACACGGGGGATCAATGGATAAAGCCTGGATATGGAAGGTATTGCGAAATAATAAGCTTCCCCACGTACGGTTCAATGCTTTCTTGGTCGACTTGGTCTCTTCTTTGGCCATCTCTAGATGTTTCGAATGAAGGAAAGGGGTGTATGGCTCGAATTTCCCCACGGGATAAGTGTGGAACCCTTAAAAAGACAAAAAGGATACCAGCATGGGATATGCATTTAATGAAATTTTTCAATTCGATTTATCCATCTGAAAGACGAAAAATACCTATTTCCAGAAAATACATTCACCTGTCGATGCACCTTGTGCCGGTCATTTTCGTTTGTATTTCATTTCGTCTAATATCTTCAACCCCAGCCCCTCCCCCTAAACAGAAATTGCAAAATTATAATAATATTAAGAAAACTAAATCTCTATTCTGGAGAAGTTACTCTTGGACTGGGTACCACAAGCTTAGTGCTACGCATAGGAAATCCTTGGTTTCAGAATTTTGTGTTAGGTTTTTTTTTATTATTTTGAGAGCTTTGGCCTTGACAACTCTAAACAACTCTTTTGCAACTCTGTCAGCCGTGGAGTTGCAAAGTAAGATCGTGGACCTTCAACATAGTATATGGCAAAGGAAACATTTTACCCACAAATATTCTTTAGAAATTCTTTGAGAAAGTCATGCAAATTGATATTGGATGCAAGATGAGGACGTCTTATTTGCTGGACAATAAAGCGGTTAAGTTTGTAACACTACGGAGACAGAAGAGAAACTCAAATTGAATGTTCAAGATGAATTTGCAAAAAGAAACTGTTGTTAAACAAGACAGCATATTCGATAATATTCAAAATTTGCAAATGTAATAGAGCAGTGGGAACTGGTGCTGATTGTAAACTGTACGATCTGCATAGAAAAAATTAACTACATTCTTTGTGGTTTATCACAGGGCACTGCGCGGTCGAGTCACATGCAGGCCATGTATCTACTAAACGGGGATAAATGAAAACGGAGCATGGTCAACGAACCCTTGTTCAAACATAACACGTGAAATTCAAATGGTTTCACAAATGTTTGATTTCCGTGGTGAAATTTCTATCCAATGTACATACATCATGTCAGCTTTTAGGCATCAGATTAAATGGATGTGTGTTAAGACACTGATTCACATTTAGTTTTGGGGCAGATTAAAAAAGAAGCTGACCTCAGTTTGCTTTAGGCTGACATACTTGACTTTCTATCGAAGGCAGGGCAGAGTTTCTATTCCAACATTTCATCACATCAACTCTGTTTTTCTGTTAGAACCTGGCAACAAGTAAATACAACAGTCATATCGCTTTGTTACTACAGAAACAAGATTCCGTTAAGCGTCCAAAGTTTTCGAAACGTTGAAACATGAGTTGCATCTTTGGCTTGCTGCAAGTCTTATAAGTTGAGAGTTCTTCCAAGGGCTAGGGCTGCGTGCCCGAACGACTTCTGTGAAGGAGCAGAAATCGCTTTGACTACAGTAATTTAAAAAAATACCGGATGTTTGAAATACCTTTTGAAAAGATATATTTATACATAGATTTGTTATCTAGTTCTTTTTTGTTAACGTATTGCAGTCAATCCCTTCTCAAAGAGTTTGTTTTGACTCAAACCGGCCAGTCTTAAAATTTTCAAAAGAGTATTTTAGTAAGGATGACAACCAACCACCTAATATTCAGCAGCTATGGAAACCGCTGTTTTTTGTGTCCCTTGTAATAATAATTTTCATTGTATTAAGATGTGGCTATTGATTATAGATAGATTATTTGCGAAGAAAGCGACTTCGACCGCACCCAACAAATGACCTGCTGAAGCATATGTGTTTTCTTTCTAAAAATGGTTCGGCATTTTTCTAGCCTGTGTCCCAGCAGACTCCTAGGGGTCTGGGACACAGGCTACATTTTTCAAACCAAACAGTGAGAAGTTAGGTCGAATGGCAAAAAGAAATAGGAAATATTGATAATATCAATGTTTTATCTTTGAAGATATTTTATTATTCAGATTAATAATTCAATAATTGTTCTTGGTTTTTTATCCGAATTTACAATAAATAATGAATCTGGGTCTCTGCACTGTTTACAGTTAGCTTATTAGCGGATCTACGTGAGAGGTCTGGGACGCGAACATGTCAGGGCTAGGAAGAGCCGCTCCAAAATTAATAATAACCCAGACAGATTCGTGTCGTCTTATATTTTATTAACTTCCGTCGATATACACATTGCATATTTTTCAAATCCAACTTTAACTGACAAATAGTTCTGTTTTTCAATATGACTGGTGAACGATGATAATATTCCCAACAGTTGGACTACTGTTTCTGACTCTTTCCAACAGCGGTTTCTTTAAGGATAGCATTGCCCCCGGTTCTTAGTAATGACCCCTTTTCAACCTTAGAATACCATTCTGTGATTTTACTTCTTCATGAAATATTCACTGCATGGCCTACAGGTACCTGTAACATTATCCTATTGTAAATAAGTTAGGGTGATTAGTAGCAGGTTGCAATATTACAACTTGTAAACCATACCTTTTAGCCTCCTTTCCGTGCATGCGATTCGCTATCAATTACACTGATCTGAAGAAAAGACTAGCACGATGAAGCTGATCGAGCCTCTCTATCTTGCGCCTAAAGCTTTGGGCTGCCATTTGTTAAAACGGTGCACACACAGTGCTGCGCCTTACATTGTGCATTAACAATTAAATTATAAACTATTCTAAGATACAACAGGCCTAGGAAAATAAGTGAACAGTGAATTCTTTGTTACAAAAGCTTATGTACCATGGCAAAAATGTTTAACGTCACTTATGAATGATGCAAGTTTTTGTTTCAACGGTTACTTTGAGATTTGCTATGAACAAGCATGTTGAACTGAAACCAACATGATTGCTCTCTAGTCTCATACAACTCAGCGAGGTCTCAAGATGGATGCTACAATGTGGAATCAACGCTGGGCTGGAGGAGCTCGATTCAGTATTTTTTTGAGATCAGTGATCAGTGATTGTTCGCTATTATCAAACACACCAAACCGAGACGACATCAGGGAAGACAACCGACGATCTTCAATACCTTTCTATGCCACTAGCCAGAGTCGGAAATTAGGTGCGGTCGATCCCCGCCCGTAATCCCGACTAAGGGATTACGATAAAATATTTACATCAACAAGTGCCCTTTTTGCAAAGTTGATGAAGCCTTACCAAACCCTACCCTCCCCCCTTCCCCCCTCCCCCTTTGAAGAAATCTTGTTACTTGCCTCCTTGCTTGGTATTTGTTAGTTTTCACTCCTGTTTTAAATGTTTTGAAAGAAAAAACTACTTTCGTTATAGATACGTCGTTGGAATCGTTTTTGGTGCGGAGCATTTTCTTATTCTATGTGTTGTGCTGGCGCATTATCTCATTTCGGATGTTCCATCGCATGTTCAAACAGAGCTGGAGAAAAAAGAATACGAGAAGAAAATTATATTGGAGCGAATACAACACACAAAGGCTGGTCTAGGCAAAGCAGTAGATCCTGTAGGATAGAACAGCATTGACGAAACTTTAAATGTACACGACTTTTCCAATTGAATAGAATCCTCTTTGTAGGTCAATTTGCATTTATACGTTCCGTATCCATTCCTTACTGACTTAACTTCTTTACAGCCGTTTTCATTTTGCCTGCATGTTATCAGTACGTCTCCTCATTTGATATATGTCCATATTTAAAGATCCTCTGAAAAATTTAGAATTGAACGGGATTCGTGAAAGGTGACCAGGAAGCGGTATCTCAAATCTATCTCACTTGAGACGCAAAGGAACAACAGTGAAACCTAGTATGCCTAATGTTATTACGGTTGCTTGTCGCATATGATGAAAGCACGTTCGGGTCTTCTCGACCAAACTAATATTTCAAACGTTTTCTGTTGATCAGCTACGGTCTAGAAACTTATCAAAACTGCAACCACTTCCTCGTCCTCGAGTAAGCCCCTGCCTTCGAATAAACCCCCACCCTATTGTATTTGCTTGTAAAATAAGCCCCATCCTCGAACAAGCCCCCATGGGTTGAGATATTGCCTCGTAAGCAATAAGTATACCCCCAATATATCTGCATTTTTAAGCATTCTCCATCAAATAGAACAAGTAAACAAGCCCTCACCTTTGAATACCCCCCCCCCCCTACCTTCGAACACGTCCCTAGCCTTGCGAAATAAGCTCGCCGGGGCTAATTCGAGGACTTTGAGGACGGTATTTGTTATTGCTGCTCAGAAAAATAGGACCTAATCCTTTTCTTTGTACTTTTATGGACGGCTTGTTATTACTGCTTGGTGTGGCGAAAAAGCAGCTTCTTTTTTCATGTGTCCATGGAGCTCGATATGTTTGGGTGGAGACCTTGCTACACTATGCGTAAGAAATGTATACTGTTTATGTAAAACATGTCTCAAAATTGATATAAAGAGCCCGAGAACGTTAGACAATGCTAATCTAACATTTAGGAAAGAAATCGTAGCGATTGGTATGGATTAATTTGATTAGTATATGCTTTTGGGTTTCTTTACCGATAAGTCTTAGGTCAACCAAGCAATTATATTTATTGATGTTCGATTATATTTAACATATCTTTTAATTCTGATTTTCGATGTTTTGGGGAATAATATATTTCGGTTATTTGGAATTTAATGGTATATGGATTTTCATAATTTGTTGAATTCCGTGGTATTTGATAGGGATTTGATATAAGATGGAATGTATTTTTTCCGGTTATAAGTGAGTTTAGTAGATATTTATCGATTTTATACCTAGAAAAGTCCTCACGATTATGTGTCTAGTACAGCACAATTTTATACTACTACTCCGAGTTTCACTTTAAGGCAGCTACAATCCTTCTGCATTGGATCCAAGGAAGCCACAACTTGGATAATCTAGACTCCAATAGCTGTAAAGGACAAAACCTATCGAGGGCGATCCGACCTCTTCTCGCTTAATAAACCGAGAACAATCTTTGTGTTTAGTATCAATTATATTACTCGAAAATTTTCATATCAACTAACGAGCATTGGTTAAATGTTCTTGTAATTCATGGTATTTCTGAAAAAATTACGACATATTTGTGCTACTTTTTGACGTTTCTCTGGCCCCCTATGCAGTTCTTGCGAACACTTCACACCAGGTACAAAACAAGCTTCTCTGCAATATCGAAATAAGCACATGACACTGTTTGCGCCAGGATAGCGGCTAGGACCTGTGTCTACCACTACATCGTATGTATCAAACAGTCAAGTGAAGTATTTTTGACCTCAGATATGGCAACGGCCTAATGACAGTAGCGAGGCGACGAATAACTGGACAGCTCCACTGAGGAAGTAGTTACACAGCTTACTATTACACCTTGTATTTGTAACGATGAATGTTTACGAGTCAGTATAGTTTTCAAATCCTGAATAAGGCCCGACGTCTGTCTGCTCATAATATACGCTTATGGTGTCGCTGCCTTTCTGTTTATCTATTCTCAAAAGGATGTCTTAATTATAAAGAGAGGCTCCTCAATTATTGGCTGTCTGATCTAAGATGATACCCCTTAAAGATCAAGAACATAGTTATGGTATTGGTGACTTGCGTGAGTACGCTTTTACAGATTCCATTGTAGTATTGTCGTCCTGTTAGACAAAGGCATGGGATGCTGGGATGGGCTTAGGGGGAAGGGGCTAGCCCCTCTTTTAGTTAGCCAATTTTACGTTAACTATTGCGTTTAGCTTGTTTTTTATGACAGGTAGTACCAAATAGGGTAAAGGTGCTGCTCTATTTGGTGCTTCAATAAAGATTCACAAAGATGCCACGAATTTTTAAAACATTTCCTTGCAACTTCGACCAAAACAAAGCCTAACACACGTCAACATGAGCACCAGGTTGAAAAGCTGTTCTGAAAAGTGATAATGATAATTTTGGTTTCGGACATGAATACTGCGAAATGACGTATGACATATAAAGATATAGCGCTAAGACAAAGAGCACGCAAAGATAAAACTAGCTGAAGCAAAGATGGCTCAGTTGTTAGAGGCACTGACTACAAACCCAAGGGTCCGTGTTTCGAGTCCCTGGCATGACCAAACTTTCACCCAGAGTGGAGAGAGTCGCCAGCTCTCTGTAATTCCAGGCGTAGGAATCACGAGGTGTGGTCACATCGAGAGGAAGGACCAGGAAACTGCTCGATAAGCATAGCTTCTCAGTGTCCTAAAAAACTACCTTCGGACGCTAGGTAGCAACAAATACAAATACAAATAGCTGAAGCTAAACTTAGTAGCTGGTTATTTCTTCTGATACATACGCTGGCTGACTATTAATAAATACTACATATTGACTTCGTACATTCTGATGACCACATTGTTTCCAATTCGTTTGGCAAACAGCAAGTTTGACTGAAATGTTTAGGGTGACCAATATCGACCTCACGATTACGTCTTTCTTGGCTTTTCATTTCATAATATTTCAATCTAACGATATATGTTTATACAACCCTTTCTAGTACAGTTGTTTTGCATCAAACAAAAGTCAAAGATATTTAAAAAATAATACGTAAGGATGGCTACGTTGGTGACTTTCCTAATAGTTTTGTCAAATCTCTATATCACGACAGGCAAAGGATATAGGAGAAAATTTTCGAATTTTGATGCTTCTAGTTCCCTGGAAAATGCACTCTTTTAAGCAACTTTCACTAAAGCCATCCTCCTAATCCTATTGAAAATTACTATTTTTTTGCAAAATAATTTACAGCAAATAATAACAACAATTTTGCCGTGGTCTTGAAAAATACCAGGTAATCAGTTATTTCTAATGCTAGGTAAGAAGCAGCACTGGTTGTCAATTTAGATCCCTCTTTCCATCTTAGCATACCTTTTGAATGTTAAAAAAAATCTGGAGCTTATAGTGAATTGCAGTTGATGCTTCTACTGAGAAGCTTTAAGAGAAATGGACACAAGGCACAATTTTACCTAAAGGGGCCTGGATTTTATGATGGCATGAAGGTCTCTTCCACCGAGCGGATTTTCCTTAAATTTCCTATTGAGATACTATTGGGGGGTACGACAACCCCCACACCTCCCGGTCGCGACGCCCCTGGTAAAATGTTTGCTTTTTTCAAAGCCATTTTCAAGTTCTCTACCGCTAAAAAACTGTAGTATATTTCCTTTATAGCAGTGTGCCAAATGAGAAGGAGTACAAAGGACAATCCCCCCACCCTCAAACCCCAATATGAATTTAGTTCCGACGGCACTGTATTGTGTTTTGCAATAATTTAGAGGCGTCCGGAAGTTCTGGTGAGGCCATGGGTGCGGCAAATGTCTTCTTTGATACACCCAGCTTAAATTACAATGCTTTGGCAACAAGGGAGGGACACCCGTCTGTGATCTGCTTCACAGGAAAGGAACAACGGAATTAAAAAAATTCGTTGATGAAATAAGTACAATACTGCTTCACGATAGCAACAAAGTAAACATAGATTCAAAGGAATGAGAATGACCAATGGTTAGATGCTGCCTTCCAAAGAAACAGGGAAAACCCCCGGTTTGTGCTCGCATGGTCTTTATTGTTTTTCCCATGGCAATCAGCGGCTTTTAATCACAATAGCCACACGTTGAGCTTCAACTCACTGTACAGCCGAGTACATTACTAGCAGCTCTTTCGTCCAACATATCGACAGGAAACACAGACCATTTTCTCTCTGGTAAGGAGTTTTAGAGTTTATTTCGCCTAACTTCCGTTTTGCCCTTGTTCCCGCAAGTTTAAATGGCTACACAATACCTTTAAGGTTCAAGTTTTGCATGGCCTTTTGCAGTCGAAGGGAAACGCCTTTTTTTGTCTTGTTTCGGAAGATATGATTTCACCGGAAATTTAGACAACTATTTGCTGGAAATTTGTCAGCATTCATAAACTTAGTTGTCTTTGATGATACATTGGCTGTTGCTTATCTTGATCACGTCTTACCGTACAACAAAAGAGCAACCTTCGTGATCACTTCGTGAACTTAAGACCCAGCAGCTGTTTCTTCATCCATTTAGCCAAGGGAAAATTGGATAAAAATGTTTTGAATAGAGTTTGGTAGCCTATTTATTTTTGAATTTTTGTCGCTCTATCTGTTTACACAAAGTAATGTTAAAGCTATGCGCGTCATACGAGCAACGAGTTTCCTGCAAACAATACTGATTTATTTCATAATGATATTTGTTTCATCAATCAAGTAAGCCTGCTTTGGAAACTTTGTTGGACGGGCTGAATAACTTTCAATCTTTAACGAAACGCCGAGACATCGAGGAAACCGCCACTCGAAGAACGAGTCAGTTTGTTTCTTTTGTTATCTGTGACCAAACCACCCAAACACGCTATGTTCAAGGGGAAAATACCTGTTATTTACTCTAGTAAACGAAAACAAAGCCTAAAAGAACAAAAGGGCGTGAAACTTAACCGAGTTTGTTCAATTTCTTCTGCAGGTAGTTTGCTGGTCAAAGTCTAAAGCACTATGAATGTTCTGTGGGCTATAATTTGGTTCATCGTCCTCATCTTCTTGGCCTGGCCTGTAGGTGGATTTTGTGCCAGCTGGTATGTTTGCTGTCTTCCTTTCGAGGTTTGCATCGACCCAGTCAAACAACTAAACGAGTTTCTATTCAAAGGTGTGAAGCTACCGTATGAAGTTGCAGTCCGCATGAAAGACGGCAAAAATGGATGGTAAAAAACCGAAATTCGACACGCCTACTTCAAGGAAAGCAAAGGCGCATTCAATGCTTTGCAACTATTACACTATATGTACATTTAAAATACAATTCTTATACAAAGATCTGTGTTGAATGTTGTTGGACAGAAACAAAATATTTCAGCGAAGCATTTAAATGGTTTGCCACGAAAATAAAGATTAATAATGTCCTTTTATACCCCAACTATATTTTGTTATAAGAGTTCTTAACCCTTCACATCTCTAGTAGTATTCAAACATAACTTTGTCACAATAATAACACAAGGATTTTTGATCTTATAAGGTTTTTGTTTTTCTTGTAGAAATGTTTAAACAATCATAACACTTAAATTCTTTATAGTCGCTGTCTTGTCGGATCCTTCATTTATCACTATGTTTAGCAGCCGAGCACCCGGTTATTGATTTCCACACCCGTCATCGTTGCCAACGGGAGTTTCCTGTAATTGGCCCGGCCAAACGAATAAAACATCGGCATAAAACATCATCCAACATTGTTGCATAAATCATGTTTATTCGTTTGGCCACCATGTTTTACGATGTTTTATGAGGGTGTTTAGCAGGGTGTGACAAATTGATGTTGTAGTGGGAACGTTTCTGAAATATAATGGGCGTGACCTCAAAATATTTTCGCTCACCGCAACGTGGGCTTGAGGTCTTGCACCGATGTACATGCGTACTTTTTTCTCGGTTTTACCTTAACGATTATCATAACCACAACGAAGAATGTGAACTGTGGCGGATTAAAGGAGGCAGTTGTCCCCCTCACCGAGTTGAAGCAAGTCTGGCGCCCCTTTTTGTGACTTAACTTCAAGGACTAATTAGCCTGTGCTCAAGAACCCTAACTTGAAAGTCGAGGACCCCTAACTCTACTTTTAAGTTAGGGGTCTGGGACACAGGCTACTTCATCTTATTTCAAAGGCAATTTGTCTCGTTGTGGATTGGTCAACGAGAACAATAGCTGGAACAATAGCCTAAACACGATTCCAGCGCTCCGCCATATATTTTTTACAATGCGATAAATTAACGGGGGACTGGAAACAATAAAAATCCCTTTGTTCTTATAATCAATCAACGTCGTGACAGATTGCCTTTAAAGGTAATTCACATCAAGGATCACCTTAAAGCTAACTTTTTTTACAAGACAGATAAACTTTTGATAAGTCATGCTTTGGAAGACAACAGATGCTATCTACAAACTTGCGTTCTTCAATTCCTGCCTTCATCTAAGCCCTGTTCAAACTCTATCTACACGTCTACTGAAACCAAATTGAACTATAGAGCACAATTATGATAGAATGTTTGTCTGTTGTGCCTAGGACCCCTGGCTCTTAATCGATATTTTTGAATATGCCGACTATCCCTAGAATTTCATAATATAGTTTAAATATTCTTTGCGTCGCTAACAAAGATGGCGGCCTTCACCGTGACCTGTCTAATTATACACCCATACACAAACTGAAAATTAAACCAAAACGCCAAAGGCAAACTTTCAGGGCCCCCAAGGTTTTATTTCCTGGCGGAATAGTTAAATCTTCGTTGCAACCACCGGTAAGGAAAGAGCATTCGAGTCACTATGGTGGAGCAGCGAATTTTCATCCGGCAAATTCATATATGAAGAGAAAAACTTTAATTATAGACCTTCAGTCCTGTTCAGACTATCTATCATTGCTTTGGCACAATTATTAATCCGTTTTTTAAAAACTTGAATAGAGATTCTTCTGCCAGTAGGATCGGAAATTCATGCATACAGCTTACTCTCGTCACATATTTCTGAAAAAGTTTTCGTCGCCCAAACATTCAACGGCCCCCCCCCCCCCCTCATATTTGCTCTGGATCCGCCTATAAATGAAGACAATTTGATATAAACTACATTGAGTGCAACAATTTTCGGCGTAACAAGCTTTCGAACAGATCTTTTTCCGAAAATGTGTTTGTATTGTACATGTACATATGGTAGTTGATTAGAAAATAAATTTCAAGTTAAAAAGCCAAGTCCACAATAAAAGCAAGCCATGGAAAATTAATGAAAGCCACGGCAAGTCAAAGGAAGCAACGGCAAAAAAGAGAAATTGGGGATCACTTTAGTCTTTTTCGGCAACTCAAATTATATAGCTTTACCATAGATGGCATTACCAAGTTTTTCTGTTATATGCCTAACAGAAAAGAATTTGCCATAGTAAGGCTTTTGAGTACTTGGCACAAGAACCCTGATCTACAAAAAGGGGGCATTTTCCAGAAAGGGTCTATATCTTGGTAGATATATCGTTACACAAATTGTGTATTTTCACCAATTTCATGCTTTAATCACAATTTGCGTGATTTTTCAACTTATCAACCTCACAGCCTTCGATAAATGACTGATCAATTACAATTTCATCAAGAAGCAGGCTCGAGGCTAGAAGTGGGCTTAGGGGGGGGGGGGGGCTAAAACCTCAAAGATGGCGAAAGATTCTGTTGTTTAGTTGTTATATTATGTTAGTCTACGGCTTTAGCATCGCCAGAATGTTTCTGGCCTCGGGCTTGGCAAGACGGCGCACATCTAAAACAAGTGACAAAAATATAAGCGTAATTTGCCTTGAAGCTTTTTTCTACAACCCGCATCCTCGGCAATGACAAATGATGTGAGTTATATCGTCATCAAAACTTATTTTCATAAATTTTGAATTTGGACCAAATAACCTAATAGGATAATGAAACACATCCATCAACAAATACATTACATATCAGTTAAGGTATTTCAAAGGCTTTTTCCCGATCAAATAAATTACCGAAAATTCCCCATTCTTCAAATTCATCACTGCCCATATCTCCTCTAATTGTTAACATACTTAACTGATTTTTATTTTTATTTATTTTTACATAAGGTGGTAACAAAGTTTTAAAGATTAGTTATTATGAAGCCACAATTGAAACTATCCCCTGTGTGTGTAGGGATCTCCGCGTAAACGCTACGCAGTTTTCCCACGCCAATCAAATGGATTTTAATTGCAAAAACATTTTGTTTATCAGTTACAATACCAATGACATGAGCACTTGAAGTTTAATATGATTTTGCAATTAATCTCTTTAACATCGCGTATTTAGCTAAAAACACACTATTCTATGATAAGGTTAGGTTTATGTATGTTTCAAAATTATTGCTTTATTCAAAACCTTTTTCAATTTTTTCGCAGTAGGTATTCTGTAATGCTTTCTTGTGGTCACAGATAAAGGAAATTAAATTAAATCTTGATAAGTGCACGGGTTGTTTCTTAAACAGAAAATAAACTAATTACAGCTGAAAATGACAAGCAGAAAAAATTGATTTTGTATAAAAGTTAATTTGTTTATATTTGGCAGCCATGGCCATCCGTCACCGTTAGCTCTTTCTTTTCTAAACACTGGACAATATTCTCAATTTCTTCCTGTTTAGTTAGTCTTCGTTTCCGTTTGTTATTTAGAAACATCAAAACGAGGCTACACAATCGTTGTGTTGGAGAGGCCTAATTTGACCACTGCAGAGTTGGAGAAAGATGATATCGTCAAACTGTTCGAGGATTGGCAGGAAATGGACCTTACCTTTAAAAAGAGTATGGTGATACATTTTAGTTTTGCAATAAAGCTATAAAAGTTCAGAGTCAGTAGTAATTGGGCATTTCTTTGCTCTGTCGCGTGCCACATCCACCTGTATCGAATGTACACTAAGGTGAGCAAAAGTATTGCACCACACCCCCCCCCCCAAAATGGCTGCACCGCCGCAAACGTTTTATAGCAAACCAAATATCAACTAGCTATAGCAAGATGAATAAAAACTTTAGGATGACTGTTAGGGTGGATAATAATGGAGAATTTTTCAATGTATAGTAATGGAACTGAAAAAGGCAAAAATCTTATTTTTTCTTTTTATTTTAAAGCTATATCGACCACAGCAAAAATATGAAAACCTAGCTATAATGATAAGATTACCTGTACTATATTTGCAATAAAAAATTTTTCTTTCCACAAACCGTTAAGATTTCTAGGCAAACTCATAGATACTAACTTTCTGCTTGGCTGCTGGAAACTGTTAATTTTCGTGACTGTTATAAAGTATTTGTCAGAAGTCTTGGTCACATTTTCTTTGTACTGCAAAGGGCCTATTTTTGTACACCATTTCATAACGTGTTGCAACAGAATTCCATTGATAAAACATTTAGGAAATCTTTAACTTCATCTATTCCAGCAAATTGTGATGTTGTTTAGGAAGCAAATAATGCTGTAAATTGCTCAAAACAGCATTCCATATCTGCTTTGAATGAAAATAAAAAAAACTTTCTGGGATAAACAGTTGAAAGCAGTGACACACAAGTGCCTGAAAAGTTGTCATTAAAGACAGCTGTAAAAGTGTAACTCTTCGCTAAATTCAAGGCCAATAATGATCTTCTCGTATCACAAATTTATCATATGGCATTTCAAAGTAACCTGCTGCAAAAGTTTCTGATTGGATTTAACAAGTTTTACAAGGGTTCCAAAGGTCCTAAACTGTCCAATGAAAAATTTACTTCTCTGATGCTTTAAAAAGATATTTTTATCAAAATTAAGAAAAAAAAGTGTTGCCAATGGTTTGAGGTTTAATGGTTTCACAAAAGTGGTTTGAAGTTCTAAGGACATGTTGTTTACAAAGCTGATGCCGATATTCAATCATCAAAGTGGTGCAATACTTTTGCTCACCTAGTGTACATATTCAACATATACAAAATTAATTTTGATTGAAAGACAGGGAAGCTACAAGATAGATATTGGAAAACCAATAAACTGGTCAAATGTTTCATTCATCATATCATAATACTTGTATGATTGTCTTCGTAGGTAAGGCAATCCTTTTCTTTAAGTTACAACCCAATAATAAATCATTTTGGCCCTTTAAAACAGTGTTTTTAGCATGCTGATGATTTAAAATCTAACAAGCCTAAAAAGAATGAAATATTGTCTATTTTTATAAATTGATTGTAAAATGGTCATTGCAAGGGAGAGGGAACCCATTCCCTGAGCAATAATTTTTCAACATTCATTCTGCCTGTGCATTATGATAAATTATCTTTGGAGCCCGTGCAACATATTTGCTTATTTGTTCATGTTTTCTAGGGATCTTCTATCATTTAATTCTGATTTCTAATTATCAGATAAACAAAGAATACACAATCTCTTTGAAGGCCTTTGCTTCAAATCCTGTGCATGATTTCTCTTATGACCTTTCTTATCTGCAAATTTGAATTTTATTGCTATGGGGTTCACCATTCAGAAAAAGTACTTTACAGTTTGGGCTGCATGGATGATTATTTAAGATAAACAAATATCCAATAGATTGCCTACAAATCCAAAGCCAGTGAGCAGTGACATAACATTAATCGAAGGGCCGGAATGTCTTTCTAGGCAAGAAAGGAAGACAAAGACAATATTGTCCTTCATTTACTGCTGTGTAAATTTCTAGAGCAATTTTCAATTCTGTCAGCCTAGTGAAAGGATGTTGGTGATGTCATTCCCCCAACAATACCCTTCCCTCAGATACACCCATGCAAATAAGAAAAAGTTCAGAGCTAGAGATTTATCATTACTTTTCACTCATAATATACTTGCTACCAAACAGCTCTACAATGATGAAGCAACTTATTAATTACAATTGATACTTGTGTCTTAGTTAATTTGAACATTAATTTTTTTGAAGTTGTAAGACCTAATTTATAAGTAACTAATGGGCATCAGATTGAGGTTGACAGAGATTTTTGTTTTCCACACAGTTATGCAGATATTTAAAGTATCAATATTCATCAATGTCTGATCAGGCAAATTTGACTAAAGTTTCACAAAATGATGGGATTTGTAATATAATGCTCCATGATTCAAGAAAGAGGTAAGATAATTCTGAATGAAATTTGCTGGAAAAGTCTCAGAAGAGTATTATTTGATTTAACCATTTGTTAACTCAACAGATTAAGTTGAGTTAGTAGATGTAGTAAATGATTCTTTGCATCTCTCTGCCCTGGTATACCATTTTGCCTCTTTCCCTCAATGTCCAGGTTTTGATTTTTATTTAGCCATAATATGTTGCATTTTCTTTTCAATTATTCCACCTTTGATTTATTAGCATATTTATTCCAATAACTTGAATTGTAACCTCTTGATTATAATTGTTTCATGGTAGAAGTTACAGATAATGGTATTTGCACATAAGGCAATTAGGAAAGTTGTTTGAATCTTGATACAAGTAATGCCTAAGGTGAGTCTCAGCTTTTTATTATGCCATTTTCTCTGATTTTTAGAAATTCACTTTCGGCTGGAATGCTGGATGAATTAAAAAGAAACTTGTATGAAGCTTCAGCAGATAAAAACACAAAAGTCATAATTTTATCAGCAAACGGACCAGTATTTTCAGCTGGACACAATTTGAAAGAGTTGGTTTGTATCATTTTACTTTATATGCTGATGAGAGCAGGGGCGGCTGGGAGTAAATTTTTGTTGGTATTACTTTTTCAAACGTATGGAAAATGCATGAAAAAGGAAAATTAACAATTTCTTTATGAAGGAATTTTGAACCTCCTCAGCTGGAGGGGTATATGGGCTTTGCAACACCCCCCCCCCCAATTTGGCCCAGCCATACGTTGGGGAAATATGCATATCTTCAATTGACTCTAAACAACAAACAAAAAGTCACCAAAAGACATAAATTGGTCGGGTATACACATTTTTGTAAGCAACTAAGAATCTGAGCGAATGCTGAAAGTTTTAAGTTAATTGGCAATTTTAGTGCTGTATCTCCTAGAAAATAAATGCAGATACTTCCTTGCTAGCATTTCAAAAAGAAATCTATGAAGAGCCTGATTTCCTGTTGGTCTTTTTAAACAAACTGGAGGGCTGTAGCATTTGTCTGAAGGGCTTTCGAGTGGTGATTAGTCGTGAAAAAGATTTGGCGGCCCCTTCCTCTGAGCCACCATGTGGGCCCGTTATTAGAATCGCGATTGTAATAACGGAAACCACTGCGTGAAAGCCCTCTGAATACCTTCAAGGTTCAGTTCAGTTCATCATTCATTTCAAATGCCTTTACATAAGCAACTTGCAACATTTTGAATAGCTACAGTTTACAAATGTACAAATAAAATTTGAAAGGATGCAGGCTAAAAATTTATTATAGAAAAATACATGACGAGATATATCTGGCACGGTCTTTCAGTTCGAGACGTTGCTAGTGAGTTAATTCCACCTGTTTCAAAATAATTAGAGATACAAAATAATAACACTTTGAACACCCAGACGATGGTCATTCACTTGATCTTTCACAACACGATTCATTTTGTAACAGCTAACTTACAAGCAAAATCATAAAACAGCACTGGCAAAAGGTAAATGGCCGCGTTATTAGAATCCCAGAAGTAATAACGGGGCTGCTAGGCTCCTTTATTTCAAGGACCAAGAACAATTGAATTTTACGTCATCGGTGAGTCCCGTGACAAAGACTTTGCTGTTTCCGTTATTAGAAACGCGAAAGTAATAATGAGATCGGGAGCCTCGAACTAGCTTTGAACGATTTGAAATACCATTGAAAAACATAATAGGCTTCCTGTGGTTAAGGATTAGCAGGTAATTATCATCCCCTCCAGATGAATAGAGGACAGATACCATATTATTTCTACGTCATTGGTTGTGTCTAGCAGACGAATGCACCAAACTGATAAAGACTTTGGAAAAAGTGTTATTACAGTAATAACGGTAATAACACTGCCCGCCGCCCCTGGATGAGAGGCACTCTTCAATTCATCAGAAAATCATGTCATTTTTGGTACTTAGCAACTGAAGTCTCATTGATTTTTTTGCTTTTAAAACAAAATCGTTAATTGCAGAGATGGTGCTGTAGGGTGTTATGGGGGGAAGCTGCCCAAAAATTCCCAATGACACCCCATTGGCAGCCATTACAAGAAAAGAAAAAGAACTGTCTGAAATTTGAAGTCAAATTAGGGGTTTGCTTTTTTGTAAGAAGAAGAAGGCCTAATTAGTCTTTTAACTTTCAGTAAAGCCGTTAAAATCATTAAAACTATGGGGCTCGATTGTTCTTAAATCATAAGGGTTTATGAAATGCAATTGTTAAATATTGTGCTTAAGGGGAGTGTTCAGGCCCCATTTGCAAACAAAGTTTGACAATTCAGCGTCAAAGCACCCCTAGATGGGAAAAAATTCTCCTTTGAAAGGAATGTTTTTAGGAGGTTTAACAACTTTGTTCAGAATTACATTCTAAAGTACATCAGTCTCAACTTGGCCTTAAATTGTTCTTAATTAAAATTAACTAATTTGGAGGGTCGTGTTGTTAAAAAATTGTTCTTATGAGAAAATATTTTATCAAAAACTGTTGCCGAACTTCACAATTTTTTAGGGGTCAAAGAGAGGGGGCCAAGGGGCAAATTTTTCCACGGTTTCCCAAAAGAAATGATCTAAGAATGATCTAAGATTGTTAGCACATCATGGTTTGGTTTCTAGCGCCACCTTTTGTTAATCGCTTCCTATTTTCTGCAATTCATTAAATCGCCAGGGATCTTGCATTTTCGTTTTTATCATTATTATTTCCCAATTGAAATGCAGTAATATCTTAAAACTATGTTATTTGTAAGTCCAGTTGTTAAAATTCTGATTAAAGCAGCATCTTAGCTTGCAGAGGAGGGAAAAGAATTCCATGAACAGCTTTTCCAGCGTTGCTCAGAGGTCATGTGTCTTGTACAGGTATTCTTCTTGCGCTTACTTTGTAATTGAATTTTTTTGATGATAGTTTAAGAATTTGTTCGAAACAGAAGTTCTTGTTTTGACTGCAGAAGTTAGGGGCAGAGGGTTATAACCTTGGAAATTTTGCTTCGGAAGTTTTGCTTCTTTGTGCAAATATCTTATTTTAGATTAGTTCCACCCTAATTTTAAAATTCATCTCACCCTTCTTTTAGATGAAAATATTTGCTTGCCGACAGTTGAAACATCAAAGGCAACTGACAGATACTAAAGTGGCTTAAACTATCTATCAATCAAAATTACCCAACCAATGAGCTTTACATACTACACACGTGTTTATTTATTGGCCAATAGTTAATTGACAAATAGCTTCAGCCACTTTGGTATCTATCGATTGCCTTGAATCTTTACCCAGATACAGGTAAAAATAGTACCTTGCCATTGTTCTAATCATTGTTAGTACCGCCAGTTTTTGTCAGCAAAGTCATCGTTGCTAATGATCTTATCCCATTTAATTTGGATATTCTCTGTTTTAACTTAGGATGTCGAGGTTCCCGTCATTGCGCAAGTCAGAGGTTAGTATTTACTTTTACATTTTCTGTTTTAACCCGATTTATTTAGGCTAAACCAAGACTTGAACGCTTTTTGTCTATGCGTAAGAAAGTTTTAAATTTATTCTCGTTTACTTCTGCTAGCTTTTGCGCCAGATCTAAATTTGGGGTCTGGAACATAGGCTGGCTATCGCAGGCTATGTTCGTTGATTGAAAATTGTCAGTAAATTATGTGGTTTCCTCTCGTAGCATATTGTGCTTCGGAAGATTAAAAGTAACAAATCGCATTGACACGACATCTCTTACTTTTGACCGCTTTCCATTGCCTATAACCACTTACCATTGCCTATAACCACTTACCATTGCCTATAACTGCTTTCCATTGCCTATAACCACTTACCATTGCCTATAACCACTTACCATTGCCTATAACTGCTTTCCATTGCCTATAACTGCTTTCCATTGCCTATAACTGCTTTCCATTGCCTATAACCACTTACCATTGCCTATAACCACTTACCATTGCCTATAACTGCTTTCCATTGCCTATAACTGCTTTCCATTGCCTATAACTGCTTTCCATTGCCTTTAACCACTTACCATTGCCTTTTAACTGCTTTCCATTGTCATAACCACTTACCATTGCCTATAACTGCTTTCCATTGCCTATAACTGCTTTCCATTGCCTATAACTGCTTTCCATTGCCTATAACTGCTTTCCATTGCCTTTAACCACTTACCATTGCCTTTTAACTGCTTTCCATTGTCATAACCACTTACCATTGCCTATAACTGCTTTCCATTGCCTATAACCACTTACCATTGCCTATAACTGCTTTCCATTGCCTATAACTGCTTTCCATTGCCTTTAACCACTTACCATTGCCTTTTAACTGCTTTCCATTGTCATAACCACTTACCATTGCCTATAACTGCTTTCCATTGCCTATAACCACTTACCATTGCCTATAACTGCTTTCCATTGCCTTTAACCACTTACCATTGCCTTTTAACTGCTTTCCATTGTCATAACCACTTACCATTGCCTATAACTGCTTTCCATTGCCTATAACCACTTACCATTGCCTATAACTGCTTTCCATTGCCTTTAACCACTTACCATTGCCTTTTAACTGCTTTCCATTGTCATAACCACTTACCATTGCCTATAACTGCTTTCCATTGCCTATAACCACTTACCATTGCCTATAACTGCTTTCCATTGCCTTTAACCACTTACCATTGCCTTTTAACTGCTTTCCATTGTCATAACCACTTACCATTGCCTATAACTGCTTTCCATTGCCTATAACCACTTACCATTGCCTATAACTGCTTTCCATTGCCTATAACCACTTACCATTGCCTATAACCACTTACCATTGCCTATAACCACTTACCATTGCCTATAACCACTTACCATTGCCTATAACCACTTACCATTGCCTATAACTGCTTTCCATTGCCTATAACCACTTACCATTGCCTATAACCACTTACCATTGCCTATAACCACTTACCATTGCCTATAACCACTTACCATTGCCTATAACCACTTACCATTGCCTATAACTGCTTTCCATTCCCTACAATAACAAGCAACATGAAAACCAGGTCCCGTTGCTATAGGGCCGCCGCAGGTACGGTTTAGATCTGCGGAGGCAGACAGAGGCAGATATTTGCCTGTGTATCATCCTTACCTTTATGTTAGCGATGTTGGCGATTTCAATGCGGGTTAGTGGCTATGTTGAAACAAATCTTGTTTTTAAATGTGTTGTCCCTTTACCAGGTTTAGCAACTGCAGCAGGATGCCAACTTGTTGCAAGTTGTGACCTTGCCGTCGCCTCCGAAAACGCAAAATTTGCTACTCCTGGGTGAGTCTCTCATACCTTTTTTTGGGTATACATACCTTTTCTTAAAAGGGAGCTCTGTGCCAATATCTTTTCCAAGAAACTTGTGGACAGTACAAAAAGCTGCTTTTTGAGCAATCGGGTAAAAGGAATTGCTATCGAGCATCTTGAAAAATAAATATAGTGTGAATTTGCTCACAAATTATACACATGGTTTATTATTCCTTTAAAAAAGCATTCTACACCCAAATATGTTTTTGACTTTTATAGCTCTTTCCGCTTCTTTGTTGTACCGAAAAACGGTGGGTGAAAATGTTTTTGCATCTGTGTTGCATACTCTTGCAAAAATGTGCGAGATTTACTCTAATGCGATAGGATTTCTGGTGATGTTTCAAACAAAGCAGTATTAACCACTGGGAAACTAAAATACCACTAAAACTTTAATGGTATGGATAATAAATGTGTTCAAACAACCCGAATGGAGATTTTAGTTTCAGCTCGGACCTAACATTCACTTTGAATAAGGAAAACCGCCAGCCCAGCTTTTTGATATCTTAAACTGAAGGAGCTTTCAGCTCAGGCCTAGACCTTTGTTTTTGTGGCTTGCCAAAATTGATCATATTCTGTTGGCTGGATAAGGATATTCCTGATGTTTGAAGTGATTAGTTCCTATGACTCACAACCCCCTTTTCCACCCCAACCACATTTCAATCTAATTGTCGTTAGTTTGATCTAGGACAGTTTTCAGTATTATCATTTGATAAGGTCTGATAGCTCAAAGAGGTAATATTTTATCATAACGATGAATGGAACTTGCTTCTATTGCTATGTCGTTTTATTTTCTGTATTCCTCTATGTTCATTTACTTTTTCATTTTCTGTCTCCCTCCTTACGTTTGATTAATCGGTTGCAGAGACCCCAATGAATCTTATGAAAATAGTTTTAGCCAAGGTAGTTTTGCAAGAAATCTTTTTGCGCAATTCAGGGGGTAAACGTAGATCTTCGCTTCTTTCAAGTGGTTGTTTTACTGCCGTAGACAAACACTGAAGATTTAGAATAAGTTACATGCCAGCCTCTAAAAGCAGATTAGACATTTTAGCAAAGTTATTAAAATGCCTGATCTACTTCTTTAACAACAAAACCGTATTCTTATGAATGATACTGAACTAAAGCTTGTATTATTCAAAGTAAGTAGAAGATTATGCTTAGAGGAACTACAATAAGTATAACTGGATGATATGATAAAACTGTCTAAAAAGTTTGCCCTAATCCAGTTTGGGACGAAAAGCTATCTTTTTTTGTTCTCTTTCCATCTGCATTGAGCAAATCAAAATTTAAATAAAATATTTCTCCACTTTTCACTAGAGTCACGACGGGACTTTCGTCGCTCTATAGCGACGAGCCATACTATATGACAAGCAAAAGAAGGCAAAATTCATTGCCTTCATTTATCTGCAATAACCTACGTGAAAATAAACACAAGAAAATATTGTCATTTTATTTGTTGGGAAGACCTATTGTGTTATTATTCTGTTGTTACCTAACAGTGCCTTCCCCACCTACAAAACCAGTAGATTTTGCTTTTTTCAAGTAAGCTGATGCTGTTTTAATGTTATTTTCAGGGTGAGCATTGGCCTCTTTTGCTCGACTCCTGCAGTGGCTATTGCAAGGGCTCTACCAAGGAAGATAGCAATGCAGATGCTTCTTACTGCCAAACCAATAACTGCACATGGTCAGACTTTCTTTTTAAATCTTATCGCTAAGCTAGTTGAAAAATGGTGTGTTGTAAAACAGTAGACAAATCCTCTAAATAACAGCGCACACCTCCAAGCAACAGAAACATAGCCTTTCCTAACACTTTTATTTTTGGCTGTCAAAGTCTTGAGCAAGCAAAATCCAGACAAAGGACACCTCCCAGCAATGGAAGGCACCTCTTTTCGCACTTAATTCTGGTCTACGTCGGATTCACTGTATGAAATAAAAGTATTATGAAGTCATCATTTAGTTTAATCCTTCTGAACCTATCTTCCAAACTTAAAGTTTGTTTGAACCCAGCGTAGTTATTTATCCTGAAGCAACCATCCTTGATAAAACACTCTCAGTAGCGGTTTCAGGGGGATCCAGGGGGTCCAGGGGGTCCATGGCCCCAGGCCCTGCGCTTATGATAGCTAGAAAGAGGCCCACATCTAGGAGAAAGTTAAAAATGGTAAAGAATAAGACCCCCGCAGTTTTTTTCGGCCCCAGGCCCCGCAGTTTTTTCCGGCCCCAGGCCCCGCAGTTTTTTCGGCCCCAGGCCCCGCAGTTTTTTCGGCCCCAGGCCCCGCATTCCCAAAAAACCGCCACTGAGCACCCAGGATGAATTGCTCATGATTCATTAGCGTAGGAATAGTTAACACTATTTCTGAATCCGAACACATCGGACAGAGCTCTCAGAGAGCTGACAGGCAATAAAAACACAGTTTTAGAGAACGCTGAAAAGGTTTTTTTGGGGGGATGTTGGTTGAATTTTTGTGCCACATCATTCAAGGCCTAGGAAGTGCTGGAAACGTCCATTTTTACATTTCAATTTTTACCTATAAAAAAGGAAAATAAGAAGATAAAAAGGTACATTTTTGGAGTCATTTGATTTCTAATGAATACTGAAAAAGTTGTTTTACTGAATCGAAGCAATATTCAGCGAATGTCTCAAAAATGGTGTCACATCCCTTTGATGAGTCTGCCCCTGGAAATGATCATGGGAATGACCTTATAGCAGTGAAGCAACTTACTTATTGTAGTGACGTAACCAACGGGGATGCGTGTGTGTGGAAACTCCTTCAAGAATTTCTGCCTTTCCAGTCAAACAATGTTTATTTACTGTGCAATTATAAAAAAGTCTTACTTGAATGAAAAAGAGGCCACTTAAACTACATCAATCTTCACTCCTGAGAAAACATTTTTGGTATACCATACAAGTTACTTTCTTATAGCAAATATAGCAAATATTTGAAACAGTCTCCCCTCTCTATTTAGCCCACCTTGGTTTTCGGTTGGACATATTACTTGACCCTGGTGATTCTAAAGACGATAAGAATATTTTCATGGACTAACTCTTCATTGTAAACATGACATAAAATCATTTTATTCGCCCTTTTCCTTAAAGCCCCCTCTGAAACCTCGAAAATCGAATAAATCAAACCCTCTTTTAGAGCTACAGGAGCCTAATCGTAGAGAAAATATGATTTTTGTTCCTGAATTCTGTCGTCTTACATCTTATTTTTTGGGAAAAAGTTTTTGGCCCATTCACCTTTTCCGTCATAATCGCATCACATATTTGAAAAAAGAAGAATGTTTACTTTTCAGACGCACTGAATCATGGACTTGTTAATAAAGTTGTGAAAGACGAGGACCTAGAAGAAACGGTAAGGGCTATTTCTGATTTGCCTTAGTACATTTGACAACCGCGATCCAATCTTGTGAACAGCATGAGTTTGTATTTGACTCAGGCTCGGAGCACGTTTGACTTCAGGTTTTCTCTTTGGAAAATAGCGAAAAAGTGTTTGCAAACCATTCTAGCCACCAGGAAGTGGCAGTAGGCCAGCAATGTAGTAATCCGCATGAAACCGTTGAGTTATCTGATTTTACCCTACAAGTCCTTTTTGCTAATAAACTTTTATAGAATTATCAATAATTGTCTGATCTGATACTGAAGTGTGGTTTTAGGACTTTTAGAGACCTGGCCTTTTTTGACCATTTGTGTTGCCCTGCATTTACGTTGTACTGTTTTTTAGTATTACATTGTTTAATATTGTATTCTATTGTATTTTGTTCATATATACATGTAAAGTTTATGTATATTATTCTATTCTGTATTCATGCAAGCTCTACTAACTTCAATTCTAATCTACCTTGCGACACTCCAGCAAGTATATATTCGATATGAGTCGAGGGTTCAAAGGAGAAGAATGAACTTCTTTTTTCCCACTTTCCCTGTACTATTTCGATACCTTGTAATGGATAACGGCCATAGCAAATTGATAAAAGACAATTGATTGGTCTGGTTACATTTTAATTTGAAGATTTATAAAAGAACAAGAAATTACTCAAAGATTTTGATAATTTACAATGTTTTAAGGTCAAAGTGTGTTGCTCAGACTAAAAACTTTTGTGATAATGCTATTCATTTTTGTATTTTTTTTAGATAAATTGATTTATTTAAGGATATCTTTTGCAGACGCTTGAGGTTGCCAGAGGAATTGCCTCGTTTAGCCGTCCGGTGATAGCACTTGGAAAGAAATGTTTTTACAATCAAATATCAAAACCACGAGATGAAGCATATAGGTAACAACCATGGTTATAAATTACAGTGAAACCAACCATTGACGGACACATTTTGGACCATTCATACTTTTCATTTAAGAGAAATGACCACTGTTTAGAGATCACTTGTGCAATTCAATAACGGCAAGAAAGACACCTATACCTATTGGGTCTTATTTTCAAGAAAGACACCTATACAAACAAAACCTATTTTCCTATTTTTGAAAGTTGTTTGTTATAGATATGTCTGTCAATGAAGGTTTCATTATAACAATATGATTTACTGTTTATTGATTTTCTTAGAAACTTACTGTTTGTACTGTAAGTTACTGTTTGTCATATAGCGTTTGCTTTGGTGTACAGAAGAGAAAGTTCTAAGTTGCAACTCTGAATTTCACGCTAAATCTGATCATCAGACAACCTTCTTAGAAACTTCGATTTATATATACTTTATGTTCTGTCTGTAGCCTAAATATAAATTTAGGTCATTTACTGATAGCCTCTAATTGAACTCACCGGACTACCAGAAAGGCCATTCGAAAATTTTCAGTCATGTATTTACCCGAAACCCGAAAGGCCATTCGAAAATCTTTAATTATGTATTTCTCGTATGAGTCATTAAATAAATTCGTTGAACCTTCTCATATCTTCTAATTTTTGTTTCATTTTAGAATTGCGGAGTCTGCTATGGTACACAACCTCACGTTCACTGATGCACAAGAAGGGATCAACGCCTTTTTGCAGAAAAGAAAACCTAACTGGACTGACAGCTAGTTTTCGTATCTTTGAATGACTGCTGATATGTAGGCCATTAATCTCCCTGCCACTGTTGTTCTCTGTTACTTCGTAGGACAAAAAAACAGTACCCGCCACTCTCTTTATACTGAGTGCAAATGATATATATTTTCCTTGTAAAATTTGGACAGAAGGAGGACAGCTTACACAATCAGTATCAGGTCATGGTACCACAATATTGAAACATCCTTCTGTACAACATAGAGCATTCAAATGTACAACTCCAGTTGGTTATGTCACTAATAAGCTTTTCATACCTTTCGAATTAACCTCTTTTTAAACTAAGGGTTTCTCCGTTACGTTCTTATTGGTAGTTTTCGCTTTCAAGAGAGACATTTCGCTACATCGGTGTTATTTTGAATTTCTGGCTTCAATTTTTTATCAGATAAGAGCTGGTGCAATATCTTTCTCAGTATGAACTTTAAATTCTCTATATGAGCATCAAAAAATCATGCCGTAATATACTTCAATTTTAAAGAAATAGTATTTTTGGATAATATTGGTAGATAAATATTTGGATAATGCGGAAGAAAATGAAGAAATGAAGAAAGATCGTATAGACATTCTTTGCTTGTTTACTTTTTTGTAAGAAAAAGCATTGCTATGAAAGTTTTATGCATACGAGGTATTTTTGCCTCTATACACAATTTCATTCGATAAAACCACATATCAAAACAGTGGGTCTAACTTTGTTCCGCCATTTTTTTCACTGAGGGAAAGAGAAAGATACCACAAGGTGCCAAATCAGGTGAATATCCAGTTGGGTCACCAACTGGATTGAATTCTTCGACAGAAGCTGACCTTAGTGTATCAACTCTTCTAGCTGCATCAACATGCTATGCATACCACGCAAAGAAAGTCCTTTCCTTTGGAGGAAGCAACACAGAACTACCTTCCCCCACATTGCCAAGCTAGCCCAACAATAATTGCCAATTCTAGAATATAGTGTTCATTCAGAGCGGCTTTTTTCTGAGGTTGGAAACATCTTCGAAGACAAACGTTCAAGGCTTCTTCTAAGTAATTGCGTGAAGTTTCTTATCTTGCTTCATAACCTAACCGTGGAAGACTGTAAATTTTGAAAAACTGCTGTTTGGGACGCTTTCGGCTCTTAGAATTACTTAATCTTTTTATAACTGGTTTCTCTGGAAATTTTTGTCGTTCCAATTAAAGGGCATATGTCGCATTAACCGTTGGCTAATAAACAAAAGGGTTTGGAGTGGAATTCCATTGTTTTGTGACTTTACTGCCGTAAAAATTCACCCTCGATTTCATGCTTTGTACAAGATAATTGTATTGCATTAGCCACCGGATTTGCAAAAATCAGGGATCTGGCGCCGGATTATCTGGCCTACCGGATATCCGGTACACCCCTAATTTAGTTCATCCGACGTATCCTTAACCTTTTGTCAAAACTCTTCCCAACAGCTCTCTT
This sequence comes from Rhopilema esculentum, assembly GCF_057945365.1. NCBI lineage: Eukaryota > Metazoa > Cnidaria > Scyphozoa > Rhizostomeae > Rhizostomatidae > Rhopilema > Rhopilema esculentum. The sequence continues at coordinate 6,110,505 of NC_142819.1, read as the reverse complement.
GTTCTACTGGATATGAGTTTCTGAATTTGTCCATGTTTGCGTTTCAAGGGGGAGTGATCATAAAAGTCTTTCAATATTCATTGCATAATAAAGAGTCTTCCATAAATTTGGTATAGGTATCGCAACATAAGTCTATAATTATACACAATTTTATGCTATGCACGATATTTGCTAAATCTTAGGAAGACAGACTAAGCTTAGAGTGAAGGTGGCTCATAAGAGTGGAAGTTTCAAACAAAGTTTTGATAGGAAGATTGGACATCAACATTGAAAATTTTATATCGTCCAGCTTATAGAATTGTAGCCTTAGGAATTAAACTTTATATCTAAATTTCATCAACAATTTTGCAAAAGTTTTTTGGAAACAATGTCTTTGTTCTGCTTTGCTTCAAATGTAAAATATAAACGATAATTTACATTAACATTACCAAGCAAATTTTTAACGTAATTTTACGTTTCCATGACTTTCTTTGCGACCTCGTTTTGATGTCCCAAAAATAATACCGCTGTCCAAAAAGGACTGGATGCTTGCTTTCGTGGCCACTTTGAATAATGGCGGAAGAGTTTCTTGTAAAACAGAGTCTTCTAAAACGAAGGATTTAGCTTATTTTCTATTAACTAGTTTTAATTTTAGGCCATCTAAATAACGGAAGATGCAGACTAAAGATATTTTTTCAAGGTTCAAGCAATTTGACGCTTACCCAAAGACACTGGATGATTTTAGAGTGAAGACTGTTACGGGAGCAGGAGGTTAGGCCCGGTCCAAAATTGTTATTGTGACTATCCACAATATTGAAACATAGTTTTTACAATATGGTTAATTACTGAAATGTTGATGAATTAATGTTCACCCATTACCAAAGGAATTCTTCGGGTAAAGGTCTTGAAGTTGCCACTTTCTGGTCTCATTTAGATCAGAGAGAGGTCCTTCCACTGACAGAATGCAAAAAATGCCAACAATAAAGAACCCAATACAATACGCTGTATATAGATTTAGATTTAACAGGATTGATAATTTTTGTTAATAATCCAGCTGATTGAAGACCAATTAGGTAATCAAATTTCTGCTTTCTGCTGGCATTTTTTAAATAAAATAGTTAGCTTACTGCTATTTTTCTTGACCGATTTTTTAAGATAGTATGGGAGCAAACTAATAACATACTGTAAAAATTACCAAATGATACAATAACATTTAAACCAGCTGATAATTTTTTCTTTTTAGTGACAATAATCAGTGGATTAATCATGTTCACACTTTTTATATCAGAGCTGAATTACTTTATGACTACTGAGGTAAGGACAATCTCTTTGCCATAACATATTGAGTTGATAAGGTGTAATGTTTCCCATATTGTAAGCAAGATCAATCTTCATTGTTTGAAAAACCCAATAACACCTTGGTATTTTTATATCTGTTTAGAAGGCCAGAATTATTGCCTTGAATGCTGCTAAGCTCCATCATAATTTGTACTTTGTGTGAAAAGCAGAAATAATGTATGCATGGGTTTGAATTTTATAGGCATTAATATTTTTTGCTTGGTTCTTTATGTTCTTGTTGAAAAATAATGTATGCAGAAACTTAAATGCTTTACTGCCTTTAAAACCTAACTGCTGGTAATAGATTTATTATTTCAGAAAAATTATCAGTTTATCAAATTATCACTTGGTACCAGCATTTTTTTAAAGATGGTCTTGTGTTTTTCTAAAGATTATTTTGTTTGGAATCCTTTTTTGTGTTGCAGGTTAGCCCGGAATTGTTTGTTGACACAACTAGACATCAAAAATTGAAAATTAATATAGATATTATCTTACCGAAATTACCATGCGTGTGTGAGTAAAAATCAATTTTTATATTATGATATTTGCTTCAATAGTACTCCCTTCTATAAACTCACATTTCCAAAATATTTGCTAGTTAATACATCATATACTTCATCATTAGTTATTTACAAACATAAAGTACTTGTGCTCATGGCCACCAAGTGGTTCTGGAGGGCCTGGGACAAAAATGAAAATTAAGGGCCTCTGTGAGGGAAATGAGCAGAAAATTGTTTCAACAACATCCTTAGGATAAGCTTGAAATAATTCTTAAATAATGCTTAAAAATATTTCTTGCAGTCATTTTCTTGTAATTCCATATTCCCTGCATATGCTGTGTCTTTTTTGCTACAACTGAAGAAAATTGGAATAGATTTCTGCTGTTTTTTTATGCAAATCCTGGCCTTTGTCAATGTCAGTAATTTACAAAAACCATTTTTTACCTAATTTTCTTCCTAATAACTTGCATGCAAAGAGCTTTGCCACACCAATTTGATTGTTGAATAAGATATCAAGGTTGAAATTGTGTACAAGGTTTTCTTTGTGAAATTTTTAAGGTTCCACATATGCATATCTGTTCAAATTATGCCACTTGTAAAGGTTTTATAAAACCTGTACAAAATTCATTTTAGATTTAAGTATTGATGCCATGGATGTTTCTGGTGAACAGCAGGTTAGTTTCTTTCTATTGTTGTTCTTTAAATTTGGTGGTGAAATTGAGGTTTTGCATGATTTTAAACAGCAGCGGCGAGGATGTACAATAATTTTCTATTTGTGGCTTTGAAAGCTTTATTTGTTTCTGCAAGATCATAGAAATGTAGAAATCTTTGCTGGCATCATTGCATATCTTTATTCTACAAGTCATAGGTAAGAAAAGTCTATACAATTTGTGATAAAAGGATTCACAAAAGGCACAGTGGCTACAATATTCCCTGTGTAGTATTAGAGCTGCTGTCTTAGGAATTATAGGTTTTTCTAGTAGCTCTCTTAAGTTCTAAAAATCATTACTTCAAGAAATCCTGGCATTATAAAGGCTTGGCTATAAGACTTTTTGCAAGAGCTCACCTGGAAGTTATTAGGAGGAGCTGTTTGTAGGTAGTTAAGGATAGAAAAAAGAAAACTTGACCTCAAGGAGAGCAATCTGTAGCTCCTCTCCGGCATTTGAGAAGAGCCTGAAGTAAAGCAAGAGTATCACCCCTCTTGCCTAAAATGGCCAGGCCTGATTATAGCCAGTCATAAATTGGCTAGGGTTTGATTAGTGTTTGAAAAGTTGTTGTCAACTCACTAATATTGATCTCTTTTTCAGTCCGATATAGATCACAATATTTTTAAGCAAAGGCTTGATGTAAATGGCAATGCTATTCAAGATTCTGCTGTTAGAGAAAGTAAGATGGGAATTTGGATCTACAAATCCTATGCATGTTATTGGCTACAGAAATTCACATTATGATATAAATTTTTTTTCATTGATATGCCTACTTGATTCATAATGTTTTTACTTCTTGGTTAAGAACAAACTATGAACTTAAAAAAAGTATAGATTTCGGCAAGAATCTTGATGCTCTGCCTCTGGTAGATGCTTCGAATTACATCTTACATACAACTCTTTAATTTTCATTGAAATCGTTTCCAAAACAAAACCAGATACAGGGAGGGTTTGTGAGCGTGACTAATAAAATCATTCATACTTTGAAACCAAAGAGATTTATTGTAAATGATATCAAGAATCAAGCATTGTTTACAACTATGTAAGGGCTCATCTTAAGTTCATATCATACTTTTCATCGAAGAAACATTTCTTTGTCCTAAATTTGAATACTTCCAGTATTTACTTTTGGTACTATAACTTGCAGATATTCTCCAATTCCTTTGTAGCAATTTTTTCTTTTGTCTCTCTATGATGTTTTTCAGCCCTTTTTTCCCCTTTTTTTTAAAATCACATAAGACTATGCTTGCTTTGATTATTCGAAATTAGATAAAAAATACCTAGGTTATTTAAGCATTAATAAACCCTCCATCAACTTCTATATCCTTTTTAATTTTTTTGCGCAGATCTTGGTGATGGAAGTGAGCATGCACTGAAGGTAAGTAAAAGATTCTCTGTTTGCTTTGGTCCATCAAAGTTAAAGCTGGTTGCTATTTGCGTTGTTCTTACATTTGTTCGCAAGAGACTTAATGATTCAAATATGGTAATAAATTTTTTAAAAACCCATTAACATCACAGCTCTTTTTGTTTAATGCAGGCCATCTCCCTCGCCCATGAATTCACAGAATTATTGGCGTGGGCTATTGGCCATCCTCGCAAAAACATGTCTCACTGGGCGCCTTTCAGTCCAGTGTAATTTTCCATTGTATAGGGTGTCCCCTATAAAGAGATCCATTGTTGATAGGTGTTCATTAATAGAGGTTCCACTGTAATAGAGACCCAAAAGCCAGTACAATCTCCCTATTGCTTTTCGTTTTTTAAAAATGAAGGGATATCTGTTTGTTTCCATTTTCTTTGCAACAAATGTTATTTTTGCTTATTCTTGGATTGCAAGACCGGTAATTGTCAATTTATTAACCTGGGCTTTAAGGACCAATCTTTTTTTGCAGTCAGTGAAGACTACGCTAGATCCAAACAGATGTGAGAGCTGCTATGGTGCAGAGACAGCAGAACTACCGTAAGCTGATGTTTTTAACATATCCAGTTTCCATTACCTTGTAATTTTGATCCACGAGAAGTTTATTCAGATAAGTAGATTGACACAGGATTATTTGAATAAGTCAATGCATATTTGTGCTTGCTGTATTTTTTCTTGCTTCTTAATATCAGTTTTTTTAATAGTGGACAGTCATATACATAAACCGAGTCAATATTTTCTCTTTTATCAGATTTTCTTTACAAAATTTAAATTAAAAATAGGTATTCAAAATTGACCTTTGTTCCAATTGTTGCGATTAGACCCCAGCGGTCCCATTGCTTTTTGACTCCTTGAAAAGAAGCTGTTTGTAGAGCACCACAAAAACATTTTTTAGAAAATCTTATTTTCATTTCAAAATGCTGTGTGCTTGGTACCTGTCCACAGCAGGGTTTGGCATTGAAAATTGAAACTAGCAGATATGAAATTTGTGAGATGAACTAGTTTTTCACCTTTTTCAATATCGTAAAACAAATGAAACATCCCTTGAATAAATATAAACAGAAATATGATGCTTAAGACAAAAAGTTGTAACAGAATTTTGTTCTTTGATTTTTCAAATAAATTGTAATATTATAATACAGCGAATTTTGCTTTCATGTCTCTTGTCCCTTTCGCATGCAAATTCGCAATATGCAACATGCAACATTCTTATTATTACCATATACATAGATAATGTTAAGAGCTAATGACAATATATATACATATATAAAACAGTTCTAAATATGCAAATCCCTAAACTGAAGTCGCGTGGATTGTATTGAATGATCGAAAGACCTTGTTTACATAATGGTCCCCTTAAGGTATTCATAAAAGGTATTCACAAACTCATTTTTGCTTTGTTAAAATTTGCAGGTGCTGTAACTCCTGTGAAGATGTCCGTAATGCATACAGAGGGCGTGGTTGGGCCTTCACAGACCCAGAAAGCATAGAACAGGTTAGAACAGAACTTCCTGCTTATCTAATCATATATTTAATATTTTATCTATTCTTTATCTTTTTTATCAACTTTACAAATTTTGTTGCTTGCCCAACATAGCATGTGCGCATTTTAAAAATCATATATAACCTTTTCATAATCATTTTATTTATAGTTATCTATTTTATGACGAGGGAGGCATACTGTAAATCCGCGAATTAACCCCCTGGGGTAGCAGTGGGGCTTATTGGAGGGGGGGGCTTATTGACAATTTGTAGTTCTAGGGTGGGGGCTTTTTCAAGGGGGGCCAATTCGAGGATTTACGGTATACTCCGTTACAAAAATGATATTTTCCACTAAGTCACACAGTGCTACCTAGTTTAGAGATGGTAGCGAAAAGGGAGAGTAGATAAGCGTTTTGTTGGTACAGATGATATGTCTATGAATCGGTTATCAATGGTATGTTAAATCTTGTATGTCTAATCTGTTTTAAATCCAAAGAAAACTGTTTTCTGATTGGTGTTGATGATGAATAATTCTTTTTCAGTGCAAAAGGGAGGGATGGAAGGACAAGTTTCAAGAGCAGAAAAATGAAGGATGTAGAGTTTTCGGTTACGTCGAAGTTAGCAAGGTTTGTGCAAGAGTATTTTCTGTCTTAAGGTTTTGATGCCATGTTAACAGTGTACAGATTTCACTAGGAATGACAGGAAAATATTATATTGCTCACAAAGCGAACGAGATTCTTAATTGAATGCAACAAGAAAATGGTTTTCGAAATTTCATGTTAAGTAAACGACTTCGCGTCTAATTGCGTGTTGAAATGAACTGCCTGTCGTTTAGAGAAGGTTGCTTATGAATCAGAGAAATTTCGAGAAATAACTTATCGGTTCATATGTTGTCAGTATGAAATTGGTCGTCAGATAAATCATGACAAAAGCATTTTGGTCACTCTTGTTTAATTTGGGAGTTGATTTATCTAGAAGTTTGCAGAAGAGGGTTTTCATATAAAAGAATTGTTTTATTTGTTATCGGAAATCGTTATTTTCACTTGATATCCTATAGATTGTAATTGAAAAGATTTCTATTATTTTTCTGATTGATTTTGTCGAGTTAATGATTGCTTTTGACAGTCTTTTTTGCTAAAAATTATTCTATAGGTTGCTGGCAACTTCCACATTGCACCGGGCAAGAGCTTTCAACAGCATCATGTCCACGGTATGTAAATTTTTGCAGAATTTTGAATGAATATCTCTTTTCTTGTCTTTCTGCTTTTGATCGATTTGACCTTCAAATTAATCATTAATTGTTAATCTTGGCACCCCTAAAATCAACGGCTTTGTTTTTCATAGATATTGTCATTGCAATTCTAGGTTGCCTTTATATAAAGTTTTTTACATAAGCTCTAACCTAATATTGCAAACTATAAACCGTGTGGGTTGAGAAGAGAAACTACTACATCGTTATCAGGAACATTTTTTCATCATCACTCATGCTTCATCAACAAAACTAACTAACCAACTAACAAAAACTACAAAATCACACCTCATCGAACGTGCGATATAGAAAGCCTGGGGAGAGCGCAGAATAAACCTTCGCAGAGGCTGTATTTGCGAAGTTACTTTTCAACAACTAATGAAATATAATTCAAATTAACTGACTAACTTTTTATTTGATTTAGAAAATGCTTATATACGTGCTTATATTAGATTCCATTAAAACTAAACACAATTGATGAAGACTTCCCATATCTAGAATAAATGTACTGTTGAAAGCTGTAAGCTTATAGCTCTCTTCTTGCATTTGTTACAATCAAGAAAATACTCGTTTCTGTCATCCTACATTAAGGGTCATCTTGTTTGTTTAGCTTCTAATTGCTTGCAATCTGTAACCTATATCATGTCTGTCCTTGACGAATGCCGAAGATTCTTGGAGAACGTGTAATCTAGCCTCACATTTTCAGCCAGTTTTTTATTTATCGACTTCCTTAGGTGAAAACTCAGCATACATTCTCATCTAATGCGCGGCGTAAGAATAATAAAGTAGTTATTCAAAATTGACGGTGTGTACCCCGTTTTATACTAAAAGAGGCCACAAAGAATTGTAATTAAAGAGGCCAGACAGATTTGCACTGAAAGAGGCCACAAAGAACGGTGCTGAACGAGGCTGAAGGGAAAGTCGAATAATCGTTTGCTTCGTTTTGTGATAGACCATCATTTCCAAGCCAGAAAGATTTTCTTTGCCATTAGTCACCTACATATTTTTCTTGCAATTCCTTTTTCAATCGCAACAGAAACGGTCTCGGCTTTCAACATCACTTTGACTGAAGTTAAAAGTTTGTGTACTGCTATTAACAAACTCAATGCCTTCCACAGTGACCTGACGGGATTGCAGCGTGTTTTGGAATAAATAAAATACCATTATAGTTCTTGGTTGAGCTAGTAATCACATAAACAAATAATCACATATAATTACACACACTAGTGAAAACGATGATGACGTATTTGCCAATACCACTAGCTTAATACTTCCAATAGACGCTACTTAACATACAAGACTGCCCATCAGCACATCAAAGCCATGCATTAGATACATCAATCACATCATCACAAACCTAAATAAAATAAACCAAGAACACTTGGAATTAACTCGTAATTTTATCTTTATAGTGAACATGGTGAATATGGGCAAGGGTGCCAAAGTTTTTTCAATTAATTGTGAGTAGATGGTTTAATAACTAAGAACCATAAACAATCCTTAAACATGAACAATAAAACCACCCACATTTCTTGGATGCAATAAGCGAAAAACGTCTTTATGTAAACTAAATGTCATTAATGTAGACCTTTTTTCAAAAGTTTAAAGTTGCAATTAATAAAATGCTAAAAGTTGTTTTGTTAGAAACATTAAAAGTAATCATAATTTTGAGATCATTGAGAATTTCGTTAATTTCGTCAGGTTTGTTGTTGTTGTTGGCACTGAGTTTGTTTTTTTGCAAATTCTTACCATAAAATGGATGCACAATATTTTTATCAAATTATATTTCTTTTATGCCCTTCATATTTTTCTTCCCTCAAAAATCCTTTATCCTTTGATTTTTCCTTGTGTTCTTATACCTTTGTTAAAGCTTGCTAAAGAGTTAATCAGTGATTTATGAATAATTGATGTTTTCTTCTAACTGGTTTTCTCGTAATTTCATTGAAAAGTTAAAAATGTTTTTTTAAAGACTCCTTTTTCAATTACGACACATTTGTTACCCTGTAGCATTGAAAACTGGTAAAAATCTCTAACTTTGAAAAAGTTGAGTATTTGTTGATGTAACAAAAAAATGATTTTTTACGACATGGCAATAGAGTTTCAGCAAGTAGACATTTTCGTAACTGAACATATGACTGTTCAATCTTATTCCTGCCAATTAATGTCCTTTTGTAATAAACTTGATTTTGCGAATAATTTCTTGACCAGTCTGCGAGCTGTTGTCATTTCTTCATTGTTTAACACCCGCTTTTTTGCTTTTGGATGTTCACTTTCCAAAACAATTTCAACATTTCAAATCTTCTTCAAACCCTGTTAAAGAAAATCTACTTTGCTTTCTGTAGTTCATGATTTGCAGCCATTTGGAGGTATGCAAGTGAGTAGCGATTTCGTATTTTTCCGCATCATGTTTTGAAACTCAAAATTTTTTGGTATCTTATTTTACACAATAACTCTATTTCTATTATTTGTTTTATGAATTTTACAGACTTGATTTATATTGAACTATCTTTATACAATGACCCAATTATGACGCTGTTTCTAAGTGTTCGTTTAAATGTCACATGTCAGCAGATCGCAGCTTTCTTCTTCCTCTCTACTCAACTTTTAACCAAAGTGTCATTTCTTTTTTAGAAGTTTTTGCTGTTGTCTTTTATGAGTTGTATACTTTCCCATTTCATTCATGCGTGAATTTTTAGAAATCACCGTTAACAGCAAATTTTTATTTCAAGTTTGATATTCATGTTCTTTGTTCACAAAAATTACTTTTTCAGTTGTATCATTTAATGATTCTGTATTTTGTCGGGTCATAGCCTATTAGCATTGTTTAACACGGGATAAACTTTTATAACAGCAATTTTAAAATTGTTGAAGTTTCTATTCTGTGAAATTCCATATTCCATTTTCATTAAATTTCATTTTCCTTATTTTTAGTTCAACCTAACGCACCACATCAAACATTTATCTTTCGGAGAGCCGTACCCTGGTGTTCACAACCCATTAGACGACACGCTCATAGATGCTGTCGAATGTGAGTTGAATTTAACACTTTCCCCATTTGAGCCAACCTTACATGCAGGGATCCAGACATGTGAATTTAAATAACAGTAACTTGAGAAATATTCAATAAGAAGTTAGCACCTTTTCAGTTGCTTTGCATTATTTATTTTTATCAACTTCTATGAAATCATCAACCTTGCTTGTTTTTGTCAATCAATCTGAAAGCACCTTTATAAATATTTATGATACTTTTTATCAATTTCTTGTAACCCTTTTGCCATTTACTTTAACCTTAATCATTTCTAAGTAGAAACCATATTGCGATTGTTAGTTTTCAATTTCTTAGTAGCTTTACGATTATTTTGTTTGTTGAAAATGATTTTCGTTATAACTTGTCCTCACTTTCTAGATGTGTTGTTTATATGTTTTTGTTACACATGGATTTTCCTTATTAGAAAGTGAACTCTGCAAATACATTCGCCGTAGGTGGCATACTTGTTTTTTTATGTTGTAGCATCAACTATGTACCAATATTTTGTCAAAGTTGTTCCAACTGTTTACAAGAAATTAGGTGGCGGGGTATGTATTTTTCAAAATATGTTTTTGCAAATACATCACAGTGGCGAAAATAATACAAAAATAATCAATTAAACACGATATAAACGATACTCTCTATAGAATCAGGTAGTATTGCAGCTATCTGCTATTTAGAATCTAACCTTTAGATACCAATGTTTAACTGTTTAACTTTAAGTTATTTCTTTTAGATCACTTACATTGTAATAGAACTCTTAATATATATATATATATAATATATAATAGGCTGATGATTCCTCGTTGAAAGGATGAAACGCGTTCCAGAAAAAAAATTGTCTTTTTTCATTGTTTTTTAACATTTTTCTTTATAACACTACTGCTTTTTGTGAAACAAAAGTTTAGTTACATATATAACTAAGTTATACAAGTTTAGTTGTCTAAAGATCGCATGAAACCCGGAGTAGTAACTATAAATTATCACGTTCTTCACGCCAAAACAGTTCTGCGTATTAAGCATCGAATACTTAATGACAGACAGGCAAACATTAATGTTCATTGGTCTAATTATCATATTTGTTCACACCCGTAATCATTGATCGAGTTCCTAACAGATATTTTATCAGATCATGTCCAATCTCTCTTAGCTGATCTAGCTAGCCTGCCTGACAGTAATAATTGAAACTTAATGACTGACTGTCTAGCTTGTCAATATGCTGGTAAATTTTTGCGACTATTTCTAGTAATAAAAAGTGATTTTATATCTCTTAAATTTTATATTTTAAATTTATTCTTCGCTTTGTGTCACCCTGCAGGAAGTCTGGACTAACCAATATTCTTATACCAAACACAAACGAAGTGTCCGGCAGTTGACTGGAGAGCACGGACTACCTGGTACAGTATCAATACTTCTTCGACTGTCGATATTAGGTTGATGCTCTGCGATTTTTCGTGTGTTAGATACCGTGGTATCATATAATTTTCTTATGATATAATTTCTTATGATATTATATGATTTAATGTTATGTTATGTTATGTTATATTATATTATATTATATTATATTATATTATATTATATTATATTATATTATATTATATTATATTATATTATATTATATTATATTATATTATATTATATTATATTATATTATATTATATTATATTATATTATATTATATTATATTATATTATATTATATTATATTATATTATATTATATTATATTATATTATATTATATTATATTATATTATATTATATTATATTATATATATTATATTATATTATATTATATTATATTATATTATATTATATTATATTATATTATATTATATTATATTATGTTATATTATAATATTATATTATATTATATTATATTATATTATATTATATTATATTTTATTATATTATGTTATATTATAATATTATATTATATTATATTATATTATATTATATTATATTATATTATATTATATTATATTATATTATATTATATTATATTATATTATATTATATTATATTATATTATATTATATTATATTATATTGTATTGTACTGTATTTTATTATATTGTATCCATATTTTCGCACACAAATATTCAGACAGGATAACCTATCAGCATAATAACAATGCTGTTATCTTCATTTATTTTTTGTTGCAGGAGTATTTGTGTTATATGAATTGTCACCAATGCTAGTTCAATACACTGAAAAAAGAAGGTGAGTCAATGGTTTGAAATTTCTGAAACTTTTCTTAGCTTTTATAATCTTTGCTTCAGTAAGTCCTTATATTCAAGAAGCCGAGTCTTGTATGGGGAATCATAAATTATTTCAAAGCCTTGTGATCTTGCTCATTCAATTGTTACCATCGACACTCAATTGAGTATTATCATTCGCTTTAGTGACACCAGATCTGTCCATTTGCAGGTCATTCATGCATTTCCTGACTGGTGTGTGTGCAATTGTTGGTGGCGTATTTACAGGTAAGGCGTTTGTTTGTTACAAAGAAAAATGTTAGATAATCAATGATGGGCAAGTAATTCATGCTTCTTTCAAAGCAATTACCGTTTAAATGATGCTTGAAATGATTTCTGTTGAGAAAATCCTCGCAAGGGATATAGGCGCTATTCGTTACGAGAAAAGATTAGAAATAGTAGTATAAACAAGACTGAATGATTTTGATGGTGCCACCATTACTTTGACAGTTTCTTGTTAATGTAGTGATGTAAAAAACGTGATGGGAAATGTCTTACATGAATGCTTTACCTGGTTGTTTACAGCCAGATGACACATTTCGAAAATAGCACATTGGAAACCAATTTTTTACTACAAATGACTTACTACTACTACTACTAATTACTAGTTTTTCAATATTGCATACTATATGCTTAAATGTTATATATTTTAGATTTTTAATTTTTAGTTATTGTTTTGAAAAATTTTAGACTTCGTATCTCATAGAGTTTTCAAGTTTTTTAAAAAAATAGAGCTTAGTTTGGATAAGAATGTCGCCAATCAAGACATTGCATTGAGTTTCGGTACAACCAGACAACTATCCGATAATATAAGGCGGAGTGATAAGAAATTGTCTGCTGTTTGGTAGTTATAGCTCTACTATTTAAATTTTATTGTTTATATTGTAGCTTTTGCCTTGTAAGAAAATGCGTTCTTTAAAATTCTAGCTAGAATATCTACGCATGTCCCACGACTACTTTCAAGGGGCTTCATAATTTCATCACTATGAAACAGTTGCTTAAAAAGATCGTTTGAGTTTTTGTCTTCTTTAACCATTGGGGTTTTTATGGTGAAAACAACGTTTGATCATGATCAATCAGTTATAACGCGATCACTAATCAATCAATTATTTTCATACCTTTGATTCACTGTTAAATTTGTTATTTTAGTTGCTGGCCTCATTGATTCGATGCTATACCACTCTGCACGTGCATTGCAGAAGAAGATTGATCTTGGAAAAGCAAGTTAGGACTTGAATTGAAATACCTCGTAAATATTGTTATGCAAAACTAGCTATGTTCATAAAAGGTGTATTGTTAATTGACGCATGTGTAAGCAAGATTATGAACTCTCACTTCGAAAAGATGTAGAATATAGAATTGCAGCTTCTCAGAACACAGGTTGGAACGAAATGGAAAGGGCTATCATTCACAGTGTTCCACCCCAACATTGTCAGTTGCGAAAAGAAACATTCCAGACTATTTTTAGAGAATTTTATAGAAATATCAAAAGTAAACGGATTTCCAATGGTAATGTCAATAAGTTCAACGCTGTTTTTTACATATCAATGACATGTCTGCACGAAATACTTTCTTCAGGTTTTTAACGATTTGTGGTCCAATTCTGTTACCCAAAGCCTCAAGTTTATCTCCTGAATTTATCTTGGTTTTCTGAGAATATCTGTTATTGACCAAATATTAACCCGAAGTCCCTGGCAAGAGTTTCTATATTCAGACATATGTTACGAAAAACGTTGCGGATAGTGAACGGTCAGAGAATGTTGTGCCCCAAAAAACTTGAGCAAGTGAACTTAGTAGAGTATTTTAGAGTATAATTTATTCTTTGCATACATTCGAAGCTCTCAATTTGTTTCTTTGATTGCTTTTTTCTGCCCTTTGTTCTATAGTTGCATGTCCCACAATTGACTGTCCCACAACTAATCGGCCTCTCCAAATTCAACCGGTTTTGTATTTTGAGAAATGTTTGCGAGGGCCCCCGTTGTTCCTTTTTATAGCATCACATTTCTGGTGTTAACAGTCGAAATCGTCAGTGTTTGATAAAAGGAATGCGATTTTTCACTCTTAATTATCAATTCTAAGAATATTAGGATTGGCCTTTTTCAGTCCCTTGACATTTGTATCTAGACAGGTCACGAAATCAGTAGAGTTCGAAATCACTGTGACTTGACCCGAAAGGATGGACATTTTTCACGCTTTTCAGTGGGATATATTTTGTGAGTTATTTCCAGTGAGTTAAATGTTTTATACAATATGGCCATGCTACAGGGGTGTTGGTGTGTGTACGGTGGGGTGGGGGTATACCCTGAGGACATATTCATTAATTGGCTTTTTCTCCGCAGATTTGACAGTTAATACTGCTTGATCGGTTAACTTTGTGGTCGACCTAAATAGAGAATCAACTTGGTATCGGACAGCCCCAATAATATTTTCTAGCGCCGCCCCTTGTTTCATACCCAGAATTTTACGTTTCGTGTCCTTCCCCTCTCGTTGGGTATTAAGGGTGCAGCCCCTAGAAAAGGCTGCTAAAGCTAATCCTACTGAATTGAATGTAGGGGCAGGAATTTTGAAGCAGGGGGCTGGGTGGCTTTAACCCCCCCCCCCCCAATTTTTTGTGAAAAATGTAAAATATTAAGAAGTGAACCACCAGTAAAGTCTCTTTTATTCGGTTTTAGCCCCCGCACTTTTTTATACCCATCCCATTTTCTCAACGCTGCTCCGCGGTGTCTGAGGGGGCACTAGGCGTTTCGGTAAGCTTGCCCACAGAATTATTCTTTTTCTGTGGCTTGCCCTTAAACTCGATGCCGAGGTTGCAATCTTTCTTGCTTACCAGCCTCGAAATCGAATGATTGAACGTGGTCCTTTGTGATGACTGTTGTTGTTTTGACATGCGATGATTTTGGCGACAAGACGGAATTCCGTTGTGGAACTTTAGATTTCTGAATGTTCAAGCTGAAGCCTGCTTCACGGATGTACTGGCCGTTTCGTAGAAAAGGAGTTTTCTTCAAATTTACTTGAAATAAAGGGAAATCACCCCAGCTCCCCTGCTGCGATTGGCAAAAAGGCTGATATTTAATTTTCGTTCGACCAAGGAAGTTGGAGCAATGAAGGGTTCCAAGCAAAATGGAGACATAGAGTTGGTTGGATTCGACAAGAAACCTTCACCCGCCATCTCTGAAAGGCCACAGAATCCCTGGGACAACAATGGAGAGTATGTTTATCACCTTCACCACCCAAACCATGAGAAACCAGGACTTAAACGTTACAGGGACATGCAGATTTTGGTCTACAATTTCTTGGAACGACCAAGAAGCTGGCCAAGCATCATTTATCACAGCTGTGTGTAAGTAAAATTTTAATCACTCTTGTTAATCAGCTACCCTATCATCTCGCTTGTTTATTTGTTTTCAAGGTCGACTTCAGCCATTTCCCAGGGAAAAATACTGGTTAACAATAAGACGGCATAGGAGAGAGGGAGATAATACCTTATTTTACATTACTTGTATTATATTTGTCTAAACCGTCAAATTTTGAAGGAGGGGGGCAAAGTTTTTTTGGAAAAGGAATGTAAAAGTATAAAAAACGCTCATTGCTTGGTGTTTAGTATTTTGACAGGCACTTGACTTTTAATTAAGGAGCTTAACTAATTTCTTTGTGAAGTATCAAAGTTTCTGGGTGTATCCAAATGAAACATGTACAATGTGAATAAGACTTTGGAGTATATAAGATATTTGCATCAACATGAAAAGATTCCACTTTCAGAATTTCAAAACTACCACAACCCTAATTTGTTTTAAGGGTAGGGTAGCCTTTGATTTACAATTAACAACTTTTAGATTTCATTCCTGGCCTCCTCTGGGAGTTTCTTTCTTTTATAGTTTTAGGAGCTATTCATTGTCTTTTCAGGAAGTCATAATGCTTTAAATCTCAATAAAAGTTACTATAATGTTCAGGTATTTAGATATATCTAGGGAAACACTGCTTGTGAATAGATTTTGTCTTGGTTTCCAGACAATTTATAGATTGATAGTAGCTCTGTTGGTCAATGGCTGTGGCTCTGTTGGTCAATGGCATGACTAAGTCAACAGTAGAAGTCAGGCATGGTAACTGACTTTCAAATGCTCAACTGTTTCTGCTAAAAAACCTAAATGTAGCACATCTAAGCCAGCTCCTGCTGCAAAATTAGACATAGAATTAAAAAAATCAAATAGCTGGTCCAAGAAGATATCTGGTCATCTCGAATCACTTAATTGATGTCATGTTTGAATTATTTTTATTTCTAAAGCCTTGAGTCAATGGTCAGTACTTTAATAGATAAAATTCAGAACTCTTCAACACATTTTTGCCAAGGTAATACAGAATGGAGTTTACCAAATAGATTGTATGTTGCCCTCAGCTTTACATGCAAGCTAACACCTAGTTTTGATTGAAAAGAAGATACCCCTATGATTGCTAAGGAAACACATGTAAAATGAAAAATATGTCTACCGCAATAATTTGATCGAGATTGGAAATGCTTATTACATAAAGAGAAGATGAAATTTTCCCTTTGCACTGTGGGAAGATGTAATCATATGCAGGTGCAGCAGCTGTTGAACTTATGTCAAGATACAGCTTATTGACTTATGAATATACTTTGTATCATAATATTTTGGATTATGTGTCTTTGTATGCCACACCTGTGATTCAAGTGAACCTTTAGTTTGGTTGAAATGAGAAAAATATTAAAACCTATTCTTGAAATCCTTTTTTCTGTGGATATCATAATATCCTGAACTCCAACAATAACCTATTGATTGTATGACTCCAACAATAACCTAGTGACTCATACTCTTTACCATGCTATTGAATTTAATCATCACCTTAACTCGCCTTTCTGATCATTGGTTTTTCCTCATTTTCATTTTAAATTATTTCTACGAAAAAATACCCCTTCAGCTAGTTCTAACAATACAATAAATAAACTGTTAATAAGTTAATAATGAAGGTCTATTAATTGATAGTTTAAATGCAGCTTATAGATAAAATACAAGTTATGAAAAATTAGATTGCGGCTGGTCTTGTGTAAAAAGCGTTCAAATGATATCCACTAATTTTCTTCCAATAATTCTTCTTATTTCCTTTTTTATTTTTTGCAGGATTTCTTTGTTGCAAAATTCTTATCTGTTCTTCTTCCTTTTCAGATTTCTGCTCATATTACTGAGTTTGGTGCTAAGCGTTGTTACCACAATAGACCAGTTTGCCAAGAATGATGTTGTTGAGAAAACAGTATTTTACTTGGTAAGCCTACAACCATTGATAGCTAAACTGTTGATAGAATTCTTTAATCTGACTTCCTTGTTAAGTGATACCATTTAGATTAAAGAGTTGTCTTGTAGTTGGTTTTGTGATCATTGCCATAGCTAGCTGTTTGTGATGTAGAAAAATGGCCTGGCCAAAAATTTGTAATTGTGAAACAGCTAACAATAGACATACATTGTCAGTCATAGCATGTTTTTTGGAGGCTGGCGCAAGCCCCCCTTTCCTCCAGAAGTAACCAGCCTGATATAATTTAAGTAACATTTGGGAAAATAGCATATGTTGATCATAAAACATAGTTTGTGTTTAGGCAGGGCTAATCTCATCATTTGCCTACACACAAAGTCCCTCTTACACGATCAGACTTCTTCGAATTCAATTATTCTTTGACTTCAGACTTTGTCAAATCGAAAACCTCTTGACACAGCAAGATTTAGAACCCGTTAACGCTACAGAAAAAACGGAACTCTTTGGTTCCGTTTTTGTTTGGGCACGATACCTCTTTTTCGTCGCTTTTACACTGAAACAAAAAAGAACGGATCTATATTTGAGGCCGTCTACACTTGAGTAAAAAGAGCGGAACGTTCTTCTTGTGAAACCTGCGCAATAGCGTGGCATTGACGTCTGACATTTTCAGAAAGCCTCGCCCCAACCCTAGATTAAGCCCCAACATCAATCGTTACCAAAAAGTTCCGTTCCTGACCGTTTACACTAGAGAAGAGAAGAATGATTTGGGAACGGAACCAAAAAAATTCGCCTTTTAGCGAAACCAAAAAAGAACGGAACCGTTCCCAAACTAGCACGGAGCCAGAATGCCTAATGTAAACACAAGACCTATCGTCGCTTTTTTCAGCCATGCAACCAAAGAGTTCCGTTCTTTTTTCTGCAGTGTAAACGGGATCTAAATCATTTTAGTCAAATTCGATTAGTTGTATTAAACAAAGTCCCATCGTGTTAGAGGGACTTCAATCTTTACATGTTAGGAGAAAGGCTTACTTGATCGTATTATTAAATTGATGGTATATCTGTCACCGGCTTTACCATAACTAATCTACTTTCACTGTCCGCCTCGTATTTCTGAGCCATAGAAATGAACAGAGATCCTGGTTATCTAAAGTCCTCTATTAGACCTTTCTCCTAATTACGTCATGGCGCAATGCATTCTGGTACTTGTAGTTAAACCCGTGAGCATTTGTTTATGTTTTGTACGGCGATCAGACGAAGTTCTGTTATTATCCAATGCTCTTTGCTCGAATAATCAAACAAATCATGAAAAATACGGCAGAATCCAGCTATCATCAATTTTAACCTTATCTTATCCATACGCTTTTCACCCCCTCACATATTTCCACCTCGTCTTACGTTCTGCGTTACGTCGTATTCCTACTACGTTCCATATAGTTAATCTTTCGATTCTACTGTTCCTTTCTCTTCTTAACCGTTTCTCCTTCTACTCTTTTTTGCCTGATAAAGAGTTACGCTCGAAACTTCGTACCAATTATTCGAATTCTGTATCAAATTATTGTATCAAATTTTGTTCATTTTCGACGTACAACACGCACAATCTCATTGATTATCAATTTACCTCTTTAACTGACCCTGAATACAAGCAAACCCAAACAAAAATTAGTAGGTCTCTATAATTCTTGCTTTCATGTTTAAAATATTGCACATTCAAGAGATCCCACCTTGAAAGGATTTAAGTATTTATGGAAAAGTGCTGTAACATTCCGTCCCCAAAGTTAAGATAAACTATACAACTTCTACAAAATCAGGTTTTATTTTGGCGTCATAAACATGGAAAAAAGAGCAAACAAAATTTTAGCCCATTTTTACTTAGCTACATGAATAAGATGCTGCAGTGTTTTGAACCCGTAAATACGACAAGTTTGGTGATTTCAAAAAAGTCTAGCCACCTTTTCTTCGTGTAGCCGGACTTGAACAAACATAAGATAAGAACAGATATTAAAAACGGTGTAGCCATGACAGGTTCTTACCTGACTAGAGAAACAGGGCAGCTTTCTTGCCCCTTTTCAGAAGATTTTCAGGAAGGTTTTCAGAAGAAATAAAAAATAAAGTATCTATTCAAGGTCATTTTCTCAAAGGACTTCAGCACATAGGCTAAACTGATTTTGTCCCTTCACCCTCTTGAATTGTCTATCGCAGCTTTTTGCTCTGTCGATTATTGAGTACTTTCAATAATTTCTTCCCTTTTCCTGATTGGCTAAACATTTAATAACAATTCTAGTCACATTTTTTGGTTCATCTAATCTGCAATAATTTACGATTTAATAATAATAATAAGACCATATTTATACAGGTAAACTTGTTCAGCAAAAATGAGTTTGCTGCTATCAATCAAGGACCTGTGAAACTAATGTACCTACGATATAAATGTTACAACAATATAGTTTAAAAAAGTTTTTACAATAATTAAATCTAGAGAAAAAGTTAAAAATCAAAGTCGATATCCTTGCAGTAACTCTTGAACTTCAGTATAGATGTTTCACTTTGTAGTTTGTAGTCTTCTTTTGCTCAGGTAACTATTTATGAGGAATACTCTAATTTGTAAATATTAATGAAAAAACTGATCTCTCGAAGAAATTAAAATAATACAGTTTGCAAAGTAAGATTAAAGTTACCAGAAGGCCAGGAACTACCTCCAAAAAAAGAAGTGATTGGGTGATAGCAATGAATGATACCAGGTTTAAGCTGAGACAAAAACTTTTTTCTACTGGGTCTGATAATGAAGCTAGGTCACGGCACCACCAAAAAAGCGTATGATTAATGATTGCGGTGTTTTTTGATCGAATTTCTGATAGCCAAGAATCGGAAAAAATCGTGCCACCAGTGCCACAAGGGTTGATTCTCGCGTCATTGATTACAATGAAAATTTCATTGAAAACTATATGGAGGCATATTTTGTCATAATCTACTGCCCCTTGAGTGAGTAACTCTTTAGAACTTAATTACTAGGGAGACGAGTTTAGATTCCTATTGCCCAGGGCTATTATTCTACCAATTTGTCTGAACCAATGTGAAAGTGCATTAAATGCACATGCGCATTAGGGCGAAGGCATATGGACAAAATTTACACCTGGTGGTGCTTCACAGCATTAATCAAAACTATTATATATCATAGTTGTATCGTATAAACCAGAGTTTCATTCTCGCTCTTCTCATTAAACCCTTTTCTCTATATTGTCTTCGTCTTTTGATTCGAAACTGAAAGCGAAATTCGTGTCATGAATGTTCCTACCATAAGTCGCTACCTACGAATGTTCCCACAGACCACAATATCCGATGTGAAAATAACGTTATCGATTTTAGCTGCGCATGTGCATATGATGCAAAAATTTAAAATCCTAGACCTTCAGACGAATTCTGGATCATCTCCCTCTATAATTAAAAACATTGCTGTTGGAATATTTGATTAAGTGGGCATGCAGATGGTTTGATCTGGAGATGTTTGGCATGTCTGTCGCTTAACAATTAACCATTTGTTTTATTTTTCTATTGATTGCCATCATAACATCCATCGTAATCATTATTTTCGGTAGATATCGGGTTGGTAACGAGAATCAAAGGGAGATCTTAGACAGCTAAAGGAAATTCGAACCCTGAACCCATTCATTTTTTGACACGCAGTTGTTTGACACACAGTTTTTCTTCCATAATCATATCCTAGATCTATGATCTGTTGTAGTTTGTCTTTAAACCATGCAATAACAGTGCATAAAAAGTGATTTTTAAAACCGTACAGAAATAACAGTACATAAAAGTTCGACTTTGCGTTTGGCTTGTTTGTATGTTTTAAAGTCTTGTTTTTATAGTTTGATTGCCAAATTGAAGATAGACACAACTCAAGTGCCCTCTAACCAAAGCTAAATGAATGAATATTTCCTTTCAATGAATTTTTAATTGCAAACTTCGAAATTTTCTCTGAAGATGTGGGCGATCTCCTTCCTATTCTGCGGCGATGACTTTGCAATGTGTTTCATCCCAGCTGTATCCAACTGGTCGTGTTATGTTTTTCCCAAATATAGAGTTTATAATCACTTCAGGTTTCCGAAGAAATTTTAAATCCCTGTTTTAGCTGAACTATTTATGAATTAATGGAGAGAAAATATTGACGAATAATCGCAGCTGATCCGAAAACAACAGCTACTAAAGACCTCCCAACTAAGCTGTTTTTTTAAGATTGTGTTTCGATCCATTTATTTCGGATATGCTACCCATACGTCTGTGTTAAAACAACGCTCTGAAGAGCATGGTGTTTTCTATGTTAACAGCGCCTATTTTTCATTCTTTATTTTTCATCTCTGCGAATACTAATTCCGTATAATCTCTTTGCCAATTATAGCAAAATCTTTATTCGGGATTAGTGTTTTCATTCGTCCCTCCTAATTTTTCCTAGGAAATCATATTGATAGCAGTGTTTACAATTGAATATGGCTTACGTGTTTGGGCCTGTTCGTCGCATGGAACGTACAGCGGCTGCGGTGGAAAATTCAAGTTTATTAGGAAACCGTACATGGTTATTGGTAAGTAGACAGTTTGTTCAGAACCCCAAAGACCATTCATGTTGGGGACGATTTCAGTGCAGGGCCCTTTAGCCTATTTTCCTCAAGAATAAATTTTTGTGCAAAAGAACATTTTTTTGTAATTCTTATTCACAATAATAATTTTTTAACTAAAAAATCTAAGCTGTAACGCGTTATATTTCGACTGGGTTTACTAAATCTGTTTCATGCCATTTTAATTTTCTTCTGAAAAGTGGTTTTTCAGCCTAGTTTTTAAAACGGTGTCGCTGTTATTTATCTAATTTCAGTCAATATTTTTATAGCTAACTGTATATACAATATATATACACTCATTTTTTATAAGAAACTGGCTATAAGAAACGAGTACTGGACAGTCAGAAAAAATTAAGAAACTTCAGTACTCAAAGCAAAAAAATTAAGAAACTATTAAATCGTGATAAAACTGAGAACAGCGAAATTTTGTAAAATCCAAGAACAAGATTGCCCAGTTGGCCTAGAACTTAAGACACAAGGGATAAAAATATACTTCCCACATCTAAATACAGCATCGGAACGGAAGCGAATCTCTTGACGTGATAAAAAAGGTCACAAACATTTCATAACATCATTCATGACATCATAATTAACAAACTCTTAAGAAACAATGAGTATTGAACCAGAACATTAAGAAACTGGAGTACTCAACATCGACCTTTGTTTCTAATAAAAAAATGAGTGTAAACAAATTAGCTAATATCAATCGAATCAAGTTTTAATATATACAAAACCTATTATTGAAAAAATTAAAATTACTGCAGGCTTTACATTTAAGTTCAGAACCATTACATTGCTTCATAAGTTGTTTAGCTTAACCAGTGCAACCATAGTCACAGCCTGAGAATGTCAATTTGTGCCGTCTCATATCTCTTCCTCAATCGAATCGAATGCTCCTACTAGTTACAAACTTTGGGAATATTTTGTCTATTCCAATCAGAATGAATATTTTGTCTTTGCCGGGCAACTTGCGGGAACTCTTTTCACTTTGTCTCTGGAAACTTTTTTCCAGCTGCCGTGAAATTTTCTTTTATCTTTTCTTTCATTATCCCATCAGAATTTCCCATAAACAAAGCTAGAATTTTTTTTGGACAGGCATTTTAGTGCCTTTCCTTGCTTATAAATAATGAGTGCGCGTAAAAAGAGGTCATTCAGGGAAATTGTCCAAATTAAAATTGTTTTTCTGTTCCTTTTCATAATAAAATTTCTTCTAGAGGTACATTACTGCTATCTTTAAGTAGAATAGCGCAATGACTAGGGTGTATTGATTGGCGTAACAAATCAAATCTAAGGTACAGTAGTTGTTTGTACTTTTAGGCATTGAACTGTATTTGGGTCACACGTAGACGACATTGTGTGTGGATCGCTAAACGTGTATTTTGTAGGAGAACGAGGCGTTTTTAATATTAGCATATCATTTATTTGGTCTTTTGATTTTATCTGTGATATAAAGCAATATGCCGTCAAGGTACATTGTCGATCTTTGGGTATGTTTCAGCTTAGTATTAGAATCTTGTCTAAAATGGTATCATTCTCAAACATATAAAAATTCCGTAATATTTGGAATGAAAACTGTGCCTAATACATAAGGTATATCTATAATTGGACACCGTATCTATAAAAGCGTAAAAGATACATAAAGATTTTACTATAAAGGCTCTTTCATTTGACAGCTATCAATCCCTATCTTTGGACTTCTACTAGTTCGCAAACCTTTGCGGAATAACAAATATATTTTTCATAAACCGTTTTGTCAGAAAATGCCAACATTTTTACAAGTATTAATTAAAGTAAAAATACTATTTTTGGAAAAATATCCTACTCGAGCAAGGCTTTCTGTCTTAACATTCTGGCAACATAGGATTGGCTGTATCCAAGGGGACGAATGTATGGAATACAGGGTAACAAACTTCCATTATGGTTGGTTGCCTCTATAGTTATGTAGTTGAGTTATTATCATTGACTAAGTTTAAGACATAAGTATACAGTACTGTTTCTTGAATTAGCATTTGCACACACTTTACTACCGTTCACGCTGAGACTTCATCTTTCTGTCTAGATATCATCGTGATCATTGCCACGTTGGTCCTCATCATAGAACACAAGAAGGCTGAGTTTTTAAATATATCTATTCTCCGGTAAGTCGCATCTAAACATTTCAATGTTATTATGTAAGAGTCATTGAACTAATTAAGATTAAATTGTACGAATTCACCTCAGAGCTGCTGGGAGGGGGCAGGGGCTGCAAATTTCCCCAGAGCCTCGGGGTCTAGGGGGCCTTGTAAAGTAACGAATTCAATTTTAAGAAAGGGATTAATCAGACGTAACAAAAGAATGACTGAAAACAGTAAAACGGTTTAAATGATTTCAAGAAAATGACTGCCAAAAGTTTTCTGGAATGTATTTTAGGCTAATCTGGAAGACTTGGTCGTAAATACTTTCCTCTTCTTTAAGTTATGCCCCAGGGCCTCTGAAACCTCCCGGGGGCCTTGATTCACAGACATCCAATTCGGCTTCAAGGCAGCGAGTTTAGGCATAGCATTACCATGCAAAACCTCTCTATACGTATACCCTGGACCTAAACTGTATCATCTATTTATCACCAAATTTGTTTTGAAGTCCAGTTAAGGAATGGGATTGGGCTTCTTCTTTCAAAATATTAATGGGCTCTAAGGCCCTACATCGAATGGTTTTATTGCCCATTATCAACTTGTACCAGGTATATCATATATTCATGTCGGATTACTTGACCTAGGAAATTTTATCTCGAGCTACCTCAAGCAAATCTTTTTAGAGAATTAGTCTATTTCTTCGCTCTTCGGTAATTCTTAGCTTTCTCGATCAATCTATGCTCCACAGATGTTGTTGTGAGATTAGGTAGTTATTGCTTATTCGCTTTCTTCTTCATTTTGATAACAATAGTTTCCAAATCACCCTGAAAGTTGCAGGAAACCAAATCCAACGATAAAGAAGCCAAAAAGCGAGACATTTTTAAGGACCCCATAGAGAGCCTGCTTGGACCCGGGCTGAAGCTTAAAATAGCAAGCAATGTTTTGGGCGGTAAAATTTTAAATGACTTCGCACTTTTCAGAGTATGAATCATCAGGACATTGATCAAGATCTCTAAGCTAGGAAATATGTGGCCAATCAAAAACACGAGCACATGACTGTAAAGGTTGCCTAATCAGTGCCGCTTGCCAATTGAAAATATTGCCAATGGAGGCCAAGGAAGAAATCGAGCTTATTTCTACACAATAGCAATTTTTGTATAGATAGATTCTAACACTGCTAAATGGAACAGCAACTGGGCTCTGCCAGTTGTTCGAAACACGTCGCACTTTCAGTTTCTGGTGCAATCTAGGATTTCCTTGTAAAATTTGTCCAATTACAACCTCACAAGTTATAGTTGATGTTTTTGATCTGCTAGACCGAGGCGGCTGTTCTCTTTAGAGGATGGTGTTATTAGGAAGGGGCCTTCTGTTTTATTTTCTCCCTACAATTTTTTGATAGGTAAAGTTCCGAGTCGATTTTTGAGCTGGAACAAATTATAACTGCCATGTTTTCAATGTAGAATAGTCGCTATGTATGTGTTATCCTATAAAGATGTTGCGTTCTCGGGGGCCTAGCCCCTCCTGTAAAAGATCCTGAGGGCTCAAAAGAAAGGATGGTGTATTGTGGACCCCAATGAAAAAGACAAAAAGCATTTCTACTTAAACAATGTGTTGGTAGTAAATCAATATTTCTTCTAGGTTTTTGAGATTTCTTCAAGTTCTGCGGATTTTGAGACTAGACCGACAAAGAGGTGCATTCAAGATGGTCAGCCAGGTTGTGTACGACCATAGACAAGTAGGTGTTGCTTTCTCATTACAGACTTGTTTACGTAATACTGAATAGAGCATGCCTGACGTTGCTTATCTTGATTTGTAGGCTATTCCACGACCTTATTGAATTGAGGCACATTTGTTGATTCATTAACTGTGATGTTTAGAAGCACTGCAAGTCTTCTATAAATCAGTGCATAGTGGGTATATTTTGCAATGTATCTGGACTGTGGCTTCAGTTTCCACGCATTGACTGCCAGCGATTTTCCTGACAATGATCTGTCAGAAATTCTGTCATTCTAAGTGCCTGAAGGCCTACGGTTTTGATAAATAGACTTCTGGAGAATGCTGAAATCTGGCTTATAAATATTTAAGGCTGAAAGCTGATAAAGGTCGATGTACTTAGACTTCTTTTTATCAATGGACTTAAACATCATCTTAAAGATTTATTTCCAAGAATCATTGAACCAAAACTCTGACAGAGATACTGTCCGGTATTTATGGGTTTTGTCCGATGTGAATACCTTTTAGAGACTCAGCTATTCAGAGATTGAATGGTTCGCAGAAATTGGTTGTGTAAATATTTCTAACTCGTTTTTTCTTTATTGCAGGAGCTACTGACGTGTTGGTACATGAGTTTCATAATTCTAATTACATGTTCATTTCTTGTTTATTTGGCTGAGAGGTCATCAGCAACAGTAGGAGACAATGGAATGGAAAACTTGGCAGATGGTCTGTACTGGGGAATCGTAAGTATTGCCTGGTTTTGCATACGTGTATAAAACATGGAAAATCACAGCGTTTCTTGGACGCAAAGACATCTTTGAGGTTTGATAAAATCTTCAATGCAATGTCGATGATAATAAGAAAAAACAACTGTTGTCCATGAAGAATTATGCGCAGCTTGAGGGGGCTTTTGAATAAGCTTGGGTTTTTTTTATAGAATTAGTAGTAACGAGGAACTGCAACGTTATTGCTTAGAAGAGGAATCCCTCACAGTTTTGTCACATACCCCCACCCTCTTGACAGGTATTTAATGACCGTTCTCTAAAGAGAAAAATAGAAAAAGCAAGTTGGAAGGACTGAAGGAATTTTGAACAGTAAGTGAACTGTTCAAATGTTGTTATCACACAATCTAACATGCATAGCAACATAAGCATAGTTTCATATTAGCCTTTTTTCCTCATATAACAGCTCCCAGCTTTAGCAATGTACTGGCCTATTAGGCGTTCCGTCTGAACGGTTGCATGTTGAAACTGCGGTCTCAATCTTCATGTTATAGGCAGATTATGTTCTCCTTGTCCATTATACACCCCGTCTTAACCATGTTTCTTTCAAGATACACTGAATGTTGCGAACATTTTTCAGATAAGTGTTCATAAAATTGCAAGGGTATTCAAACAGTTAATGTGTGATGCTCTACAATTGAGAAAAATTGCCACAAATATGCGAGAAAAATACTGGAGACTGGCCCTGCTTTTCCATTCATTGTGAAGATATTGAATTTCTACTTCATTGTTCCTATCTCTAACATCGATCTTTGCTGTTTGCAGATTTCTCTTTTAACTATTGGCTACGGTGACATTTCTCCGCAAACGTGGGTTGCTAAGCTGATAACATGCTGTTTTTCCCTGGTTGGAACTGCATTTTTCGCCTTACCAGCTGTAAGTTAACTTAATTAATATTTATAAAACTCTCCATTTAACCTTCTCATCGGCTTCTAACAAAAGATATACAATGTTAAATGAATTTCTTGCGAAATTCAATCATATTGCCTTTGACTTCTCGCCAAAAAATGTTCAATTAGTCTTTTTCTACAAGCTATATCTTATTTGTAATAATGGTAAATACTGTCGAGTAGATTTATTGTCTACTGAGATATATACTTTAATACAACTTTACTTTACTATAAACTTACTGAGATATAAGCTTTACTACAACATTTTAAGGCCGACTTTCTTCTAAAATTTGCGGGCAATACTATAGTACTTCATTTTGAATCAAATGCCATTTTCTTGTTTGCATCTTGAAATTTTGTGACGTTTCTGCCTCAACTTATTTCACACAACTCAATGGAAGAGCTCTTACGAGAAACCGACAACATACTACTGGCTTCTTCCTCTTTGGGCAAACAATTTCACGTTTTTAGGTTTTAGAATTATTTTTCCTCCCGTGAACGAAACAAATCAATTTTTGAGATATGAAATATGAACGGTTTTTTGAGTAATTTTTCTCAACGATCCCCAGGGTATACTTGGCTCAGGATTCGCTCTTCAAGTTGCACAACACCAACGTGAAAAGCATTTCAATAACAGAAGAATACCAGCCGCCATTTTGATCCAGGTAAGCAGAGTCGTTCGTATTTTTAAAGCTCTTTGAATGAGTGTTCGGTAGTATTTGAAAAACAAGAAAAAGAACCGATGAATCACCTAAAAATGAGGTTGAAGGAGCCAGGATAAAGAGGCCACACGGCTCCTCTGATAAAGCTAACGGGCAGCTGCTTCTAGAAAAGTAATTTGAAGTTGTTATGAAATATAGCGTAGTTCGCCAACGGGGGCTCCCTGTTGACTGCATGAAAATAATGTCTTAATAGATTAATTTGACTTCAATTCTTGCGTTGACCACAGGCCCCAGCTACGTGGGAGCTTGAGTTCCCATTGATGATTTTTAGAGTGGGTAAAACCACTCCTAGGAGCGTTTTAATTGGTCAAAAAAACAGTATATTTTCTTAATCTTAGAAGTGACAAATAAAAAAGAACGGCTTTCTTGGAAAATTTCAACAAATATAACCCCTTTTAAACTATTGTCTCAATTTGTAAATAGTTTGATTGTAGATAAATGAACGATCTGACTTTTGACTGGGGCAATGGCTGCGGCAAGTGTATTTCTTCCAATGGCTGCGGCAAGTGCATTAATTGTAGTTGTCATTTCACCGTTTGTTGCGTCATAGCAGTTGTGACGTCATTGTGCATGTCATAAACCTCTTATACTTTTATGTAAATTTCGAGGTTTCAATCTTTTCGTAAAAATCTCTGCAACTTTTCGTGTGGAATATTTGCAGTACTTTTAGTTGGCAAAACATAGATTTTTCCGAAAATGACCAATTCGTGTTGTATTTTTACAAGTTATTTGTTTTAGAAAATTCTAAAAGTTGAAAGATATAAAAACCTTGAACACTGAAGTAAAATAAATAGATATTTAAAATTTTAGTTGATTTCCAATCCCCCCCCCCCCCCCCCAAGAAGAGTTTTAGGCGCCCATCCCATTATGATGCTTAACTCGTACAATGAGCGTCGTTACGAAAATGATTCTTTACAATTCAAAATTTATCTTTCTAAGAAAGCATTTTCTAATTTACATATCCTTTTCTACTAGATGTTTCGCTTCATTTAAGAAACTCATGTTTTTTAACGGTTTTTATATCTTTCAGAATAATCAGTTTTTCTATAAGAATGATTTAGATTAAAAACACAAATGTTACCGCTGTATCAGTCGAAATGATAGGATTTTTCTCGAAGTGAAAGCCTACTCAATCATGTTTACTTTATGAAAGGTTTATCTTTTCGCTGTAGAGCTGTTGGCGAAGGTACGCAACTGACCCAATAAATGGCCTCCATGCCACTTGGATAAGATATCTACGTATGATCGACAAGCGTAAACTTCCTCGAAACGACACAAAGAGCCCTGGTGCTTCACCGTCAGTCGCCTCTGATAATCGGCGATCTATTATTAAAAAGCTGCAGCTTGTGCGAACGTCATCGTTAGCCGAAAAGTTTCGAAATCGTTCTAATGACTCTGAATCACGAGAGGACGAAAATCAGCTATCGGTGACCGGAATGGAGCTGCGAACGCAGAGAACTAGGTCGGATGGCGATCTCACGTTCATCGACCAACTTCCGACTGATGACGAAAATCAGTCAACGATCACTAGCTTGCCTTCCATTGTCTATGTCACCAATCAAGGTAAAGATTTTATATTTGATAAGGGTGTTTACAGCGAGGGACAAATCACTCCATGAAAATCTCGTACACTTTTGGTGGAAATCCTGTTGTTTTTTTCTGAAAATCATTTTGTTTTAAGGGAAATTTCGTACGTCATATGCAAGAGTGAATCGCGCCGCTGTTTCCTGTGCATATATATCAGAACTGTAGTAGCTATCTATTCTTTACCTGTTCTCACTTGGGATATGAAAAGAGAAGAAAAGCAGTCACCACATTCTCCCCTTTTTTGAATCTTATATCCATCCTTTTATGTGATACTTAACTTTAGTGTTTCACTTTCACGTATGATAGATGAACAACCCTTAATAGCTTATGTTGTTTTATTTTTTGACGTAAGCAACACAAGTATTTTTCAACCTGGTCAACATCGCTTTACCGACATTGTGACAAAATTTGTCAAGGCTGCCAACGATTCTCATTTTCATTGGACTAGGAATTTTATGTCTTGATCGATCTTAATCCTCGCCCATTTTCCAGTCCTCGCTATCTATTATTGTACGTTAAATTTAGACCAGCTTAAAAGCCAAGTGCTGCTTCCCTGTTGTTCGTTCTAGAGAAAGCTGCTCTCTTAATCTGTTATTTGCTCTAGTAAGAAAAGCCGTAAAGTTGGAATTTTCTTGAAATATTAATAACTCTTCGTGTGCGCTACCTGAAACCACCTACGCAAGAAGCAACTTTGATTTCAAATGATTGATTGTCTCTTCAAAACAGAGGATTTATTCGAATTTGGTCTTGAACTAAACCTCTGCTTTTCTACTTGATTTTATGCTATTGCGAAAAAACGGGGTCTTTGAAGACAGCTACATTCATTTAATGATAACATCCTTGCCATCACTGACGGTTTTTGGAAAGATAGCTGTTTCCTTAAACCAGCTTCTCAGTTCTTAGTGTCATCTTTTAAAAAAAATTTTACTGATTTTCTTAGGGATTTTCCTGCTTCTATGTGTTTAATCACTGATGGATCCAGGGAAAACGATGCTGAAGTGTTTACCCTTTTTGATAAATAATTGAAAAACCATATTTATTTGATAACGCAAAACATAAAAAAATTTTAAATGAAAAACTGATCTCAACAAAACTTTTGATATGAACAAAATGCTAGATTGTCTAGTCATGTTCAAGTTCCTCCTTCAATGAGGCCCAGTTGCTCGATCCGCATTCTGATTTAGCTGAAACTCTTCTATGCTATGTTTGTTGATATGGAACTCACCTGAAATTCTTGGCTCAATGCACGTATTTTTTATAAGAAACTAAGGTCCGGGGCTGGTAGGCAGTCTCATAATCGTGAATTCTGCTTACATGTTTTCTTAGATTTTTATAATAAATATCAAGCAATTATACTCTCTTTAGAAACTGAAGTCATGTTTAAATGAAACTAGTTTGAGTGAATGGGAAAATGAAATCTATAAATTACAAAAGTTTCTTAGCTTTTTAAATTTAGGTAGAGTTTCTTCTTAACTTATTTTGGTAAATTTGATTTTTTTCATTCAGGAACGAAAAAGGCCGCAAGAGGAATGTGTGACTTGTTGTCTTTGCGCAAAGAGTAAGTTTTATTTACTCAAAAGTCAATTTTATGATTTCAAATACTTGTGCCACTATTGTCATCAGCATCATCATCATAATCATCTTTGTCACCATGACTACCAGCGCAAACAGCAACCTTCTTACCCTAAATCTTTTGCAAGAAGGCCGATTTATCCACTTTGTGTCTTCGATAAACCAGTGTAGGGCAATATTATCGCTGTTTTTGGTGCCCTTTATCTTGTTAGTTGACCACTTCAAATTCAAAAGGCCTCCAAGGAAAGAAATTTGATACGAATGATCGTTTAAAAAGATGGCAGAAAGGAACCCCATTGCGCTATGTTGCAAGAGACAATTACCCGCTAAGAGTCTTGTTTTCTGTGTGGGTTTCATATTTTGATCTTCATTTAGCCTCTAAAGCCTCCTTTTGCCAAACAAAAGGCATGTGACAGAGGTCAAAAGTTAAGAGCGTACGCCAGCACGAGATCGTAATTGACGATTGGAACGATAAACATTCCAGCCACATAGAACAAGTTTGACCAGAGTACCAGCTAAGCCAGGATCTAAAGAAACTGAAACACTTGCTCCCACAATTCAGATTGAATTGGTTGCCTTAAGATTCAAGACCTACGCATTAGCAACATGATACCCCAGTGAGCTCCCCCAAATGTTTACTCGCACACTTTCAATTTTGAATTTGATCTAAGTTATATCCATTTTGCATTGTCTGGTTTTTTCGTAAACAAAAGGCCTTCTTCTTTGCCTATGACCGAAATTCGCAGTTTGTCTGGCCTCCGCACTAATCGCGAAAGGCAAGCTTAAGAAGACCTTTTCGGGTCTATTCTTCGTAAGATCAATTATTATCCTATATAAAAGTTTCTTAATCCAGGCTAATGAAGGCTGTTTGATCTAAGTTTAAAGGACCTGCAAGCCAAGTCTTTTCTGTTTGCGCAGCCGCAATTGTCTTAACACAGCTACGCTTGCGCACTATTTCACGATATTCTGTCAAAACAATGTCCTTCGATCTTGATTAATTTGTACTGCCTTAAGAGGAAGATTTGTTGATATTCTGTTGGCTGCTCGTGTAAGTCATGTCGCTAATTTTAATTTGTTTAACACGTATGCACCAAAACAAAAATTCTGCAACCTAGTTGTGCTCAGAAAGACACCTTACATCTAGTAAGGCAATGCATCGAATGAACAGGGATGCAGGTGAATATTAACGTGTCAACGTGCTCGTGTTTCGCAATATAGCTGTAGACTGGGTTTTCCAGACATATATCTATCCTTAATGCGAAGTACAGGAACATCCTGAGGTATGATACTTAACCAGTCTGTATCAGGTATTTTTCTACATGATATATCTTGTAAGTTTTTAAGAAAGCCCTGAATAAAATGACCGTTTACGTTATGTGTTGGATTTTTCTTTTCCCACTGGTGTTTCGCAGGCCTGCAGTTAGGACAGAAAATTATAGGGATTTGGTACACCCATCACAGTCACTGCTATTAAATTACGTAGGCTCCAGTTATGAACTAGTGAGGGATGACATGTTTTTCAATTTATGCATAATACTTGGGGATTTGTGGAGGTGTGAATTTTATAATCTTTTATAATCTTATAATCTTTGGCATTGTCCTTAATAATGTCCTAACATCACGTCAAAATTTCAAATCACAAATGATTCAAATTATTAAGTTGAATATGTCAAATGCGTTGCAGAGTCTTCTTGTTTGAAGCTTGAACTTAAATCTTACAAACCATTTACTGCCAGCCTGTTTCATACTTCACATGAACCTATTATAGTGAAATTTACGTAAGCGGACACTCACTGTAGCGGACGTCACCAAAAAGCGGACAGTCAATTTCGTCGCAAAAAAGCGTCTAATATATGTCGTCGTCCTCTAAGGTCTTTATCGAACATGCAGAAGTAATCACCGGACAACGGACATTTGAGAACACAAAAGACGGTTTGCTGGTCATATTGGGATACAAGTTTCAAAAGTCTTTTTGGATAGCCAAAGGAGACATTTGGTTTTTTTAAGAAAGTGAATGTTTTGTCTCACTAGAGAAAGCGAGACTGAGCAGTATCTTCCACATGATTTCCATCCAGCAATATGCAATTGGAGTTACCTCGTGCTACCTTGGCATGGGTACAAAGTGTGAATTAGGAGTTTGGACAGAATTTTCCAAATGTTGTTTTCTGGTTAGTTGAGCCAGGAGATGCATGCCTTTCAGATAGTTTGCGCGCCAAATTTCCGCAACGCAGTTTACCTTGCGCACACAGGTGCCAAAAAAATTGTAGGCTGTGCAAAATGACCAAAGTGTACATGCGAGAAGTGCGATCGATTTAAAAAAGAGTGGATTCCAGAGACCAGCCATTCTGAAACAAAAACTTCCTTGACCAGCTGATAGCAATTGTAGTTCTTAGGTTAATATGTTCTTTCCGCAAATGCGAGAGGTTGTTTCGTTACACTTTTTAAATTATCGCCATATAAAATGGCGCATCATCTTTTGAAATCTGAAATACTTTTTTTTAAATAAATTTACCTTCCAAACGGTACGATTTTGTACTTGTTGAAAGTTCCTGCAGAAATCACTGGTCTCACAGAAAACGCTGCTCTCTCAGACTTTTGTCTTTTGTATCTTTTGTCATCACGGTATCACAGAAATAACTATCGATCGAGCAGCGGTATCCAAAGTGAGGCTCTACAATTACATCCTTGCAACGTTAGGTGCAGACATGTATCCCGTCAGCCAACCGTTCAGAGTTGACAATTCAGTGCGTTTATGATCAAGAAAACATTGAGAATTAGCCGATTGGAATTAGCATTTGTGTTGCGAGTGGAGCAGCTTGGCCCAAGTATGCAACCCTCTTCTAATTGCTATACCATGAGTGACATACGCATGTTGATGGATAGGAAGAAAGAATGCAAGGAGAAAGAAAGGGAGGAGAAAACGAAGGAGGCAATAAAGGAGGAAAGAAAACGGATAGAAGAGAAGAGAAAACAAATAAGAAAAGAGGAAAGTGTAGATGAGCTGAAACGACAAAGGAATTAAAGAGAAAGATGCGAGAAAAGAAAATTAGATAAATTTAGGTAGAGACATTAATGGCACAGGGCTGCAGCAGGAAAAGATTTTTTATTAGGGATAAAGACAATATTTTCTCTAAAAGCAATTACGATGAAAATTTCCTAGCAATTACGATGAAAATAGGTTGTGACGCTTGCATTAACGTGTACTGGAGTTGCAAGCACATCCAATCAGTTTGTTAATTTGTAGTGCTGCTGTAATCGCAAGCCCCAGTGCCTCACTCGCCCCCTGTGGGCATAGTTGCTTTACCGACCAATTTTTCTTTTCTTAAAATATAGTTTGTAACATACATTGTGTGGAGGGGATACGAGGGATCGCCATCAATGATTCAATCTGATAATCGGACAATTCTGTGAATCTTGCAATGATTAGAAATACGAAAGAGAGTCAGGAACAAAGCAATACGACGACAGGAATCCAGTGTAATAAGCTAGAATTCTAAAATAAATTAAATTTAACGAGTACTAATATTTAGCCCAAAGCCGTCCATTTCCAGATTTTCATTTTACCACAGAGATTTCATATCGTTTTAATGAAGAGGGGAAGTCCTGTAACTCTCGGAATATAGTTTCGTTTATTTGCGGAAATGTGTGGGTTGTTAAGAAGAGCATTTTTGTCGGGATAAGCGAACATTTTTCAATAAAGTTTTGTTTTCTTTCTTCCAAAAGTGAATGCTAATATGGATATTTGATTGCGGAGGACTTTTAATCAAAGATAAATATGTTAAGAATAGAAAAACTGTTGTTGAGCTTGTTATTGTACGTTTGTAAATAATCAAATTTCAATCATAGTACGCCTTTCCTATCTTAAACATTGCATTGAGCCTTATCCCAGCCATTCGTCCGCTTTGCACAATCAGGCAACGCTAAAGCTAGGAAGTTGCAAGAAAAAAGGGTTAGTGCCAAAAGTGATAGAATAGCAACGTCAGTTTTTAAGGCCAAATTCAGCTATCCGTCTCTCTCCATCGGAACAATATTGGTTTACTGTAAAAACGACTTAAAAGAAATATTAGAAAGTTTTTGCGTGTGCCTTGTTGTGTAGGTTGGATCAAGGCCACAAAGTGATTTGTATGTGAAGCTTGGGATGTGTTCATATGTGGAATGGGGTGACTCAGCTAGAAGGAATAGAGCTCACTGGCATAAATACAATTCAGCGAAACAGGCCAGGTTGCAGGCTCCAAATATGAGCCGAGTTGTGAATCATGCTACCAGAGTTGGGTATCTCACCTCATTTAAACAAGTCCTTATTCGAGCAAGGACTCGTCGAAATGTTACACGTTTAAGTTCAAATAATATTGAAAATACTTTCGTTTAAAGGTGGCCCTTTAACTTATTTGTTGGATTCATGTGCCCCTTTCCAACCTCAACAGCAAAACAACCTCTTTCTCCCTCAATTGTTTTTTTGTTTAATGCAATTATTGTTAACCGAGAAGGAAAAATATTACTGTCCTATCACGGCAATTTTTAGTTGGCTAACTTGGTTGCCATGAAACATATAACTCAATATTCGTAAGAACCTTTACTTTTAACGACCCGCTTATAATTGGTGTATTTTTTCCCATGCGAATGTTTGCTTGTGTTTATTGGCGGCCTTTTATGTGAGAGCGACCACCAAAGGAAAGATAGATTGACCAATAACAAGAAAAAGAGTTGACTTGGATCAAATAAGGATATCTAGAAACAAAACAATAATTCCAGTATTCATTATTCCGACATTATTCCAACATAAAACTTTTTTATTGCATCACTGTTATGTAAGAATTAGAAAACCATCTCTTTGAGCGGTGAATTTGAAAAAAACGAACCAGTCAGTTTCTCGATATTTCGTTGTTATTTTTAATCACGTTTCCGAAAATTGCTTGAATGAAACTTTATCAAAGTACTGGCAGAACTGAAAAATGTTTGTGTTCAGGCCTAATTTACTCGTTTTTGACTGCTTAGGGGTCTGGACTCTACAAAAGCAGGCCCCGATCCGTCAAACAGTAATGGCCGTCTTGCCACTTTTATGTAACGCGTCTCGCTCTTCACATTTCAGTGTTCAATACAATCGCTGTGATAATGTCGAGATTTCTTTGTATGTTCTATCATTGATTTCAATGTAAATATTTACGACCAAAGACGTATTTTACATGCCTTATGTCAATGTATCTTTGTAAGTGTGATTATAAAGTATGAAGTATGTTAGCAATCTTATTATGGCCATGTAGTTATTTTCATGGGTATTTGTTCCGTCTTTTAGACTGACATCAACGGAAAGAGTTGCAATTAGATTCATCGCTGAAGTTCAATTCATTCTTTCTATAAAGAAATTTAAGGTGAGACGCCAGACTTGCATGCTGCAGTAAGTAGCTATATCTTGGTTTAAGTATTTACCTGAACCTTCTTCCAGCAGCAGCTAACGAGGTTAGCTTTTTACACGGGAATGATAGTGCCTCTTCACGCTTTCAACACGCTGACATTTCGCACTCTGCCAATCTGCAATCAATACAAACATAGACATTTTTCCAAAGTACTCTGTCACAACCAGTGTACGATTTCGTTTGAAAACTATTTGGGTTTTATCTAAAGAATAACGCCTTCTTCTAGACATAAAAGGACTGACTGAAGGGTAAAATGAATTTTGATAGATTCATGTTATTCTAGGCCATATTAATTTACTAATATCGGGCATGGTTTGCAGGCACATCGTGCTGTCGATACAAGCATCAAAGAATGACATATAATTGGTGACATTGCTGGAACACTTGCGCAAAGACAAAGCTTTTTTGAACCCCCCTTCCTCCATGCCCCCGTTACATTAATGTTCAATTTATCCGTGATGATGCTAGAGATAAAGATTTTGTCACTGAAAGCCGTACGAAGATATGGAGAAATTAGATCAACGTTGTACAGGGAGGGGGGGGGGGGGGCTTGAAATTTTGGAAGCAACAGTGATATATGGAGAGAGAGGGTAGACTTAGATTTGCTTTGCCTGTTTTCATACAGACAGAGGAAGCGTTGCAAAATGTTGAATAAAAGGATGCATCAATTTTCTCTATTCGCTTGTTTCACCAGTTTTCTTTGATATTTCGGTTGCCTTTCAATACACTGCTAGACTACATGGCACCCAACGAAGATATCTCATATCAATGTCATAGTTCACCGAGTGTCTTGCTTGTAGCATGAATCACATTAAACAAGGACACTTAGGTTTGCAATGCACGTAAAAGACCCTGCCTTTGAGTCGGAAAACTACCGGGGAGAATCATAGCAACGTTTATTAAAATGGTAGCTTTTAACCAAAGTATTATCGGTTTGTTTCCCTGTGATATATTTGCTCCTGGCAAATACAATTTTACTTCCTGCTAGTTCATCGAGACTCCTCCTGTTTTGCTCATTAAAAATGCTGAAGTTGCCGTCATGATTAAAAACAGGGCTCGGAACTTAGCTGTATCAACTCACGCGGTACTAAAGGCAGTAAACTTCTATGCTCGTCTAAGCGAGCGATCATGATCAACGCCTCTTTTTAAATTTTTTTGCTTATCCTTTCTGTCCTTAAGTATTTTCTGCAATCTTTGTTTAAAAATGGCCAGGTAGATGCAGTAAACTTGGGGCTTCTTTTCAACGATATAAGGTATTCAACTGACAACGACGTATGTTTTCACGCAGGAGGCGCGAAGGCCGTATGACGTAAAAGACGTTATCGAGCAGTACACAGCTGGACAAATGGAGATGTTTAGCTATATCAAAAAGCTTCAATCAAGGTAAGCATTATTTATTCATGTTTTATTTGCGTGTTTGCCTATTTACATATTTCCTTCTTGTTACGGAAAAGATGACATGACACAAAAGGTGCTAGCAACAAGCTAAAGCGCTATCAGATTGGACTGTTTATCATTTGCCTCTTACGTTCTTTCCCTGAATATCGTAAAGAAGGTTTTGCTGAGAGAAAAGCATTGAAGTGACGTCAC
Organism: Rhopilema esculentum; assembly: GCF_057945365.1. Lineage (NCBI taxonomy): Eukaryota > Metazoa > Cnidaria > Scyphozoa > Rhizostomeae > Rhizostomatidae > Rhopilema > Rhopilema esculentum. Next base: position 6,072,295 of record NC_142819.1, on the reverse strand, counting down.
TAGAAAAAGTTCTCCTCCAACAGCAGGTGAACGTGTGTGCGGGGCAGGAGAGATATTTTTCATTGTTGTACAACGTGAGAGAAAGATTACAAGAAAACAGGCCCTGTCCCTGTTATTTTGTTCCAAAATTCATGGATCAAGCCAAAGCATAAGTAACTTGTTAACGGACTTACATAGTCGTAATTTTCTGGACTTTCTATGACAGTATCTAGGCCATTTTGCAACACATTTAGCTGCTTTTATTATATCAAAATCAAGTAAAAATTTGTTGAAGCAACATACTTTTTAAGCCAGCTAGAAATGGTTTTGTAGTTGTTTGAACTTCAATGCAGTTACACACTTTTTCTTGTATTTTCTTAGGATAGAAGTTGCCCTTGGCCTAAACGGTAGGTTTTGGTCGAATTCGTTATTTTTGCATTAAACATCCCTTTTTGCCAAAATTCAACAGTTGCCTTGAAATGTTTGTAACGTGTACAAGCCTAGATTGCCTTGTAAATGAATCTTTTTTACATGTTTTTTTGTATTTGCTACCAAGCATCCGAAGGTAAATTTAAGGATACTAAGAAGCTGTGCTCACCAAGCAATGCCTTGGTCCTTCGTCACAATGTGACCACAACTCGTGATTCCTACGCCAGCAAATACAGAGAGCTGGTGACTCTCCTCACTTTAGGTGAAAGGTTGGTCCTGTCAGGGGCTCAAACCATAGACTCTTTGATCCGTAATCAGTGCCTCCAGCCACTGAGCCATCCTCGCAGCATTGGTGTCATTAAGTGTTGAAAAAGTTCCACACGTGAGCTTTTTTATCCACTGCAATCAAACCAATATTAAAGTTATGACGTGTATCTTCCAACTTTTTTCCCTCTTTAGAATAGGAGCATTGTTACTCGTTGCTGTGTGTAAAGAGCATAGATTTCAAGATCTCTTTTATTTATCTTTAAACTTACTTCATTGCAAAATAAATATAATCTGTGAATTGTGATGTCCTACGAGGCAGGTTGATAGGAACAAAAAATTAGTCATTACAGCGAAACCATTCGTTATTTTAATCGTGGGGAGGGGGGGGGGGTATTTCTTGTGAACCTTTGCTAGGATATGCTGCCAGACCGCTTGAAAATTCCCTAGTCAAAACAGCACTGTATTTAAATAAAACTTTTTCCAAAACCTGTTTTTTCTTATATCTTATTCCAGTGTAAAAACCTGGACGTATAAAAGTTTTCCCAGCCTTCAGTGTTTAAAATCTAGCCAGTTTTATAACCTTCTGGGCGAAGCGGACAAGCCTTTGCTGTTTTGGCCTAAAACAGGGATATATGTTTGCTGCATGCTGTAGTGTGTCCGGAAGCGGAAAAGTGCCTCTGGAAATTTCAATCATCTTTTGATGAACGTTCTCAGGTTATGGAGCTTAAAACTAGGAAGTCTGGACGATATGTAAGACTCGGGTTATGTGTCTTTTCAATATTTAAGGCAAACTTCCGTACACTGGGTAATGTAACGTTATCAGATTTGTCCATTCAACCATGCGTCCACGTGCGCTGTTGCGAGCATTTTGAGCTGCAAAGCCAGATGATCGATCAACAGGAAAACTTGTTTTCCTATTCAATTCTCCGCGATCGCTCGCTTTATACAAATTACGCATGGTTTTGTAGCACAAGGCAAACAATTGTTGCTGGAGTTACGGGTAGACTGAAGTGCAGGACACATGTTTTAGACGATTTCGAAAAGTAAGATTCACCTGCGTTGACCCAGTCAACTATCCAATGTAAAGAATATACAACTGCCTAATGTTTATAAGCTCTAGTTGTTTTTTTCTGACAAGCTTGCATATAATAGACCTGAAAAACGATTATGAAGAAGCAGATCCCTGAATTGTTTTTGATTTCAATGATAATCAGAATATTTTTATGTTATTTTTAGTTGAGGTGAAGCACTGGACATATACAGTTTATTATGTCTTCTGTTATTTTTTATTTGTGGCACCAATTTTGTTTGGCTGTTGAGCAGCTCACCTTTTCACTTAGCATTACTTAAGAACAAGCTAGTAAATAGACAGCCTTAGGATTACTTCTGTGCAGTTCCTCGAAAGAAGATCATTGCATCTAACGTCGGCAATCGCCGTTCTGCTGAGCTCAACACGTTTCAGCATATTTGGTGGAGCCTAGATAAGTTTTGTTCTCTACAACAATAACCCGAAGCTTAGGAAACTTTACCCTAAAGGCACAGAAAACAAGGCAGGATTGGAGTTTTGAAACCTTTTGCATAGATCACAAAGCATAGTCATGTTCTAACAACTTAATATAGGATGTTTATTTTTCTCTGAAAATCATGAGATGTTTGTTTTGCACTGAACAACTTGAATACACGGACGCTATGTCACTTGTCTCAAGCAATAACCATATTCCAAAATTTATGACACTGAAGTATGTCCAGTCCTATTTTGTGACGATAGCAAACAAAATCGATCATGATTAATGATCACAAAACAATCAAGAACTAACAATTTTATATAGGTTTTTTATTTTTCTCTAAAAAGCTTAGGATATTCACTGAACAACTTGAATACCGAGATGCTACGTCACTGGCAATTGTGGTCAACATAATGTATTGTCCACCATGGTCTTATTGTGGGCGTGATATTCTCCGCAACCTCGTATGTCGTATGCTGACACTGCTTGAATTTTGGATGTGTTCTTGTCGCGTGATGATGGTTGCTAGCCAGATATGTGTTTGCTTATTTCAGTGTTTTTGCATCCGTGGCAACAATGAATCGCCATTGTGTATAAGGAGATTGAACGCAGTTGAGGTTTTTTGCTGCTTTTAGCAAAACCGCTTTGATTTGCCATTCATTAATTTGTTTTGCGGTAAACATTAATATTAGCCATTCAATAAATTGTTTTTTATTTTAAGTCTTTTATTAACTTTCTGGAAGGATTTGAGATGCAATGATAGGTCTTAACACAAAGTTTTGTATTTCTCTGAAGTGTCAACATTTTGTTTGCGTGGTTAATAACAATTTTCTTCCCAACTTTACGATAATACAGATGCTATATTATAAACTGAAGGTTACTGGTTTTATACTCTGGTAATAATCCCGATTGACCAGTAGAGAATATGATCGAATTTGATTGGCTTTGACTTGGCCAATGGGCGTCCTTAATCCAGGTTCAATTGTGAAAGTACCTTGTTTACAGATTAGGTTTTTTTGTCCCGATTTCAATAGATTCCAAGTCATGATTTCTACGATACTTACAACTGCATAGACACAATTGTATTTTACAATGCACTACTGTTGCTATTTTGCGATTGGTTGGCAAAGCCCTAAACATCAAAGAAACTTTCTAAAGGGCCCTGAACGGCTCAATTATGCTTGCTACCTGCGTAGAAGGAAGCTTAGAAATTGTTCAGTTTGATTGCGATAGAAAAGGGCCTTTCCACAGTACTCATTTTTTATGAAAAGCGGTTTCACAACAATACTAATCTCAGAATTTTTTTCAGGTGATGAAGGGAAGGATTCTACAAAAATGAATGTTCTTGGCCGGCTCAGTACGCTGGAAAGAAGAGTAGGTATTTGTTTCCTTGGCGAGTAATTGGCTTCACAGAAAGCTCCTTAGGTCACATAAATGAAAGAATTCACTGTCCACAATCTACTCACGCAGGGCACCACTGTTAAGAGTTGGTTGCAAGTTTATCATAATTGGCCTGTCAATAACAGTGTTTCATTACATATGTATACTGCTTTGGCAAAAATATAATGGTGTTAATTTTGTTTCTCCCTTTTTACCTATTCAAGTAAGTTAATTCTCCCTATTAATTCTGAAGATAAGTGCGCAAATTTGATGAATGTTTGCTTTCCCTTCAAGGTTGAAAGCATTGACAGGAAGCTTGATTTGGTAATTAAAATGCTACACGATAGCAACAAAGTTAGAACAGATCGAGCATCCTCCTTCACGAATACGAGACTGAATGTTGATCCAAGGCATTCACACGAGACTTTAGAACAAAAGCCGCCCAGAAGTCCAAGCTTATCACGACTAAAGACCAGGAAGAAAAACCATCGTTTTAAAGTTACAATCATTGACGCAAAAGATTATCAGGATGAACAACTGTGACTGGCGTGTATCGGGGAAAAATCCGCTGCTCCTAGTTGGAATCCGTTCTGAAAAAAGTGCTGTTTATAATAATTCATTAAATTTTATAGCGGTGAATCACAACTTGGTTTGTCGCAATTTCCTTATATTGACGATTACTTACAACGGTTGTTTGTAGTTTACCAAAATTTACACCAGTTTAGAGTCTTGATGACAGTTTATAGCAGTTGACTGAGTTTTGTGCAGTTATTGGCAGTTTGCCACTATTTTATACTGCTTGTTGCAGTTTTTTGTAGTTGACTGCTTTATATTGCTATTTTCAATACCTGACTGAAGTTTATTGCAGTTTTTGTATGTTCACTGCAGTTTATTGTACAGTTAAAAGCAGATGCCATCTTTTCATTCTGTTCCTTTTACATCATTCCAAAGAGTTGGTAGGATATGATGGTATTGTCTGCAAATCCTGGATTTAGTTTGTCTCTAGTATGCTTCAGTATTATTTTTGTCGTTTTTTTCTCGAGAAGAGGAATTTTATTCGACAGAGGAGTCTCGAGAAGAGGAGTCTGGTTAATCTTTGAAGTAATATATACTTTAGTCCTATATTAGACGTAGCTGCATTTTGTAAGCCTAAACATAGACTTTGGCCTAAACCAGCTCACTGTTGCAAATACCTAAATTATTTATTATTCACCCTTCTTCTGAATGTTGGTTAATTTCATTACTTGGGTCCTACCAATATAGTAAATTCAGAAACTTTACATGCCCCGTATCTTCCCAATGTATGACCATTTGAATCATAGAAAATTGATTCTGCCACTATTGATTAGGTCGAGCATCGAAATATTTGAGGGATAAATGGCATCAAGAACATTATCAAAACAAGCGTTTTATCAACAAACACCAGTGTTTTAATTGTGAAGTACTAGATCGCTATATTCATCATTAGAGAATTCGCGGGTCATTTTTCTTTGGCTGGTGCAAGACCGATAACAGTGCAAGACCAACCTGCTTACTCAATTGCACCTTTTCGTTCCTAGACAATAACTATGCTGTTTAGCAAGTGGCTAGTTTCCCTCATTAAATCACACATAATCAAATCAAGGTTTGCTAGACAGCGTCCTTGCAATGAGTGGCGATTTGCTTTTATTTCCAGTCAACAAGTACCGTACCTCCCGTATTGTATCTCCTATTGCAAGGCAGTGCGGGTAATTTGAAATATTGCACATTAATTTTGCAGTGCGTTAATTAGCATTGATGCTATGTTCATGTGTCTTGTTTAGGAAGAAACAGAGACAAATAATTTGGCGCTTCTTTCACATCGCTTGCTTTGCCTATAAACAGAACCTCGAACTATTTTGTCTATTCCAATGGCCAGTTCTAGAGTTCTAATTGTTTGTGAATTTTCAAAAAAAGTTGTTTTGAATAGATATCGAGCTCCAAATACATGTAAATAGAATGTGGACTAAAAGAGCTTTGCCAGTCATGTAAATGATTTGTACTTCTTTTATGTAACACAATCATTTAGTTCAGGGTTTGGACACAACGCATTATAGATTTTTTGAAATATTGTAATTTTTGTGTAGAAAGAGAATTTTTATGTAGCGTTTGAAGTAAATTTTATGTAAAATTGCTTTCGGTACAAGATATGCTGTTAATATAAAACATTTTTCGTTAGATTTTACGGTTGACATCAACAAGTGTCCTTTGCATTTTGTATGATTTTAGAAATGCATTTGAATTCTGTTTATTGGCTAGGTTTATGTAATCTTAAGTTTGGCAGTTGATCACTTTTCCTTAGAGTTTTGTGCACATTTGCTATTTTATCGCATTTATCCTTCTAGCCTTTATGGCTTATATTTATCATAATTTTATTGTCTTTGCTTTTCAATCACAAATCGGCCATTGACGTCATCCCCGTCTTTTATCATCTTGTCGTCGTTTTCTGTCCTCTTCGTTTTCGTCTTCATATTCGTTGTATTCATGAGGGATTCTTCAATCCTACACCCAAGCATTCACATAACAAATTGAAGAACACACTCCAACTGACTTAACCTCCTCCCAGCTAGGAAAATTATTTATTCGCCTCTGTTTTGCTCGGTCATTTCCCCTACACGTAATAGAATGTCATTTTTTTTTCCTTCCATTTTCGTAGAAAATGAAAGCCTTTTCTCATTGTCGCACTGGCGTCAGATTTCTCATCTAGCACTTTCGCGGGCCCCCTTTTTAAAATGCGTGTGAATTTTTTGTTTGTTTTAAATTAATTTCAATACTCAGTTTGATGACAATGCATTAGAATTGTTTTGAGAGAAAAAGGATATACAGTGGGTCGGAGTGAGTAATTAAGAGTCTTTTTAAAACTGTTCTGTACAGCTGTGAGACTATGATGTAGACCTCAGCGATCAGAACTTCACGATTTGAAGAATATTGCCCTTAAATGCAGTTTGGGGAAGGCATCATGAAAAATGCTCATATTGGGGAAGGTTTTCTCAATAAAACTAGCTCTTAAAAACAGTTGGCACTTTTCTCGTATTTCTGATCTGTTTTTCTTTATTTTTGAGAAGAATTCTGTTTTTCTAAAAGTCTCGAATTTTCTCTCTGTCGTACAAATTTACCGGCCCCTTTCTAGTACGAAATTAAGAGAGTTGAGTTGACTGTTATTCCCTGCCTTAGATAAGAGGTAGCTAAAATATTTCTCTATCGTGATTTCTCTATTATGTTCCAAAGAGGAAGCTTAGATAATTTCCGAACCGGAGGGAACGAGTGCGCAATTTTTTAAATTATTCATGCTATAAAGATGTGGCTATGATTCTTAATGTAAGCGCCTATTCATCCAATGTCTAATTAAATATCAATAAATGCGTCATTATAAGTAAACCCAGCGCTATTTCTCATTAAAAAGATTCTAAGCAGGTGTCCAAATTGTTAATATTCCATTAATATTTTCACAAATGAAACGCCCGCCACAAAACTTTACCTACCGAAATTTTATTGCTGTAGCAAAAATTAACACTGGGCGACTTTCTCGAACTAAAGGTTGTGACTAATTCATCATCTAAGTAATTTTATCTACACACTGTCTTTCTTGCTTCTTGAAACGCACTATAACTCTTAATATTGCTTCCTGGAAGAAAGCCCGCTTTCGCTCATGACTTACTTTACCACAGCTATCTAGCTAACAAAAGTTGTTTGAATCTTAAATAGTCACGATGTTTATCATTGAATATTTTCACATTTTAAACTTTTCTGTTGATACAAGCAGGATTAGAGAAATGGTATTGGCGGTGTGACTGTCATATGTCTTTTTATTTTAACTCTCTGTGCTATTAAGGGATGGGGGTTGGGGGTCTTTTACACACCACACCATAGCTGTAGTAGAAAGCAACATAAAGTTTAATAGGAAGTAGTAGAGTATTTCTACATTTAATAGAACAAACTCGTAGATGTCCGCTCGAATCTACTCATGAAGATGTCCGCTCGAATCCACTCATGAAGATGTCCGCTCGAATCCACTCATGAAGATGTCCGCTCGAATCTACTCATGAAGATGTCCGCTCGAATCTACTCATGAAGATGTCCGCTCGAATCCACTCATGAAGATGTCCGCTCGAATCTACTCATGAAGATGTCCGCTCGAATCTACTCATGAAGATGTCCGCTCGAATCTACTCATGAAGATGTCCGCTCGAATCTACTCATGAAGATGTCCGCTCGAATCCACTCATGAAGATGTCCGCTCGAATCTACTCATGAAGATGTCCGCTCGAATCTACTCATGAAGATGTCCGCTCGAATCCACTCATGAAGATGTCCGCTCGAATCTACTCATGAAGATGTCCGCTCGAATCTACTCATGAAGATGTCCGCTCGAATCTACTCATGAAGATGTCCGCTCGAATCTACTCATGAAGATGTCCGCTCGAATCTACTCATGAAGATGTCCGCTCGAATCCACTCATGAAGATGTCCGCTCGAATCCACTCATGAAGATGTCCGCTCGAATCCACTCATGAAGATGTCCGCTCGAATCTACTCATGAAGATGTCCGCTCGAATCCACTCATGAAGATGTCCGCTCGAATCTACTCATGAAGATGTCCGCTCGAATCTACTCATGAAGATGTCCGCTCGAATCCACTCATGAAGATGTCCGCTCGAATCCACTCATGAAGATGTCCGCTCGAATCTACTCATGAAGATGTCCGCTCGAATCTACTCATGAAGATGTCCGCTCGAATCTACTCATGAAGATGTCCGCTCGAATCCACTCATGAAGATGTCCGCTCGAATCTACTCATGAAGATGTCCGCTCGAATCTACTCATGAAGATGTCCGCTCGAATCCACTCATGAAGATGTCCGCTCGAATACACTCATGAAGATGTCCGCTCGAATCTACTCATGAAGATGTCCGCTCGAATCCACTCATGACGATGTCCGCTCGAATCTACTCATGAAGATGTCCGCTCGAATCCACTCATGAAGATGTCCGCTCGAATCCACTCATGAAGATGTCCGCTCGAATCTACTCATGAAGATGTCCGCTCGAATCTACTCATGAAGATGTCCGCTCGAATCTACTCATGAAGATGTCCGCTCGAATCTACTCATGAAGATGTCCGCTCGAATCTACTCATGAAGATGTCCGCTCGAATCCACTCATGAAGATGTCCGCTCGAATCTACTCATGAAGATGTCCGCTCGAATCTACTCATGAAGATGTCCGCTCGAATCCACTCATGAAGATGTCCGCTCGAATCTACTCATGAAGATGTCCGCTCGAATCTACTCATGAAGATGTCCGCTCGAATCCACTCATGAAGATGTCCGCTCGAATCTACTCATAAAGACATCACTTAGTAGAGCCAAACAGGGCCTTTAACTCTCGTACCATAATGTGTCAAAAATGTTCATTTTGGTGTTCTTTTACGCTTTGCCGTTACGTGCTGCTGGCATTTCGAATGCGCTTTTAGTTTATTGAAATTTTCCAAGACAGGAATTTAAAGGAATTGTGCATCTTGTTCACCCAAGAGAAAGGGTGAAGGGTGAAAAATTCGTTTTGGGAATAGGATGGGGAATAGAATGGAGTTTACTGTTGGAGGTAGGCAATTCAAACTTTGAACTTTGAAACGGGAAGAAGACAGTTTACAATGAGATACCTGAGAAATTATTGGTTTAGCGACGATGTTGCAATTTGAAAATGATGGTATGTTGTAGGATATTTTCGTTTTCTCATCAATATTTTGAAATCATGGAATATTGCAGGTAGAGGCGAGAAGTTTGTTTGTCTTGCAAAATGTCCATTTAAAAAATGTTATCGAATAATTTCTAATTTGTTTCTTGCGTATAGTGTTCAGTGGGTGCTGCTTAGGCCCTATTTATATGAGCAAATTCATCCCACCCCTCAGCTTATCATCTGGCAGGTGGGATGAAATCATCGAATGTTTACATGCAGATTCTATCCCACCTTCCAGCTGTAAACGGAGAAAATCATTCCACCTTCCAGCTTTTCACCCCACCTTCCAGCCATTCCAAAACCACACATGGAGGAGCCGGTACGAGGCTTGTTTTGGCGCCTACCGAAGACAGTTCATGGTTTTGGAGTGTTGCTGGCCAGGCAGCGTTCATGATGCCAAAGTATTTGCACGAGGGGCAAATCACTCTAAGAAAATCTCGTACATCTTTTGTGAAAAACCTTAAAAACCCTTTCTTTTCTAAAAAATCCATAGAAACCTTTTTGTTTTAGGCAAAATCTCGTACGCTATTTGCAAGATTGAATCGCCCTTCGACCCTGCTCCATTGAATATGCTTTTGGTCGCTTAAAGGCAAGATGGCGAGTTTTGACAAAATAATTGATTTTGAAATCACATTAGTTCCCACAGTAGTTCATGCATGTTTTGTCCTTCATAACTTTTGTGAGAGAAACAGGCCTGGTTCATGAGCAAACAGGATCAGTAATGATCAATTTTGATGACAGAGATGAAGCCTCAGATCTTGTTTATTCCATTGACAGTTGGGAGGGAGTAGTTGTTTGCGATTTGCTTACAAAGTATGTAAAATTCAATTTGCAAAAAACCACATATTCTTTTAAATTCTCCTTATATTGCTTAAAGTTCTGTTAACCATTAACAAGAATGAGATATTGACATTCTGCTTAAAGGTCTGTTAACCAGTTGTGGTAAAAAAACATATTCATGAAAAAGCACAAATGCAGTAACTTCAATAAAGATTAACATCTACTGTACTAACATGGTAAACGAACAAATTAATTATTTCACAAAAAAGACATTCACTTCAATCTTTGAAGAACAACAACCTTCAACAACATAATATATTTGTATTTAATAGAAAAATTAAACGCCCCCACCCAGCAGACACACCCACACAGGCAGCTGCATTCTTTGGTATGTAGATTCAGAAAAACATAGGAATTTCTCTAAATATTTTAGAAATTCTTCCATTCTATAAGCCAAAATGTCTTCAATCAACTAAATTTCATAAAAATAAGGGATTGTGATTGTGTCACAACCCTCTGGATTTCATCCAGAAAGGTATTCAAAAGACAAGTTATCTTCAAATTTCAGGAGTGTTTTTTTAAGCATTTTTTACCACTACATATCTGTAATTGTTGATATTTCTGTTTCCCATTTTCTTAGATCTACAGTAGCTATAAATGCATTATCGCTACATCATTTTCCAATCAAGAAAAATCAAGAACAAAGGAAAAATTGAAATCTTTATATCAAAGTATGTTTTTCTTGCTGAAAACTTATAACATTCAAAGCAAATGTCTAAATTTAAGGAGTTTCTATCATTTCACATTAATGGATGGATTCCTCAAAAATTGATGGATTTTAACATCTGTTTGAATAATACCAAACCTCTGGCAATTTTTATTGAAGTCCGCTGGATTGTTTCTTTCTTCACAAAAAAGGGGAGCCCACGGCCTAGCCTCCATTTTGAGCTTATTTCAAGATCGGCAAAATTAATTCTGATAAAGGCCTAACTTTTATGCTTCATTTCAAGATAAACCTTGCCTATCACAACAACAAAAATTCAGCACCGTTGAATTGAATTAATTGGGGCTAATTTCAACTAGCCCCAAAGGGATGCAGATACGAGCGGAGTCGACCTGCTGGATTTTTTCTCACTACGTCAGCCATTTCGAACGCGTGCATAAAGAGCGTGCGCTTTTGCACAACTAACGATTTAATCCCACCTTCCAGCTTCATCCCACCTTCCAGCGTTTATATGGAGAAAATTCAGCCCACCTCAGTGAGATCCCACCTATCATGCAGTGGGCTGGATTATTTTCCTAACCGGGCTGGGTTATTTTCGATATAAATGCAAAACGAAAAATACTTTCCAAACAAATGCAAAACGAAAGAATTCTGTAGAAGAGTGGGATCTCACCTACCAGCTCACAGGCTGGAAGGTGAGATGATTTCTCCATATCAACAGGCCCTTAGTGTATAACGATATTCGTTCGTTTGCTACGATTTTAACCTTAATATGAAATTCGACAAAAACTTCTCAAAGTTGATAGATCCACTCACAACTTATAAAATACAGAAAAATAAGTAGTTTTGAACATACTCATTATAAATTTATGGGATGTTTGTTGCTAGAAGGTCACAGAATATCTTGTTAGCTTGCATTCATCCAATAACACTAGGCCCACGCGCGTAGCAGCCAGGCCACTTCTGATGACGCAAGAGAATGCTCTGAAACTGATTGAAAAACTGCTTACTGAATGAAGTGAAATGGCGGGTAACCGTTCTGCCCCGGGTGATTGCAGACAAGGTCTAATTTCCTTGTCGCTGTTTAGCTTACAGTGACCAAGATACAATAAGTTTTGTCTTGCATTGACCTAATCTTAATTCTGATCCCACTGAAAACACCCTCAATGTTTTTATTTCATAAAGCAGAACTGATTATGATCCAAGTTCCCACTTCTTTTTAATACGTTGTTCCAATATAAACCTCAAAGAGCTGTGGCGACTTTGTGAAGGTGGTTTTCGGGGTGTATCGGCGTCATGGAAAACTCAATTTGGTTTACTCGTTTGAAAAAACAGAAACAATTTCCTGCATTTCCAAAAAACCTTCTTGAGTATCAGGATAAAATTTTGAATGCAGCAGGTAGGGTAAATATGCATAAAGCATATTTGCTCTGACATACTGGGTAAACATCTGATTTTCAGACTCGTTTTTAGGATGCGTTGCCCAGTAGTCTTGAAGCACCAACCCCAAGTCTTAACCCCAACACGTCACTGGTTCTGTATCTTTTTCAATAATTTATTCTTCCGCGGAAAGTTTCCCTTTGAATTTTACATGATTTGGAGTTTTTTCTCTTCCTACGCGGAGCTGCCATGCCAGTAACGACTTTTGTTCGTTTGTATCTTTGGTTTTCTAATTTTAATGATTCCAAACGTTCAGTGTCAATTGTGAAAACACCAGGGTTGAAAAAACTTAAAATGATATGAAGAGCAATAAAGAGACTGGTAATCCCTCCCTTGCTCTTACTGAATTGCAAAGGGTTTCATACAAGCAGATTATACCGACCTTTACAAGCCCCTTAAAGTACTGCTTTTAAGGAGGCTCACGAAAGTTGAGTAGCAGCCATTTTTGAGCTTTATCCATCCGGCTTGCGAGAAAGCTTTACAGGCCTCAAATCAAGTCGATATAGGCGACAACGCACATCATCTATAGCCTGTTTTACCCAAAAGCTCCTTTATTCCTTATCTTTATAGAATTTCCTGAGGTGGTAAGAACAATATGTAGATAGATAGGTAGAATTAACCTGATATATTCAATAGCCTATTCTGCTTTCATTTAGAAAAGGAAGTAGAATTAAGAGTTGGCATACCTCATCTTGGAAGTATTAAATCTTGAATCTAACCATTCTAAAAAAAGAAAGAAAATTTAATCCCTTGTGCTTTTTCTTTCCTCTATGTATCCTAAGATATATTTTAACTTCCTAAGAGAGATTATTAAAATCGTATCCTTGTTAAATGGGTAATTGGACAAAGAAAAAAAGAAAAGAAAGATTATTTGTTATTTCAAATACTTTTGATTTTCAAATCGCAAACACTATGCTATGATCTCCAGATGGTTATTAGAAAAAGGGTTATACTCTAGAGAATTTAAATCTTCTTGGCCAATACATGGGCTCCGACCCAGGTTGGAAAGGGGGGGGGGAAGAGAGATTTTAACAATCATTACAAAAGATTTTTCAAAAGGTTCTATTGTTTTGCAAGAAAGTAGGGGTCATGCCCCCGGCTCCCTTTCGTCGGAGGCCCCGCAGTACATAGAATCTTTATAGCATTTGGCTAAAAAGTTTATCATCATGTGAACCAAGGATTATAGGAGCTATTTCTTCACAGAACAGCAAAAAATTGTTTCATACTTATTAATTGTCCCTTGACGGCTATTTGTTTTTGATTACTCATTAGAAATAAAAAGTAATATTCACTGATCGTTCCCAAGACAGATCTCAGATTAGTGAAGGTTCATGAATATGAACCAAATGAATAGATAAACAATTGTCAACTCTAATCACTGTATCACAATTACTCGATGCAGCAGACTGGCGTGAGGGGGATGTTGGGCTGTAGCCCTCCCCAAAACACTTGTTGCTCAAGTATGACATCAAGCTGTAGTATCAAAGAAAATGGTGGCAAGCTAACATAGGAGTTTGCCAACTCGTCTGGCGGCCCAGTTCATCTTTGCAAAGAAGAAGCAAAGTAATCTGAAATATTCAGTTCCTCTAGGTCCTCTTAATGGATTGTCCCTTGCAGCCTCCTCTCCTCTTCTCCAAAGATATATGTTGAGACGTTGATGAATCTCACACGATGTTGTTACACGCCTTTTTATAAGGCACCACTTTCCAGGGCACTACTTTTGTTCTGCAATATATTGGCAAACTCTCCACCTCGTGGAAACCATTAGGAAAAATTGTCTGCTATGTACAGACAGACAGGCTTGATGCCTGGAATGACCTTTAAACAATTGTACAAAGGCTATATATTATTTAATCTATGTTATTAATCTTAACCTCATTTCTGTTCTTTTTAAACAGATCTCATCCTTCATTTACTTAATTAGTCAGTCGATAATCTCAATATGAAATGCACGCGAATCTTGCTCTTTCAATTATGAGAACTTTGAAATACAATAAAAGAGGTGAGAAGGGGCACCCTCAAAGCAACGAGATAAGACGAAGGTACCTTCTTAGAAAAGTGAGGAAGGAGGGCTGTGCTGTAGGCAAATTCAAATGCCACACGCATGACTACACTCTTACCACATCCAATATACTTGCATTCAAATTATTCCATGACACAAGCAGACTCATTAGTTTGATAAGAAATCGCTCATTGATGAGAAATCTATAGTAAAATAAAGGGTTGCCAGCACAGAATTCGTCCAACTAAATATGGACTCATTTGTTGGACAGGGCTGAGCCCTCTTGAATCGCTCTGAATTTTAGCAAAAGAGACTGATATTGAATCCCTTATTTGAAAAAATAGCATACAAAATTGACTAATTGAGCGATTTTCAGGTAAAGGAACTATCACGATAAAGAATCAGCCCCAAGAGAATTTCATCCAAGGATGTGTTTTGTTATGAAAAGTTATTGGGGAACATCGCGAAAAGTTCCTCCAAAAACAATAGCAAAAGTAGGAAATACTACATTTTGGATTTTACAAATGAGGGTGAGCCTCCTCCTCCCAGCTTCATTCCCCTTTCCATGAATACGTTGACGTCAAAGCAGGGATTACTTGGGCGTGAGAAACGCTCTGTCGCTGTGGAGGCGTGGAAGACGCTCGCAGCTAATGAAACCGCACTTGGCGAAAATCCCACACCAATTTCGCCTTTTAATTATGTTTCATAGAGTATCCGACGACTATTGAATTATTTATGAGAATAACGCCTTCACATTCTCAAGCTTTTTCGGGATATTTCTATATTACCCAATCTTCATGCTATTATTGTCGAATTAATGACAATGCTGCTAAAATTCTTGGGTTTACAACATCTGCAAAATAGGTAAGAAAAAGATTCCTGCAAATGGGGCTCCACACTTTCAATAGAATCAAATATTAAGAACCACAAAATGCTCTCATTAAAACGGTATATTGACGTTTGTCTGATGTCGACTGCCTCCACGTATTGCTTCCACGTTGTTTACAGGTTGTGCCATCCAGTAACTGACTGCATCTAGGCAGAACTGCATTTAGGCTTTAACTGAAATATACGGAAAGGGTCCTTTTTCTCTAGCTAGCAGCCCTGAGAATTCCCCAGTTAAAATAGTGCATCGAGTTCAATTTTCCATTAGCATGGGCTCCGGCGCAGGTTGGAAAGTGGGGGAGTGGGCAAGAGAAAATTTAACCACCATAACAAAACATTTTGAAAAGCAAATGCATGTGCCTATTATATAATTTCCGAACACAATAAAGCAACCGAGAAACTTTCTCCTTCGATGATAACTGATAACTGGTTTGAACTGTGTCTATATCGAAGGAAGGAATGCTCGAAATTTCTGCTGAAAAGGTCAAAATAGCCAAATTTAAGTAGTAGTAGTGGTAGGGCAAAGACATATTTTCCTGGTAATTAATCTCTGAAAAAGGCCGATCCATATCGACCATCCCTCAGAAAAATGCAGGCTTTTGATGTCCTAATGGCAGGACATATTAGGTTCCGCCTCAAAAACCAACCCAATGCACTACGTACTTGTAGGATGTAAAACAAAGAAATTGAAGTTTTATTTTTATCATACAACTTGATAACTCATCGCCCACTCACAGATTCCTTCTTTTTCGGCAAGGATTTCAAATGATGTTCTTGCCTAGTTATTGTAAAACTCTTCCTGTCAGGGCGGCTGACGCTTGGCAACCGAAACAAAACAGCGAAGGAGTTATAAAACACGAGGGTGATCTAATTTTAACTCCTACGGCGATACACGCAATGTAATATTTCGCAACCGGCTGGATGTTTCAGTGCACGCAGATAAAGGAGCTCTTCCTTCTTTTGGTTTCTACTGCCGCAGAATGCACGAAGGGTCGAAAGTGTTCTTTAATTAACGCAAGAAAAAGATGCCTCTAATAAACAGTTTCACTATCGCGCAATGTGTGTATACAGTCCTTTAAGTTTTAGGTCCATAGGGCGACCTTGGGTTTGCATTGAACAGCCCAAAGGCAATGTACTATTTGGGCAGCTATTAGCTGAGCTTTTGAAGGCAACATAAAGGAAGTGGGTCTGGAGCAAAGGCTAGGAAAACACCTACAGCAAAAATTTGTCAACGGGGCTTTTCGATATTCAATCTAGCGACTTCCATGACTTCCATTCTTTGACCTACAAAACCAAATTCTTCCAGAATGCATAAAAACGACAGAAACACTGTAGAGGTGGTTCTGGGGGCCCATCTCTACTATTAGCCCCTTAGTTTTTTCTATGACCATGACAACAAACCAAAACTCAGATTTTGGGAGAGGGTCATGGTAGCCAACCTTCTGATAGAAGATGGTACCTGGTGATGATGAAAAACGACAGAAAGACATCATGTAAATGAGATGTGCATACTTTTTCTTTACTACACATCAGACTAGTTTTTAAACATCAACACACAACAGATAAAAACCACCCAGTGGTGTTATTTATAATATTAACATTAACGTTATTAACAAATTATGAATAAAGTTTGAATATTGGTCCCCACGAAAGCAAACACTTCGCATGACACTCTAGACTAACTGCTAGAAAAGGGAGGTTGAATGGGAGGATCATTAATATTCGTAACTATCGTTAATAACTGTTTTTAAGAACTTTATGTAAAAGGAAACTCACAAAGTACCAGCCTCCCCCTAAAATTCAAAGTAAATTTTAAACCTATCCAAGGCAAAGTGCATGCAACTAGAAACGTCTCCTTTCATGAGGACCATTCAAGAATTCCCCTCAAGTGTTTGTCTTTCTTAAAAATAAAAAATTACCATATTTTGCGATGACACGAAGATGCAAAACTGAGACCTTAGCTGAATGGAAATTCCCAGACTTTTTACAATATATATAACAACTTTGTTACAATTGATTTCAAAATATAATTTAGGTATTCTACTAGTGCAAAATAGAATAAGCTAATTATTCTAGCTAAAGACCTTTGAGGGTTGTGCAGAGCTCAGGCAACAATTTGCCTGTCTACCAAGTCAGAAAATCTACCCTATAGTTGGAATGGCTTAGTTAATTGTAGGAAGACCTCATATTTCATATATGAATGAAAATAACGGGCATAAACAGAATTTCATTAATCAGCATTCTATTTTACTGAGAGGTGTCTAGAGGCTAGCTATAAATGGAATGTTGTTTACTGTGATAATTTTCAATATGTTAGTCTACTCTAAATCATAGATTGACAAAGCAGCCAAAAACCTTCACGGTCAAAACGATTAAAAACCTAATTTTTTAAGTTTTAAAGGAAGTACTATGATGTGATTTTACTGTCTTCTAAATCTGGAACACATTGGTCAACATATCTTCTTTCAAATCTACTGGAAGTTGTGGACGTGACTGGAGATCTAAACCAAGGGTGTTCTAGAATTTCTTGTGCTGACAGTCTTTCTGATGGTTCTCTTCTTAAAATTGATCTGAGCAGACACTTTGCTTTTGATGATATGCAGTCAGGTAGGACAAAATGACCGCTTCGAATTTTCGAAAACAAAGCAGATGGCTCATTGTCATGAAAGGGGTATCTTCCAAACAACATGGTGTATAGCATCACGCCTAAGCTCCATATATCTGCAGCTCTTCCTGAATAGCCATTAGTGGATTCAAGTATTTCTGGGCTCACATAAGCTGGACAACCGTGCTTATCTGTCAAGACATCTTCGTGGGTGTGTGAAATATAGGCGTCATCTAATGTTTCTAGTTTCAAACGAGTCCTGTAGAGACAAAAATCATATTTAGGTGAGCAATATACAATGCATTTAGATTTACGTTTAAGAAGGCTACAAACATTGCTCAAGTACCAGCGGCACTCAAGAAATTCTAGGACGAGATATTTTTCTGGCAGACTGGGAAAGGAGGGGGGGGGGTAGGGGGAGAGCAGGCTAGGCCCCTTTTAATTGCCATAAAACAACTGTTGTTTTGGGTATATCTTGGCGAAATCCCTTTGGGGAGATCCCCTTTTTTATCTTTTAATGGCCCTTCAACCCATCCCAAGATTAATGGTTATTTTTTCTTGGTCAATTTGTTAGATGGCGAGATTGTTTACTTGTCTGAAGCAAGCTGGAGCCTGAAAGATACAGTTTCTAGCCCAAAGAAGGTCGGTACTGAAGCTAAGGTGTCACTGATACGTTAATATTTGAACTTTGAAACTTCTTAAAGTGGCGGAAGCATTTTGTAGAGCGACTCGGTAGGAAAGCCATCTGTTCTATGGGTTTCTATTTTCTGGAGCTACGAATCGCTAACGAAATTGGGACGTTGGTTCATTATCCGATGCGCAACAACTTGACTATAAATTAGGGACAAATGGATCATATTAACCCACTGGATTTCTCTGAAAGAAATCTATGGATACCCGGCCTAATCCACTTGGCTGCGCCTCAAATGAATGAATCTGGCAATTGCGTGAATGTTTCGCAACCGGAGGTGAATAATATGCGAGTGATTAACTCTTTTCTGGCACGTAAAATTTGAGGAATATGCTAGAAAATGGTCAAATTTTGAAAAATAATTAAAAATGCAAATACAGGTGCAGGTTATTCATGCAGGATATGTCTATGAAGCTTGAAAAATAGAAAATAATTTAAATTTTAAAATAGGGCATTAAATAAAAAATTTGCGCTTGGGGGAGAGATATTGGACAAGCCCCCCAAAATTACTAGTTTTTTCTCTTGGCCTCCCAGTTCATCAGGGTCAATGCTGCATGGCTTTTAATTCAATTTTATACTTCAATATACATATATTTTTCAAATCATATCATACTTTAGCAGATTAATTAATTTTTAGGGGGGATATGGGCAGGGGAAATATGGGGGTTTTATGTTACAAGCGCTTTTTGTGTTAGAAATAATAGATATGTGATTTATAGATTAAAGAAGCCCTATAATCAATTTAAAGAACTGATATATTTGTGCTCTCTTTAAATTGTTACTTGTGACTTCAATTAAAGCTTGAGGACTCTAAAGTGAAAGAACTCTTGACTAAAAATAGTTAAATATAACTAAACAAAACAGAAGAAAAATCGTGAACGTCCATCATATAAACATAAATCTTCATCTGGGTCCTTTGTAGCCCTTTGAATGGTAAATTGAAAAACAGTTTCTTTTCTTCTTTACACATAAATGTACCTCACAACCACTGCATGTTATTTCGGATCTTCCTTGTTTGTCACCATAATGGGCACACACTTTGCAACGACCACGACTTTCGCTGAAAACCGGAAGGTGGGTAACTCCAGATGGAAACATAGAAACATTCCCTACAGCTGCTGGAGGGGCTTCACCACTTTCTATTTCAGCCAGTTGTCTTATGACTGCCTGTCTGTAGCTTAACTGGTCATAGTCCTTATTTCTTTGCAAGTCTGATCTCTCAGGGTGGGATTTACAAAATTTCTGGAACAGGATATACGAGTTGACTATTGCAATATCCAGCAAATGAAAGAAAAAAACTTTCCAATATTTTTTAACCTTTCTTAAAACATTGTAAGAACCAATGAGTTGATCTGATTGGTCAACACCTTTCATATTTTTGTTATAATCTTCTATTGCCTTTGGCTGGAGAAATTCTTTTACTTCAAATACACCAGTCTTTGAATCTTTCTGTCTTCTTTTGCAAGTGGATGTCTCAGATCCTGAATGAATGGTTGACAACAGAGTCACTAAGGCATTGTCCTTCCATTGCTGTATCAGAACATCATTCTCTTCTCTCATCCATCTCTGGTGCCCTCTTTGTGCCTTCTTTGACCACATCTTTCGGTCCTTCAATACTTTTGGAAAATATTTTCTATTTCCTGCAGTCACCCCACAGCCTAGTATTCCTCTATTTTTTAACTCACAGAGCAAGGGAATAGAGGTATAGAAGTTATCTGTATATACTCTATAGCCTTGCCCTGTTAGATCAGCCATCAGCCCAACAACCACATCATATCCAATACCCATTGCAGATGGTTTTGTACCGCGTTTTCCAAGATATACATCAAATGCATAAGTATAGCCAGTTTTTGAATCTGCGAGTACAAAAAATTTGATCCCCCATTTTGTTGGTTTGTCTTTATTATATTGCCTGATGCCTGACCTATGTTTTGATTTCACCATTCTTTCATCAATAGCCACTTCTCTATCACACTGAAACAATTCTCTGCATTTATTCTGGATATGTTCATAAATGTATCGAACTTGCCTTAGCTTGTCATTCTTATTCTCTCCAGCTGGGTCATTACCACGAAAGAAAGCCATGATGGCTCTAAATCTCTTCCTAGAAGGAACAAGTCTTTTAGCCCAGGAACCAGAATATAATGTGGCAGATGACCAGTATAAATCCTGTCTTTTTAGGTCAACCAGACCCATGAAAATTAGGCAAGCGATAAAATTTTTGAATTCCCCAACAGAGACCTCTGACCACCCAGATTCAGAATTTTGATAAGACCTGTTTGCTGCAATGTGGGCTGATGCATATTTGTTGGTAAATGAACACAGCATTCCAATCAATTCTTCTGTAAAAAATAACATGAAGAAGGACAGTTCATTTGCAAGCATGGATAATCTTCCTGCACGGGTCCTTGCGTCAACTTGAATACCTGGCACTCTATTTGGCATGAATTTTAATTCTGGAACATAATTATCTTCAGTTGGATAACCTTCTTTCCAGTCTGAATCAGCTAATGTTGTTGAGCTTGAGGCTGCTTGCCTTACTGGAGATGAAGTTTTCCTTCTGGCTATGAGCCTTCGTTGTTTTTTCAAAGGAGGCTTCTTTTTGGAAGAAACTGAAAGCTCATCCTCCCTATCTTCATCAGAGCTGTCTTCGTTGTCGTTTGGTCGCGGCCTACTGACAACATCAGAGCTAGCGGAGCTACTTTCACTTAGATCTCCGTCTGAATCATATTCTGAGGTACTTAGGTCACTGGACGAAGACATTTTTCACAAAGTTTAGGCCTGTAACAGTAAAAAACTCATTTTAGAACTGAAATCTACAAATTTATGCAAATAAATCGAATTTTAAAAATTCTGAAAGGTTCTGCGATCAAACGTTATTTTACCTTCAGTATAAAAGGAATAAAACAAGGGCCTAAAACACATAAAAAGCCAGCAAAATGTACGATAAAAACACTAACCTGAGTCGGGATAAACAGTCAGCTGATATTCCTCTTGAGAAAATTCGGATTTTTTGATTCATTAGTAAAAATAATTCGCAATCTGTATCGATAAAAACTTGGTATCATTTGAAAGAGCAAAGCACGCTGAACATTTTGATATAACCTCCCTTTAGATTTGAGGCCTCACCTGCCACCGCTGACCAAAGTTTTCGCTGGTACAAATTTGTACCAGAATCGGGGGTTTGGCCAGAAAAGAGTTAAAGTTTTGCGCTTTGTATCGTTTCCGACAAACAAAAGGTTAATCGAAGAGCTTTTTCTTTGTTTTCCTGATAACTATTACAACACACCCACGTTATGTTTTAAATTCTTTTCTAAAGAAACTCTTCACAGCAGAAGAAACATGCTACAACCCCAACCTCTGCGTCTGTTTTTATACAAAGAAAACAATTTATTTTCTGTTGGAAGTATCAATGATTACAGGTAAAATTCGGTAAACAGAAAATTCTATTTGAGCCAAAATATTTTTAAAAACAAAAAAATCTTAGTTTAAAATATAGGAAGAACAAAAAAGGTTGTGTTACAAAGGGACAAATTTTGCTTTATCTGTGTTTATTGTCCCCGGCAAAGTTTAACAAGCTGCGCTTCGCACGTTCTTCGAACGCTTATTCGGGGCACGTGTCAACACGGCTGCAGATGATCTGCCACGTGTGGGGCAGAGGGGGTACCAAAGAAAGAAATATGAAATTATGAAGTTACACAAACAAAAATCCATGTCCTTGTGAAAAGATGGAAAATAATTAAAAAGTGCCCCCAAATTCCAAACTCGGTGTTGCGGTATAGCAAGAATTTCAAGAATGAATCCCAAATCATGAAAATTTAAAACATCTGCAAAATTTCCATTGTTTAGATCGCGCTTTACGAAGAATGTATGGAAAACAACGCTTTAATTGAATAAAAGCTGGTTCTGCTATTCACAATTTGAATAGAATGCAAATGTTAGGATTCATTAGAGATTACTGTGGGTTTGATCATGTCAATTTTGTTAGCTGATTCAAAAATTTGCTTGGATCAAACAGATCAGCTAATCAAAATATGTGAAATAAAACAAGTCTTAACTATCACCCCCTCCCCATTTCCTTAAGAAATTTCTCTAAAATATCCATAACATCATTTTACGCCAACATGGTTCACACACATATTATATATTTAAATTCCGCAAGTTTTTAGTTTTTTCTGGCCCAATGATTAATTTGGTGGTAAATGAGAAAATATAATGCCAATATTAAACTGCCTAAAATCTATATCGCTAATTTTTTTTCAAAAATTTGCAAGTTTTGGCCAAGCAAGGCGTTCTTGTGACCCTGTGCAGAACAAGCAGGGGTTCCCCTTCCTGCCTTCGCTGTATGGTTCTGATAGTGTTATCAGCAAGAAAGGAAGAAACTTGGCAGGTCAAAAATACGTTTGATTCCGTTTTCAAACTGTTTTGAAAGCGAAACGGAATTAGCAACTTGAAAGTTGCGAAAGAAAATATCTGAAATTCTTTGACGGGGCAGATGTGATTACGCAAGACCACCAATGAATGAGGCATCCATGAATTAGGTTATCGCTTACTTGCAACTTAGGGAGAAAACATAACAATAAGCGTGCAAGAATATTCACTTACCTTTCCATATTTTGGAAACAAAATTTTCTAAGCTTCAAGTCTCGAAGTATAACTCCATTTTCGTGGCAATGTGCAACAATCTCGACGATTTGTTTA
Organism: Rhopilema esculentum; assembly: GCF_057945365.1. NCBI lineage: Eukaryota > Metazoa > Cnidaria > Scyphozoa > Rhizostomeae > Rhizostomatidae > Rhopilema > Rhopilema esculentum. The sequence goes on along the minus strand of NC_142819.1, from coordinate 6,049,154 downwards.
AAAAGTTTGCAACATTCTACTTCTTTCAGTCTCCGTTTTGCTCTAACATGCGAATGTAGATCGCCAAACGACGGTTCAAAAAATACGTATGCCTGATCTTCTCCAAGTAAAACCTCTACTATTTTATTCACATTTTCATGTTCCTCTATCTCGAAATACGGAGTGACAAATTCTCTATATTTATTTATCCCCGTAACACGACACGAATACTCTTTACGGGTTTCCACGTCCACAGCACGATGCAATGAAGAATTCCATATATTCCTTGCGAATATAAGGTATTTTCCGATTTGCAAAACTTGAGATGAGTCCTTTGTAGATTTTGTGTCAGTGTTCTGTTGACTAGGTATGTTGCTTGGAGGATTTTCAGGCTTTCGATGTTCTGTTGTCGTTTCTGTGTTTGGCTGTCTGGATTTGATCTCAGAAGCATACGGATGAAAACGATTATTGCAGTAGAAGGTGCTCCCCATAATTATGTTCAGCTTTCGAAGTGCGGATAACCGATCTATTCAGTAGCTTAAACTTCCGTTGAAAGTATGATAAATCAAACGAACGCAATTCGTTGTTACTACGCAATCGATGACTCAAAGGCGAAAGATGGTTGCGTTGTTAGGAGTCGAACCGCGTAGTGCCTAACGCTTTATAAACCAACCAGATACTTCACTCTCCTGTTTTAAAGAAGTAATATCCTTCTCTGAGAACAGCGGCCCTTTAACATCCAGTTGGCTTTGCGTTGCGCAACTACAAATTGGATCGCCCTAGAAATGATGGTCATAGCCACAAAACAATATAGTACACCCACATTGCAACATATGACATCCTTGTAATCGGTAAAACAATCAAGCGACAGAGCTTCGTTGACACATCACGATCCAAATTTGGGTATCACCTATTGTTCTCATGTGGACTCCCCATTCTTTTTGTTTTATCAAAACGATTGAGTATTCTTCTCGCATCGCAGAGATATCTTCCGGGATTCCTCCTGATATTCAGACCAAACAGTCGGGGAATCAGCTTGTTTTTCTGGCCAATCATAACCGGCCAACTTGACCGCTATTGTTCGCACAAAGCCATTCCGCCACGGCTGATTCAAGCCACCGGCAATGAGAAATGAATTCCTCATGAGGAAATAATGCTATACCACAATGGCAAAATTGCGAAATTAACACATTTCGATCACCAGCTCTTCTAAAGATTTTAAAATAGTTTGAAGATTCAGTTGTTCTTGGCAAGAATTTCTTGCAATATCGAGGAATGTTTTAGTGCTGATGTTATCTGCAAAGAAAGGCTGTGTGTATCGTCCTAAATTTATCAAAATTGAGCAAATAAGTACTCTAAGTAAACGTTTCTGCAAAATTTCTGACTCTAACTTTTTAAGCCACTTCGTTTGCATTATTTTTAAGCAGCGATGCAAATTATATAATTGCCGAATCGGCCATTTTTTCGCTCTGTGATGCATTTTACACAGTTGTTGAAATAGCTGCGTAATCAGCAAAAAGGCATAAACCAAGTTGGATATAAAAAATTTTTCAGAAGTATACCATTTAATCTGTGAGATTCTTATATTTGCCTAGATGCAAGTCTTGTCGTGAATCTAAACAATTTTTCAACCCGAAACGACAATAGTCTCTCTTGGCTACCATTATTCTAATCTTTTCGCGAGGGAGAAGCGTGGTGATTCCCCAGCCGAGCGACAGTTGGCAGCCACGCCGACAGCTATTGTTGGGACTCGCGATGTGAACTGGCGAACCTGTGATCCACGTGGGTACCCAAAACAGCTTAAACAAAGCTATTGTTCTGTTGAGAGGCATACAATAAAAGAAGTTGATTAGGAAACAAAAACCTCACCAACTGGAGCATGCAAACCAAGCCTGCTACATAGCGTCGATAAATGTGCTTGTTTTATTTACACACTCGACCTTCCAACGGAACGTTATTTGAAAATTGCTTGAAATCGAAAAAAGTTTTTTCTAAAACGCACGTGAAAGACATAAGACATCGATTGTTAGGAGGTACAGGTCGGGGTTTGGGGTAGCCTCTGACGTAACAGTGTGGATCAAAAGATTGCTTTAACATGAATTATACATGCATGTTATATTATATTATAAAAGCAGCCTAGAATTTTTCACCTTATAAAGAGAATGAATTGTTTTAACTGCAAAGTCTGGATTGTTTTTTATGTAGCTCTTGTTTATATCCTAAAGTAAAAAACTTGAGCAATGGGGAATACAGGGTTTAAAATCAGATTTAACACTTTAGGGCTCAGGTATCTAGCCCTATGAAGAGAACAAAGGGCTTTCACGCTGAATGTCATTAAGTTACTGGAAGTAAAATTGGCTACCTTTTGGCACGAAAGTGTGGCTCAGCCCCCCCCTGCCCCCTAGGCCTCACACCTGTTTGAAAATCACTTACACGAGCTGATGTTTATCGAGTCTCTTTTTGACTACTTGGGATGACGTCATGATGGCAGATAGTGACGTTCAAAAGACTTTTTCATCATTCTCACTTTCAGTAAGCGTACCAGCTCCCTCGCCACGTTCCATGGATATCAAACCAGTTAGCATGGAAAGAAAATACTTTCCATTTTTGAATTTTCAAATAGGCCACATGGGCTGTTTTCATTTTCATTGAAGCTCGTTCCATGTTACACGGGTTTCGTTTCAAGTCCTACCATCATCAACTGATGTATCTTATCATACAACCAAACAGAAGCGTAAATAGGATTGGTTTTGGTTGAGCCTTCTGTCCTGTCTAGAAACTCTCAGAGCATTTTTAACATTGCTACTACAAAGGACTTGGCCCCGCATACCCAACCATTTCTCACGCTGTGAAGAGAAACTACCAACCCCCATCCCCTAGCAGAGGGCCTATATAACCTTTTGATCCAGTTTCAAGAGAACAGACAATTTCGAACCTAGAAATGCACAATTTACACAGTAATTTTTGAAGAAGTTTACATTTTTTTATAGATCTCGTACTATTTGATAGCCCTTCTTTCTTCGTCATCCATTCATTTTGAAATTGAGACAATTTCACGATTTTATTTTGAATTGAAAATACCTTTAAAAATGCTTTGAAAATTCTTAAAGAAATTTTCTAACGGCAATTTTTGACGTTTAAGGCAAAAGCAGTCTACTTAAAATAATGCCTTTCGACCTTTCTATTTTGCGTAATTTCGTGAGTCAAGCAATGTATAAAAGGAAGCCATAGCTAACCTTTTGGTGGACATGAGGACTTGCAAACCTCGAGAAAAGTCATTAAGTAGTACTGTGGTACACCAAACCTATCAAAGACAAACATTGATCTTAAAATGAAACCATCCAAAAAGAGTACCAAATTAACTTTGCATGTATATATTACTTTTTCAGTGCCCGAAAATACTTTGTAAATAGTCTAAAGTATTCAGTATACAGTCTCTTTAATCAAATCAAGGGTTTCTTTTCTCACGTTTTAGGGGTAGATCGATGAAAACCTTTTTGTACTTCAAATGTCCACTATGTAGCAGGCAGCTGCAGCCTCCTGTTACAGCATATATCCCCCAATTTGCAGTTTAACTTTACCGGTTTTATCACGACAATCTTTCCAACATAGCATTTAAACTTACTGCAAACGTACTCCTTTGTCTTCATGTCTTCATAAAAAATTATTTCTTTTGAAGAGTGACTAGTTTTATGAAAAATGCAAACTCTTCTAATCGTTGAGGTTTCTAGATTCTCTTTGGTTTTAGTGAACAAACATAAAAATTTCAGTATTCAATGCAAGAATTCAACCATGTTTCGTTGTATTTTCAAAAACGGCTTATTAAAATGACTCATGACATCAGTCTTTTCCAAAAGATAGATGCATAATGTTCTTTATTGGATTTCAAAATCTATTGGAATACGCACAAGGATTCTTTCATTTTGCACAGGAAAACACCTGTTTTTTACAAAAATTCAAACTGTGAGTTTAGCCAGACTTATGTATTAAGTCGAAAACGGAGCATGTTGACACGAGTAAAAAATGTGGCATTATGGAGAGTCTAGGGTGATGGTTGTTCCCTATAGATACATCGGGTAGAGCTTTCCAAAGGTTGATAGGGAGTAAGGTTTTCTACCAGTTGTTTATAAACAATAATTCGCATGAAATATGAAATAATTAATTTAGTAATGCCTGTCATTCTCCCCTTTTCATCATTTTTGCTAGCTCTAGTTAACAAATGTATGGTTATCCTGTGTTCATTGCAAATACGATGCTCTCTCTCATGTTTTTTGCCATGATATCATAGGACATAGCTTATATCATATTGTAAGGATATCATGTAAGTTAGAACAAGAGACGGAGTGAGTGTTTGCTCGTTTTAAAGGAACGAGTTTGTTCGTTCATAGAAATGTTGCTGTTGCTCTTCGAGCGCGCTTATCTACACGTGGAATCAGAGAATTTCAAAAAAATTTCTTTTTCAAAAATGTTATCTTACGACATGGTTAAAAAAAGAATATTCTACTTACTATAATTTCCGCAGACAGAAAAGATAGATCGACATAAGCCCAGCCCAATGCATAAGTGCACCCAGTGGCGAAGTTTGATCTGCCAGACTTAGGGGCGGAGGGTCATTGAAGACATAGATGAAGAGAAATTTAGGTGCTATATAGCCTACCGACCAACCTTAACTTTTGTGGACCAACTTAAGATTTATTGACCAGCTTATGAAGGATTAGGGGGTGTCACACCCCCTCACCTCTTCATAAAACAGCAGATCCATTACACAGAGTTTTGTTCCTAATTTTTTTTAACAGTTGCTTTATTTTTAGTTGTAAAGCAGAATGCGTGGTACTTTAATAAAGCGTGGGAAAGTGCGTGATACGTAAACCAAACGCTTAACTCTGCACTCAACATTTCGCAACTATGCCCCCACAAAGCCTTTACGCTGCTTGCCTCCCAGATCGAAATTTCTTCGGGTAAACAAGCTCAACATCGATCCCCATGTTGTGCATTTCTTCCTGAAGCCTCTGCAGAGGAACTGGACAAACATTCTAAAGTAAGATAACGTCATATTGATACTCATTCGTTAAGGAATGGTTGGATGATGTTTCCAACAAAGTATGCGTAATCATACAAATCATACTAAACTACAATTACAATATAGATTAAATATGGCATTCACAGCAGAAAAAGAAACAGGGTCATCTACAATCCTGGCCACAAGGCTAGTAGACTGGAGAAAGCAACCACTAAAACTGCAACTTTACCCCAATAATCAGGGCATTTTTTAACATATAAAGTGGTGGGGAAATTCCCCACCAGCCCCTTTCATTGCCCCAACAGTGGAACATGTTTGCCCCACCACTTAAGTGCCCTTATTATTTGAGATATTGGTAGATGAAATCTTCATTGAACAGGTTTCAAATCTCAATTCATTTTTCCCTGGAACTGCTGCTTCTATAGGCGATTCCCCTAGAATATTTTTGAAAGCCTGTTTATCTGTAAATTCTACCTTTATCTATATGCCCTTTTCTCAAATGCTCCACCAGTGGAAAATTCTTAAAAATTGCCCTGCCAATAATATTATCAAAACTCCACACCACTGCGGCAATGTTGGTTTTCTGGAAAATACTCAGGTAACAGCAGTTGAAATGAGTAGAAATAAGCGTATCAACATTGACTGTGGGGGTGGGGAGCGTATTTTTTCAAAGAGACTACTATTTGCCAGCCAGTCCAATAACTTTTGGCCAGGATTGTAATTCCCACTGTCAATGGCATTTACATTACTCTAATAATTTACAGATTGAAAACAAGATGAAAAAAGAGTAAAAAATTGGGAAGTTGGAGTAGCTGCGTCGGTATTATCATGCGCACGAAGAAACGTACAGCCCACCCACCAGAAGCAACAAAGTATCATAATTCTTGTGCAGCAATTACGGCTGGCAACGTTTTGTATGCCTTGACATCCTTCAGTCTCATTAACTGGGTAGGTTTGTAGTATATCTCCTTCCCTAATAGGTGGCTACGTCAGACGGTTAGAGATAGAGACAGGGTCAATCCAATGCGTTTAAACTCACTTTAAACTTAGATGCACATCTTTAGACAGAAATTACAAATTAGAAATTCTTAGTAACTTAGCAAAAACTTAGCAAAACAGCAACAAACAACCATTATGAAATGTCTCAAGTAAGCCTTTAAACCAAGGGTTGGGATGAGTAACCGTGGTGATTTAATCGAGTTTGAATCATTATTTATCATCTTCAAAGCCCTCAATAAGAAGAATCATCGTTGTTTCATCTACGTCATTATCAAAATGTATTTAAGTATCAGCTCTGATCTTTCCAATACAGACACATGTCTCAGGTTACATCAAAAGGAAGGTTGGTTTATGCTTTCGAAACTGCACCAACATTTAGAAGCCTCTATCCTGGGTACCAGAGTCTTCATTATCTAGTCTCAGAAACATAGCTAGAAACTAGTCACAGAAAAATTGTTGACTCACTATTTGCCAGGGTCTGGTATCCAGGGTCAGAAGCCTCCAAACAGAGGTTTTCATGATGCATTGTTGGAAAATTGAGAAACTCGGAAGAGACTTGGGCCAAGTAGGATCTAAGAACTTTTTATTTGTCGCTTGAAAATGTAATTTAATTAATTTTTCCAGTGATACGAGCAAATCACTCTTCTAGACAAAATCCCCTTATTTACAGAAACTTCCTCGTTTGTTTTTCATGGATTGCTGAAAATATTCTGTGTGGAGGTACAAGACTCAATAAATCACGTTTGCTTTAATGCTGAGCTCAAGCTTGAGAAAAATCACCTACATGTTTATAAATATTTAAGGTATCTACCACAATCACTCGCAAAATAGAATAAAAAAATACATCACAAGCATTTTTTCATTTCTGTATAAAATTTGTTTGTCTAGCCGGTTGTATATATTGGTTTTAGATACAGGTCAGTTTGAAAAGTTCTAATTGTAAATTTGGTATAAGGCAATGGTATAATGTTCAAAAATAATTATCGAAATATCGAAATATTTTCCAACGGAAGTTTTAACAACGTTTTTCAAGTTAGTCAAGCATTTGTCGAGGCGTTGAATTGCTCATATAATCAGTGGTGGCGCCAGGGGAGGGCTAGGTGGGGCTAGAGCCCCTCCGTCGGAAGCATGTAGCCCCCCCCCCCCATCGGAGGAAATTTTAGGTTATTGTCGGAGCAAATTTAACAAAATAACGTACGAAAACTGCTTATTTTAGTCATTTTAGCCCTCCTGTCGGAAGCTCCAGCCCCTCTGTCGGAAGATTTCTGGCGCCACCTCTGCATATAATTATAATGTAAAATCCACAGTAAGGAGTAACCTTCTTTTAACACCAAATTAAGTGCGTGATAAAAACTTCTTCTTGTCCAGTTCCTACTCAACTCTTTTTTATCCATCTGTAAACACAAACATGAAAATTTATCCTAAAATGCCGAAACAATATTTTCATAACGATAGTGACGATCAATAATTGTTTAACATTGATTTGCTGTTCAGGGCTTTTAATTTTCATTCTTGCTTTTAGAACCTATCTTATAAAATATGATTTCTTTGTACACTAATGAATGCTTTGTTTCTTAATAGAAAATGCAAGCAGAACTGCGACTCAATGAAAAAAATCTGAATTTTAGTTAGACGTTAAAAAATGGATGTTACTAGTTCACGAAATAAAGTGGCTTTTTTGTGAGCAAGTCAAGAAATAGCCTGAGCCCCAGACTCCAATACTTTTAGCTTGGGGTCTGGAACTCAGGCTAGTCAAGAAAAAGCTTTCTACCAGCTTTTTTTATTTGACTGTAGATATGTAAAGCAATTTGTGATATTTATAATAGATCTTTAAATAACTTTTGTCAATCACTGTAATCTTTGTTTAATTGAATAAGATTATACTAATCAAATAAAATGCGAAGCATCTGCGGAGTTATATCAAAACATTGAAAAAGTGTTTATATTATTTTCTGACGATAACTTTGTTTCTACTACATGTATTTGTTAAATCGTCTTTGTACACTCGTAGAGAGAGGATACTATGAATTAGGTTGCTATGATGCAACAAGAATTTTTTTGTCATAAACTGCTCAAAGTTAGCTTGTGCTCCAGTAGCCTAATTTGAACGTGGAGGTCTGGAGTAGAGAGTATATACTTTTCCGTGCTCAATTGTTGGGGAGGGGGTGAAATTGCATATTTTGAAATCTTTCATCCTCAAAACATTTTATAATTACCCCCTCAGATTAAGAAAATTATGAAGAAACCACCCCCGTTTTGACTATCACCCTCCCAGGGGCGGCGCCAAGTAAGTCAAACTGGGGGGCTGGAATTGACAGCATTATTAGACTAAAACAGTTTTTGAGAACGGCACTAAAATGATTCACGATAATTCATTCCTATGATTTTATGGGGCATTCGTTATGCGGTACATTGGAAGGGCCGACGAGACGGGCATAGGTACAACACAAAGAAAAGGATTCCTTGCAAGCGAAGCGAGCTAAAATTTTTTAGCAACCACGCCCTTTAGATTAGCTTAAAGTGCATTTCAGAAAATTTCTTGCAGTCATTTTTTTGCAATCGTTCAAAACATTTTGCTATTTTTAAGGTATGCTTATATTGCGACTTATTAATTCCAGTCTTAAAATGGAATTCATAGCTTTATGAGGCACTATAGACCTCGCCTTTTTGAGAAATTAAGCAATAAAAGGATTTATCGCACTATTCTTTTCTTCCATCTCTTTTCTTTTATTATTTTGTTTTTATAAAAACTGTTTTTGCAAAAAGTGGGGAGGGCTAAAGCCCCCATCCCCCCTCTTGCGCCGCTCATGCCTCCCATATTAGTGAATCGAACTTCAAAAATAGAAAATCAACCAGGAGCAAAGTGCAATGGTAAGCTGAAAAACACAGTAACTTTTTTATCAACTATAAAAATGCAAATGAGCGCTCTTGGGCTGCCATTCTCATATTCTGCTATCCAATAAATCTTCCCACTGTGTCATTTTATTTTGAACCCCCCATTTTCGCAAAATTTATGAAAAATACCCACCCCATGCTTATTCCAACCCTCTGCAATTAAGCACCGAAGAGTAATGAACATTTTGAGCTTCTAAGAGGCTCTTTTAGCAATGAAAATGTTTGGTTGCAGGCTAGAAGTGGCAGAACCATCTTAGATTATTTCTGTTGCCTAAATCTTTTTACAAATATCTTTAATCATCTTCACCTTCTCGAATTTGAAAAAAAACACGAATGTTTTGCTTCGTTTTATCTTGTTGATATTTCTTATCATTATAATCTATTAGAGTTTATTGAAGTTTTCGTTTGCCAAAAAATAGCTCTGATCTTCGGCAAGGGGCTACGATTTTTGTGTTCCCAGCAGTGGCGGACACTTGGGGGGGCGAGGGGGGGCTTTTGTTCTAAAACGATGGGAAATGTGACTCATCTTATTAAAACAATAGGCTTGCCCCCTCAATATTTGACCAAGTGTCCGCCACTGGTTCCCAGATCAGAAAGGGGAAAACAGCCCTTCATTCACATTTCAACAATGAAACCATAGAATATATGTCATTTCCATTCTGTGATGAAACTGTCACATAACTGGTGGGTTTCAAATATGATATGTGGACATCCTGTCCTGAAAAGATAAATTCTATACCTTGTCCTGTTGACCTGAATACCTCTGCGGTGGAAAGTTGGTTTAGAGTATGCTTTTTTAACACAATTCTGTTTAGAGTTAAAATTGGGCCTGGTTTCTTGTCTCTAATTTCAGAGCTCCAGGGTAGCAGCTTCCATCTGAAAACGTTTTGTTATTTGATGAGGTTGAAACAGCACATCGCATTTATTTTAATGCGGAGAATAACTTTAAGGAAGAAGAATTAAAATGGCTGCTGCCACTGTAATGCAGTTTGTGGAAGATGCAAAGCAGGATATCAATTCTCCTAGCACATCCGTGTTTCCGTCTAAAATGGCGGCTTATAAAAACATGGTGTCCAATTTGGACGAGGTTTGTAGATGTTGCTGTTTTAGAAACGAGAATTATTCGTAAAACCTCTCAGCATGAGTAAAGGGCCAGGTGCTCTTAAAAGTGTTTTACTATGTATCATAGATAAATAGTCCCATTCGACTTCCAAGTTCAGACTTGCATGAAAACGAAACCGAACAAGAGGAAATCAGAAAGCGCTTTTAGAGGTTATTGGATCCTATACGACCCTAAGCAGACTATTCCTTCGAAATTAGACAGGATTTAGGCTGAGTAATTTATTTTATCTCGCGAAACGTTGGACCAGTTTTTCAGTTCTTTGCTTGTTTCATTACTGGTTACGAGAAAGGGCGTTTAAGAGCTATATCCTATATTTATTTTGAAATATAATCATGTTATATTACAAACGTAGAAAAATTCAAATATTGACAGGTTAAGACTATTTCTTCTATTACTTCTTTTAGCTTTTAAAGGCGTAGCTAAGTTAATCCAATATGTATGATTTATTGATATTTTAGTTTTGTATATAGTCTGAGCCTTGTAAACATATTTTTTGATAGTGGTCATCAATAGTAGTTTGATTCAAAAAGAGAATTTTTCAAAAATATCTTATGTGAATTATTGGTATGCAAACTAATGATCGGAATTTACCAAACAAGATAGGTAAAGAAATTTTTATCACATTTATAAGTATTTCCCTTTCAAGATAAGTAAATAAAACCAAAAAGTCTCCTCATAAAGAATTTTTTCTTACTTGGTTATGTTAGAAGAGGCCAAGTTGCCTTTAGGAGGTACCTCAGGCAGGGGGGTTAGCCCCCCCACCTTTTGCCCAAGAAATTGACCACCAGTCAAGCCTCTTCTTATTCGGTTTTAGTCCCCTACTTCTTTCAATGCTCTATGGTGTCTGGCCTAAAGCAGTGCTCTAACAATAGCAAAGAGATCGAGAAGGGAAGATGAGAGGGAGTTTGGATGATGTCTATTGACTTTTGTTTTGAATAAAATATTGGTTAGAAGAGTCTGTAAGAGGTGGAGAGGAGGTGGGGGATAAAGCATTCTAAAATTTGTTGTTGTCAATTTGGTAAGGTGAGAACTGGAAGAATTTCTGGTGTTTTTAACATCTCAGGAGATCCAGGATAATATTTCTGATCTCCTGGAATCAAATGTCCTTTGAATCTTTCTGTAAGATATAGAGAGGTCAACAACACAGAATATCAATGTAAAAGTGGCCTGGGAGATACCGAAAAATTAAAATTATTCAAGAGGTGAAAGGCTTTGACTGGCTTTTCAGTTAAGATTGGGTATCAAAAAAGGCTAATTGTGAAAAACTCAGCTGTATATTATGAAGCAAAACCTCCGCTAGGTATATTATGCAAATTTTGGAAAAAGTGAATAACAAAGAGAGGAAAAGACTAATTCAAAAAACTGTTTTCTGATTAAAATGTACCCATGGTAAACAGTTATTGACCCATTCATCTTGCTCAGTTGAATTCTGCAGAAATAGATTACAGAAATTGGAATTAATTAGAATTCAATTATTTCCTTTTTATTGAAAAATATAGACTACCAGGTTATTGAAAACCAGGTATGAATGTCCTAATTTAGTAAAGGCTTTTGAAACTTGTTCTAAAAAATTTGCAGCCAATTGCTTGTTCAATCATAGAAAAATTCAGCTTTGTTTTTATACATTAACTTGAGGCTAATTTTAGCTTATCTTGTGTTATACAAAAGTGTCTTTAATTTTTCATTTTGAACTAAATTCAGTGCTTACAAGCAGACTTAGCATTGCACAGTCCAGTGAGATTGGCATGTCATTCCCTTACCTCAGGGGTGGACAATTGCAGTTAAAAAATAGAAGACCAATAGCTCTTTCTGCCCTCTCCCACATACAACCTTTGGTCTCTAGCAGGGAACTCTGGCGACATGAGTGTACATTTCTAGAAAAATTTGGTCACCCTATGTAGCAATACAGTCTTCTGCAAGTAAATGCTGGTGGTCTTGGTTGGGTAGAAGACCGAATTGCGCACCCCTGTACCTACGTACTCTTTTTGGTGTTCTTCAATGAAAAAATTCTTATTCACAAATATGAGCCTATGTCACAGACAATAAGTTTCCAAAGGAGCATCAAGTTTCAGTATGCTGAAAAAGTACATTACTGAAATAAGACAGTTTGTTAGATACTGATACTTTTCCAAAGAAGTGTCTAGCCCTGTGTGCAAGGATGGAATATTTTATTTATTTATATTTTAGTTCTTTTGTGTCTTCAGATTTCAAATTCATCTTGCAATCCTACATTCTTTGTTGTTATTGTGTTGGTCTTTCTCATTGATCAAATATTAGATTTGTTTTGATCTTTGGGTGAAAAGTGAACAATCTAATGAATGAGTGGAACTTTGCTGTTGATAAAATAACATTTTGTATTCATTGTTGTTTTTTGATAAGGCCTTTAAGAACCAGTGTTGTGCTGTTTCTTTATCAAAATGAATGTGAGGAAATAACCAAGCAACTGGATAGCAATAATACCTTTCATTTTCTATTTCTTTTGCATTGTTTATCAAAATTGGCCCCATATGACGTGAGTCCATTCTGCTACAAGGCCTTTATTTAAAAAGGTTTGCTTTGTCTTAGGCTCAATCTGTTTCTCTTTAACTCTAATTCAAGTCCTTCTCCTTAAAAAATCTGTTTTTGCCATGTTACCATAGCTGCTTGTTGCTTAGCTTCATTTTTTTACACTGTTTTGTATTTCTTCTTATGTAATCTGTTATCAAAATAAGAATCCATTTAATTGATTAAAATTGAATTGTAAAAGTTGGATTTTATTGTTTAAGTCCACGTCAGGTTCTTCTTTTGTTCCTAACCTGCGATACTGTATTTTATAATTGCTTCTTCTGAAGCTGATTTAGAAAGTTGGAATCGGGAGGTTGGGCTCTGACACCTATGTATTTTAATTTGTAGTATTTTCTCCATTAAGTAGAATCTTCAACCAAGCTGCAGGCCCAGCACCAAATAAGCTGCAGGTTCAGGAAGCCAAGCCCTACAATCGTTCTTAAACCATGTTTCCATTTTTGTCTTTCTCAGGTTCTTGATGCAGATCGAAATACCACTCATAGATTCAAAAAATGTGTGAAGACTATGCATGCTTCTGCCCAAGGTATTATATTTCCTTTTTTTCTCCTGTTCCATGTAAAATAATCTTCATGGGTTCTCAAACATTTTGACATCTAGATGCAGAAAAGAGGCTGTCTATATCAGAATGCAAGTACCTGCTGCAATGGGGTTTACAGCACCAAACAGTGGTACTTAAACACCAGAAGGGCTGAAGGGCAGGGTGGGCCAAACGCAAAGAAAAAGGGTAAAGCAATAGCAAGGTCAAGAAAATTGCATAAGGTTGCAAGAGCAAGGGGGTTTGCTTCCCCCATTCACCCCATTGTACAAGCATCACTGCAGAGGTATAAGAAGAAAGATCAAAATCTTGACCATACCCAAGATTTGTAAAGGGATCCAATCAATAGAAATCCATTTTGGGGTAACAGTCATTTTTCACAAGCTAAAATTACCGTAAGAGTTGCTAGGTAAGGTGCCTTTTGAGCTGATTTGAATTTCAACCTGTTTTAATTTCAGCTTTTGTTGCCAATGAACTAACTTATGCAGAAAACATGGAAAAACTTGGCTCGGGTGCCCTGTCAAGAGAAGCTGAAACTGGCATTGGTAAGAACAAAATTTGTTTTTCTTAAAGGTTTTAATTATTCAAAAAGTCCTAAAGTTCTAGTATAAAGTAAATGTGAATTTCCACTTCATGCTATGGACAGAAAACAGAAAGTGGTATATGGTACAAACATTCACAAAAGATATTTTGGCATTCATGAAAAATGGTTTGCTTACAGAACCATCTTTCCGTTTGTGAATGTTGAAATCAAAGCAACCTTTTTCCACAGAATTCGTCTCATTTGATTTTCAACCAGTCACATTTGAGACATTACGCCATAATTTCAATGACAAGCTACAAATGTGTTTCATGGCGATTAACAATCATTCTGAAATATTTGAAATAGTATTTCCTGTCAAAAATTATCATATCTTGGAGATCTACCTTTTGCATCCTTTCTTTCCTGAATTTTTTTTACCTTTGTTTTTTTCTATTATTTCTTTCTTCTTTCACACTATAACCCTTCTTAAAATTAAAAAGCTCCATCAATGTTTCTTATTAACATACCTTTTCTCCTTCCTAGGCCATGTTTCTATACAAAAAAGGTGCCATAAGAATTAAAAAGTTATAGGCCGTTCTCTCCTTACCGTTTACCAGTTTCCTTTTTCAGTTTTACTTTTTCTGACCATATTGTCAAATTTAGAAATCAAACGAGAGCAGTTCTAAAGTTTGAACTTTTAATTAGTGTGATTATAAATTTCTTGGTAATTATTTGATTGTATATAAATATAGAAATCTATGAAAATACATAGTATTTTTCCATTCTGCAAGTGAGATTTCTATTCTTTATGTCTGTATTAAACATATTTGTAGATAGGAAATCGTGAGATTTTATGTTTATTTCATCGTAGGTACAGCCTTTCTGAAATTCTCTGTGATAACAAAGGTAAGATTTAATAGATAGATCATAAATTTCCAAAATAGTTAATTTGGTGTACAGTCAGAGTATCTTTGTTTTCAAGCAAAGGATTTAGCTGAAGGTTTTATGTTTTGTATTAAGTTATAACAGGGTAGACATATTCACAGAATCTTTGCATAATGTTGTTAAAAGAAATTCTTTATTTGTCACTCTGTATGTTTTTGTCATGAATATGGGGACGTGTGAGCTAGGTGCTTACTTAAAGTTTTGACTATGGTAGCTCAAGATTTTCAATAGAAATATCATCATAAGAAGAGGTTTGAATCATTTGCAGGAGTATTCGATTTGACAACTGTTAACAATCAAACGCATAGAAAAGGTTCTGTTGATAGACAGCCCTAACTCCTTTTTGATTTATAATTTCTTCAATCGTGAAATGATACTGTTTTTGCTGTTTTCTAAAAAACCTGTCCTGCATCGAAAAGCTGCCAGAATTTGCTGAGCCACTAGAATTCCAGGGTTTGCCGTACATCTTGTTTAATTTCATAGGTGGGCTTGAGCAACGTAGTGGGTATCTGTGAGCCTGGGGCCAAATCTATACTTCCAGTGATTTTTTCTCTTTGCTACAATTTTCCTATGAAAATTTATGTTAATTTCATGAGATTATTGACAATCTTCCTTTTTTATTGTAGGAGCTTTCACAGATGACAAAAACCTTGGTGAGTTACCATGTCTTGAAATTTTAGACGGTCATACGATAAGCTGATCTTTTACAGAAAATCGTTTACTGTTTCTTCAAAATTTTTTTTTCTCAAAAGCAATTTAGTATTAGAATATTGAAGGGAAATGGAGTTGTCTATATGTTTACTGTATGTATAGCACTTTCGGAAGGAGTTTCGCTTTCACCAGCAAGACGTTTCACTTATGCTTTCGACATTAGTGAAAGTTTTTACAAAAGTGTACTCTTTATCTTATACGCTGCCTTTGAAAGTTTTTTTATATATAAATAAACTGATTGACAAATATGTATATAAATGTGGGTCGTTGTAGATTGCACTTGAAATGTGAAATTCTTAGTTGTATTGCACACAGACATTGTTTGAATGGTATCTTCGCTTATAAATATTAAAAGCATAGACATCACATTGAAGCAATTATGTCCTTAGCGACAGTAAATATTGTGTTGTCTTGCAGCATGCTAATTTCAGCAATATGGTTCTTTTCCCACTGGAATCCCTTCTACGTGGCGACATGAAGACGCTGAATGTAAGTTTTTATCTGGTTTTGGTCAGGCCTGGCCGTTTGAGGAGAGCCATAGCTCTTGCTCCTTTCCAGGCTCTCTACAGATTGCTCTCCTAAATTTATCTAGAAAGCGAATTGTTTGCCTTAAAATCTTTGTTTCTATTCATATTCATGTACAAAACACTCGTCTGGAAATTACTAGGAGAGCTGTTTACTGCTTCCCTCGTGGAAATCTTATGGCCAGCCCTGTTTTGGTGCCAAAATAGTTTATTACTGTGGAAGTCAAAACTTCCAGACACGTTTGTCTGTTTGTTAGGCGTATTAAAGATTAGTGGCTCTTTTTACCAGAAGGTTGACGTATATATTGGAAAATGGTTCTCCCAAAAAATTAGCTGCATTGCTGAAAAAACACTTGAAGGAAATTTTTACTTGATACGTTTCAGTTTTAAAGAGAGTGATAGGAATTTCTAAGGATTTATTTAAAAATAAGCTTGTGCAAGGTGGGTAACAGCAGTTTGAAAAGCCGTGTGAACCATTTAATCGTTGATCGTTTTGAAGGATGTTTTATGAAAGCAATTTTTGTACTGAGTAATTGTGCAATAACATTAATTTCTAGGCCTGAATCTCCCTTCATTGACTGTCGAAGCAAAAATGATTCGTTAGAACTGAATACATTTTATCAAGATTTTTCTTGAGAGCTTTGGATGAATTGGTTTAGCTGTTAGCCGATAGGTTTTCGTCTTCTCAAATCGGCTATCCTAAAGAAGGATCTGCAAATTTCTTTATGATGCTCCTTTAGATTTACTTATATGCAAGCTTGTTTTCAATGCTAAAAGTGATTCTATTGTTTCCAAATAGGAGGCATTTTATGAAAATAACGTTGAAGCACTTCAAACCAGGGACCGCGGAAGCGGGGAGGGGGGCTACTGGGGCTTTAGCCCCCAACAATTTCCAAAATGTACTTAAAACCATACATAAATCGCCCTACTTATGGTTGTTGCATGTTTAGCCCCCCCCCGAAACGTTGTAGCCCCCTCAATCTGTAATATGCTCCGCTTTCCTTGGTTCAAACTAGAGGTTTATTTTTGCTTTCGTTCAAGTTGTTTTTGTTCAGTTTTGTATCCTTACAAAGCCATCCTAAGCCTGGCTGGGAAACGATTTGGTGAAAGAAAGTTCCACGTAAAATCGTTGTTTGAATTTCTAAAATGATAAGAATCCAAATCAAGGTGGGATTTTGGTGAGAAAGATACAAGCCCTAATAGAGTCTATAAATGTTTAATGATATTGAATGATGAAGAGCGTTTGAAATAGCGCAATCACCCATAGCTACATTGCGAAATCAGTGTCCACCAGTCTCCGATATCTGGAGACACTGATCCGTTTGTTGTCGAGAAGCGCCCTTGTATTGAGCCAATCAGTGCTGCGCGCAGCTTTTTTATCATATACAGCATATGCTATTGCGAAATTTCTAAGCTTGTTTTTGAAAACACGCGCCGATCAAACGAAATGTTGTGAAGAAATGCCTGAAAATTGAGCGTTATGGCGTCACTGTTATTAGTCCTGTTTTGGTTTGTGATTTGCAAAGTCGTCGAAACTTGCTTTAACATTCGTCGAGACTGTTATATGCTCCCTAAAACAGAAAAAGATATAACCATGAGTAGTCGAAGAGAACACTAAATTCACACCATAGATATCATGGTGACCTTCAGGTTAAAAACGGTATTTAATTACGCTTAAAGTGAAGTAATTGATACTGCTACATCAAAACCTTCGCTCTGTTTCCATTCCTTTTGGCAATATTTCAATGAATAGGGTTATTATTCGAATGGGGGGGGGGGGGGCGAAGTCTGAATAATTTTGTTGAATCTTTAACTTAACCTAAATGTGTAATATTTTTTAATATAATCAGATCATTTCGTTGGATCATGTCAAACATTTTTATGTACAGTAATTTTAAAGGACATAGCACATGAAAATTGTTTGCCAATGTGTCCAAAATTATCATGTTCAAATTAGTAAGAGTCGATTTAAATTCATGTAAAGTATAAGTTGATGAGCTGCCAAGGAATGTTCGAATGAGCTGCTAAGGAAAAAATTTCGTTTCAAAAGGCCCTGGGCGCACTGAACAAGATTTCAGGAAATACTTCTGACAAAAGTAATCCTTATTGTTCATAAACGACAGAGATTAAGCTTGTTAGTAGACAAACGCTGATTTTTCAGTGCCCCCACCAAAATTGCCACTGAACCAAATTCACTAATCCCTCAAAGGTTCCGTCGTCCTGCCCCAGAGGAGGACGAACTCTGGAAAACGGAAATGATTAGCAATTAACGCATTTTTTCGCGCAAGACAGTGCCTAAAGTCAAATCGTTCTTTGTTTTGAACCATTCTGATTTAACCAAACCCTTAGGCTCTGGCACCAAACACCAAACGACCATTTCACACACGAACTGCACTCCGTCTGAATTTTCCAGCGGAGATCGGACTATCTTTGTCAAACTTGAAAAAGTATTCTCGATTTTCCACTTTGACAAGAATAATGAGTTTTATGTCAGAAATCAGTGCGCCCAGAGCTAAAGAGGAGATTATTGTCATTAAGTGTTGCTTCGTTAGCAATCATTTTTTCAAACTTGTCCGCAAATAAAGGATGACTCATCAACTTGGTCGGCAAATGGGACCTGGAACAACCTCCTCCCCCCTTCCCCTTTGAGCTAAATAGCCAGCGAAAGCATTAAGAAAATTTTAGATTTTCTTGCATACTTTGAACAAAACGATGAATTCGTTTAGATTCAAAGATCTATGTGGGTATAGAATGTATATACAACACTTCTTTATTTGATTTTTTATCTGTTTATCGTAGTTAATAAGTATTTATACGCTTCAGGAACTTAAGAAACCTTTCGACGACTCGTGGAGAGAACTGAAGGCGAAAGGGTATGTTTGTCTGTTTACTTATCTAATTCCGTCTTTGTCAGAATCATTCAAAATTAGGTGAAGTGTTGGTAACACTGCATGTAAATAAAAGTTCATGTTCAATGTTGAGAACAGTAATACCCCTTCAGTCATAGGCATTATGAAAAGAAATGATAAAAGTATCTTGATGCTGTTGAGCTAATTAACCAGCGTTGTTTATAGGTGATCCAGTTTGCAATTCTTTCCATTCCTTTTAGTTTTTTTAATAATTTCATCAGTGTTCTCTGTAGTGAAATAGTTGTAAATTTAGTCGGTCAGCTTGTAAAACAGTATTTTATCTACTCTACTGTTTGCTTATGCTTATGGATAAATGTTATTGAATGACGTTAGAAATTAAATGAAATTAAATTTGGGATGACATAATTGTAAACAACGACGAGCAACATTTCATTGAGTTGAGATATTTCCGTTTATGGTAGGCAGACAAAGCCATTTAGTGCCAACTCAGTTAACGACCTACTTTGAAATAACTGAGGTTGGCACAAATGCTTTCCTTGTGAGTTTCTTAGAAACATAAACACAATAACAAAAGTAAACATTATACTGAAACGCAAAAGATCTGATACGAAGGAAACGTCTTCTTAACCTACTGGAAACTACCCACCGTGTTTTTTAAGTTAACTCAATCTTAAAAAAATACTTTTAATGAGCTTTTCAAATAATCACATGTGAGCCATTCATCAAACTTAACTGTACTTCATATGATAAACCGTCCATAAAGAGGATGGGAGTTGATATGTTTAACGCCATATTCCTATTAGTAAGATTAAAAGAATATCAAGTTTTCTATGAAGCAAAAAAATTTATATTTTGATAAAAAATTGACAAAAAGCACTGTATGATAAGTACGAGACTTTTTGCGTCGTATCTTGTGGAATCATCTGTTATTATTTCTGACGTTCTCTAAAACATGTTGAGCTATGTGGGAGTTTTCCTACGTGTTACTAGTGACGGATTTTAGAGGAAAGGGTTCGGGTAGGTGGGGGTGGGGGGGGGGGGGGGGGGTGGGGGGGGGTTGGGGTTGTTAGATTACGATTCTGATTTGATGACACATTCAGGTTCCTAGAAAATGATATTTATTTAAAAAAACTAAGAGGACTTGTTGCTAATTACGATGCATTCATTCTGAATCCAGTCGAATTACCAACGTAATTATTTCAGGGACGTTTCGATGAACGTTCAAATTCAAATTCAGTTTAATACTGCTTATCTCTGCCATCTCACTGCAAGACATGCTTATCGCTATATGCAATGCATAATTCTTGGCCAACAAAGTCTGCCATGTTACCATGTATATCTTTCAACTTTACAGTAAAGACCCTAAAAATTTCTTATAAATTTTCAACCCATGACGCAACGGAAAGGTGGGTGTTGGATGTCG
Organism: Rhopilema esculentum; assembly: GCF_057945365.1. NCBI lineage: Eukaryota > Metazoa > Cnidaria > Scyphozoa > Rhizostomeae > Rhizostomatidae > Rhopilema > Rhopilema esculentum. The sequence continues at coordinate 6,029,042 of NC_142819.1, read as the reverse complement.
TGCCGAGGTCTTGACCTTATCATTTGATTATCTTATTTTAATAAAAGTTTTGATCACGCCTAGGCCATCTTTCGTTATGATATCTTGAGCTGAAAGGATTTGCATGACCAAAATGAGTCACGCTATTGACCTTGCCCTCTTGATGAAGCACACAACACTTTCAAGCATTATGTTTCTCTGCACTTGGTCTTACTTGTCTCTACCACCCAGACCTACGGATGTCTTCTTTCATAGCTTCAAGATTTTATCTTTGAATTTGAATTTCAAATCTTTGATCTCACTAAAACGCACACACGCAACACTTTTTGCATCAACATTTTCTCACATTTTTCAAAATTATCCTTCGACAATGTTTTTTGTCAAAATGAAAACCAAGCTCATTGAAATTGAGCTTTGAAATCAGACTGCTATTTTATTCATTGTCTGATTTTACCTTTCAGAAATTTATTGTTCCATATTCCATTCAAGCATTGAAATTAGCCATATATGTTCTTGCTAACATTGCGTTTTTGTAGCATGTGATATTTAGAACTGCAGCCCTTTAATGTAGTTATTTGTTGTGTAGTTTATGTGGTTGAAGTCGTTGTCAGTCTTAATTAATTTTATTTTTAGAGAGGATTATCACATCCTGTTCAGTGTATCGGCCTACATTTAAAGGATTCTTGTTAAGGACTCTTGCGCAACCGGCATGCTTAGCAGCAGCTGTCTTGAGATAGTAACTATGTTTTGTATTTTCATGCTGTACAATATCAGGCCGGTTTTGTAATTATAGTCGCAAAGCATGCCGGTTGCGCAAGAGCCTTTAAGCTCACCGTTGAAGATGATGATATGTCACCGAGAACGTATTCATTTACATTGCGTCATACTTTACAGTGGAACCGACAGTTTGAGGCACTGTGCAATGTGCTTTGAAACCAAAAAGCTTTATTCTAGCACAGGTTCTAGAACTCTCTTGCTTTTTGAAACCCTTATATCTATGTTAGTATTGTAAACCACATGAAACCTCTGTTTCAAAAATCTCCACTGCCTCATATTCATGTTCTCAGTGTTTCTTAGCACTGCTGAAGCAATTATGTTAAACTAAGGAGCGCACTTTTTCCCTTCCATATCATTGACAAGAGAATTGATACATCCTTGGAGAGTGTTTCAGTTGCCTTTGCATTAGAGATATTTCAAGCGATATTTTTTTTATATTTCTTAAATTTAACAGGGGCGGGAGTTGTGTCAATGGGCAATAGAAATCCTATTGTTTATATAAAGTAATGACACCATATGCTTTAATATCATCGTCAACTGTCTCAGCTCAGCAGGCAGGCCCGTCACTATAGGGGGCCCGTGGGGCGTGACGCTCCCCTTGAAAAATAATTTCATTGCAAAAACGAGAGTTTTTGTCAGCTTTGAGTAACTTGTCGGCTAATTTCCAAACTTGTCGGCAAATACAGGATGGCTCTCCCAGTTTGTCGGCAAATGGGACATGGAAACCCCCCTTGAGCACAATATCTAGCGACGAGCCTGTCAGCAGGCACTGAATCGGATCCAAAAACTTTTAAGCTCTTTGAAGCCATTAAGTATTTCTTTTTTAAGACCTCCTTGTTTGAGCTTTTGATTTTTCATTGAAGGAGCAAAGTTGAGAAAGAAGCTAGGAAGAAAACCCAAGAGATTGTCCTTTACAGAATTGACCCGCCTGAGGTACATGGTAAATTCTATCCCATATGTTGCCCAATTGGATATGAGCTATTGTGTTAATTGATTTTAGCAATATTGAGCTCTACGAATTTTAGCAATACTTTCCATTAAGGCGTTTTTATGATTCATAATGACACAGATCTGGGCGAGGCTGTTTGAAAAAGAGTCCTGTCCCAGTCGGCCGTAATGTTTTCAGCATAATTTTATCGATTTCTAAGACAGCCCATATTACCTTAATTTTTGGTACAGATATTACAGTAATATCCCGTCGATATTATCAGATAATCAAATCTCTTAGTTTTAAATTGTAGTGTACAACCTGGATCAAAAACATGTTACCAACGATACTATGCTTTTCGTCAGTTGTATTTGATTTTTCTTTCAATAATCTTCTCAAAATATGGTATTCATAAGTGGATAAGCAAACTGGGTGCTATTTGTGAACATCTGTAAAAAATAGTGACACGTTGAGGCGTTTTCATGATACTTTTTCGGTTTAACTTAGGCCATCTCCTCAGTACCATATTTATCAGCATCTCCAATAGCCAGAATAGCCGTGCTAAGATAGCCAGTTGCATTCATTCAATTTTGATTGAAGCCATTCATACCGTAAATCCTCGATTTGGCCCCCCCTCGAAAAAGCCCCCCTCGAATAAGCCCCCGCCCCATCCTAGAACTGCAAATTGTCAATAAGCCCCCCCCCCTTCGAATAAGGTCCCACTGCTACCGTATATTCTCGATTTGGACCCCTCAATTTGACGGTTTTTGCCGTCTGAGGTTGCCTATGGCGTTTTGTTGAATTACCACGACAAATATGTACTTTTGGTAGTAAGTAATTAAATGCTCATAAAGAAATTCCTACTAAAATAAACAAGGTCTTTTAATAATGTCTTCTTATTGTCTACAATAATTTTATAAGCCCCCTCCTCGTATAAGCCTCCCCTCCAATAAGCACCCGTCCAAGAATATCAAAAATAAATAAGCCCCCATAGGGCTAATTCGAGGATTTACGGTATATCAAGTTTTAGGTTCTTAGTTCTGCCATCAATTGGTTATAGTAAGTTCGTTGATTTCCGAAGAAAGGCGTTTTCTTTTAGCCATTTTCTTTTAGGCCTCAGAGGAAACAGGAAAAGAACGAAAAATGTTTATGTATCAAACATGTGAGGTAATTTTCTTAATTTTTTGGTCCTTTTTGATGACCTACAATCAGTTTATTTTTGCATCTTTTTTTTCTCTTGACAACGACAGAAACATTTTTCTCAGCCTTATAAAATTCATTTTAACATATTATTCAAACATATGCATGTACGTAATAAGCCATGCTCTTTTAAATTAAATCTTCACACTGCCTCATTCCAAATTGAAAACCCTTTCGCCTTAAGTTTTCAAGTATTCTACATCTCTCATATCTTTCTTGTTATCCATTTCCTTTAGTTTTTTAAATTCGCTGTTGTGAATAGAGTTCCAAGGAAATGACGTCATTAAGTCAATGAATTTTATAACTTTTTAATTTGGAGCGCATAATTGAAAAAGGAACATGAATTACCCGATACAGTGCAAAATCAGTTAAACGTGTTACAAATATTTTGGATTTTGTCACACTTTTGCTACTTTTGGTATCGTTGTCCTATTGTTGTCCCTTAGGTTTTTTTATAATTCTTTGTTTGAACTGAATTTTAGGAAACCCCAATTCTCCTCCACTGTTCGTTTTGAATCTACTTCGATAACATTGATAACAATCGTTCTCTTGAACTAAGCTTCCTTCAGTTTTTTCATTTTGAAATTTGTATCGTGTGCCTTTCTTGCTTTTAAACATGCCTCAATTTCATTTCACTTTTATAGTCTGCTTTTTTGGTGGCATTTCTTTTAAACTGAACTTCCGATCATTTTAATTGTCGGTTGATAATTGTTTTCATTTTCTATCAAAATTACGCTCCATTTTCCATTTAATAGTCCGGCTCTGGCATTGGTCTCATTTCTCTCAAATTAACCTTCTGTATTTATTCTGGAAATCTTCATACTTGTTGTGCTATCTCTGATTTGAAGCACAATTTGACTTCTGGAGTCCTCTATTTTCCATAGTTTTACTTTGAGATTCTCTCATTACTGTTTTAGATCCAGTTATGTAACTAGACCTTGTAATCTAAACTGCTCTCCAGTTGACCTATTTTCACCTAAACTTTTCGCAGAGTATTTTCCAACCCCTTCATACTCCTAGGCTTGGCTTTCTGCCAAAGCGTGCTGACCTAGGTTAAACTTTTGCACTTTATAATATGTATCTTTACTTTTTTGATATTTACACTTATAGTACTTGATAAAGGCGAATGAAGTCAAAATCAAAAAAGGAGTTGAACTGGTTCAGCATTTGATCGAATATTACCACGCACAGTTACAGTAAGTTGTCTTTATATGAATGTTATTTCATAGAAGTTGCGTAAGCGTATATTATTTTGAAGCAGCTGCATTAGATCTACGTTTGTGAGTCTACCAAAGCCCAAAGAGCTCATAAAAGTGCCAGTCTCACTGCTGATTTTCTTGTCTAACGTCTACGAAAACAACAGCTTTTCACTTTCCACGGCTTGTTTACATTGTTTCAGGAATATTAAAATTTTTGCTCTATTGGCCTAAGACTTATTTTATTTAGTTTCCAATCAATTTGCCTATTGGCCTAAGGCTATCAAAAAGTCATTATTTTCAAACTAAGTCGTCGCTCATTTTTCTTCCGAAAAAGAACAGCTTTCGACACCTTTTAGCAACATATGTTTTACCAACCACGCTAACATTTTAATAGCCAGTCTTCTTTAAGTTAAATGCTTGTTTACAAAGTCAACCAAAATGATAGGTAGGTCACGTAGACGGAGTCATATATAAGGAATCGCGCAGTACATGCCAGGGCTAAAGTTTATTCCCGTAAAGAAAAACCTATAATTTTAATTGTTGGCTGTTTTTTTCAAATAGCCACGTATGGTCGAAGGCCTTTTCTAACCTGACCAATCGCAACGTTTTTATGACAAAAGGCATTGTTTTTGAAATTGCAGGTTGTTTTTTTACGGGGATCTCTTCCAATGTTTTTTTGAAGTTCACATAAGCTCGTTTAAAAGTATTGGCTTAGTAGCTGTCAAATGACATTATTACTGACCAATTTCAAAATTATTCCTCAATTCCAATGAATGACGTATCGCTAAAGTCTCCCTTTTAAACTACATTTTCCACAAAAGAAATCTGTCTTGATTTATTTTACGTTTTGTTTTCCAAAAACTATGGGGTGCGATGTTATAAAGCTCGCCAATCTGTATTTTTGTCTTTATAAGTTTAATAATCAAATCTTTTTACCAAATGTAAAAAGTCTTCAGGAAGTATTTTGAAACAAAAAGCAAGAAATCTAAAGCCTTCTATGATGACTTACTTATTCTATGTTAGTTTCTATATAGTGATTTTCTTTGGGTCGCGTCGTTATGTTTTTTAGATTAAATTGTTTGTACATTATTTAACCTTTTTGCCTATCCATTCACCTAAATATACCGCTGTATCTAAATCTAGCCGATCAACTGACGGCTGTTCTGATGAAACTTTTACCTGTTGTCGGGATATTTTCTTGCATTGTTCAGAGATCTCCATAAAAACTTGAATTATTTTGATAGCTTTATGAAGGTCCGCTTCAAAGCGTGATTTTTCCTTTCCAGAGTGAATGTATGGGACCTGTAACTAGTTCCAGCTTGTCCTTTCATTGGGCTATAATTATCTCTCTTGATTATTCAATATGTTTCAAGCAACACCTTATTATCGGCTGTACATTGAGACCAAACGGTACCAAGGCCTACACATTGATCATCAATTTTTTATTGCAATCTATTAAGCGAGAATTAATCCACTTCTTTAATGCTCATAAAATTTACATGTCCATAATCGCTTGAATTACAGCCTTGGTGTTGATCGAGCGTTGTTGCCACGCGCGAGGAAGATTGTTTTTCTTCAAAAAGCATATCCCAGTCTTTTTGTGGGATCGCTTACAGATGTCTAGAAGTAATTCCCTGTCATGTGCTATCAACGTGTTTCCGCCACCAGAGCAGCATTTATGAAAGACCAAATTGATAACTGACGTGAGCTGAATGTGGAATGACGTTCATCATAGTTTATTGTACTTACATGAATTATATATATAGAACTTCTTCTATAATGCTTCTTACAACACCTCATATCTAAACCCAGCACGATTATTGATCTGTTCAAAGAGCAAAACAAAAGCAGACCCCCAAGCAAATACTTTCCAGGTGATATTTTAGTACAAAATCCCCTCCTTTAGATACAAGTTGTATTTAGTTAATTTACTTCATAAAAAGAGCTTTCCAATAGCAAAGCCGCTCCTTGCTAATTTATTTTCACCGTGGCAGTATTGATATTATTGACCCGTTTAAAAGATCAATATTCTTAGGTTTTTATTCCCATAAAATGTTCAATATAACGTAGGTAGGTTACAAGACGATGCTGCAGGGAACATGGAAATACATAGCAACCCTGCGACCATACCTTTTAACGTAACAATTCAACACTAAATTTAAATTTAAACATTGAAGTTTACATATTACAAATGAAAATTACAGACAACAACAAACAACAATTGAAAAAAACCCAAATCACACAATTGAAGATGCTTTCAACAACAACTAATCAAAATCGTTTTGAGGCACGCAAGTTGCCTCGAGATTCTTCGTATCTCAAAATTGCCTCGAGAATCTAAGTATCTCAAAGTTACCTCGAGAATCGAGAATCTTCGTAACTCAAGGTTACCTTCGAGAACATTCTTAGTTCAATATCAAGGAATAGTTAAACAGGTTTGGCATCAAGGCATAGGCAATAAAGATGTGATTAGCAAGTTGTCACAGAACAGTTTCAAAACTTTGATGAACCAATTCAACGAGTGTTCATTTTTTTTAAAAACAAGGATAGCTAAAATATTCTTAAGTCGATTGGCTCTTGGGAAATATGTTTTCTGACAGCTCTCATTTGTATTCAAGATCTTCTCGTAACAGAAATCATTTCCAGTCTAGGATCATGCTTGAATTCTAGTTTACACTCATCATAACTAAGAACAAAGTTGGGAAACCACTTCTATTACTTTCTCGCTCTTAACATGCTCTATATCATGAGGGAGTATTTAAAAATAAAGATCCTACAAATCGTGAGATAAAGAAAGTAATTTTTGAAGATGTCAAACAAGGTGTCAGGAAGATCAAAAAGCTCCGGTATTTATTGGCTCTAGAATGTAACAGCTTTTCACGAATTATAGCTGAGAGCCACCTGGGACAGCTAACTTAATATGCATTGAAAGAGATTGCATTGAAATTGTAACAAGAGATTGCATTGAAAGAACCTACAGTTACAGAGATGACAATGTGGGTACAAATGTTTCCTGATTCTCGTTTGTCTCCTGTTTAAGATGGGGTAATCAAGTTTCCAGGCAGTGTCCCTTTAGGTAGGGAAAGCAAGTTTCCATTTCGTTTCCCTTCTAGCTGCTTCGCATTCTTGCCGCTGTTTTAAGCGAGTTGTTAGATCATTATAACGATTTGTGATCAGGTATTGCGAAGGTTGCTGATCAGAACGTCTTCTTTTTATCGATAAATAGGCATTGATGTATTATGAGCCAAGGATGCGGAGGAAACTCTGTTTCCACAATCCCTTTTGAATGCGGCTAATTTAAACCTTAAATTGCTCCCGTCTAAACACATTTTATTAAGTGTACCTATTCAGCTTGGAAAGATCCAGTCTTAGTAAGAACTCAATTCTATATTTTTGAGAAGGCTTTGAAAACGGACAAGACGTTACATAATTACCTACATTTGCCCTGTATCGTGGGTGATTTCTCATCAGGAACTTCACGGTTTTACGAAACTAGTCCCTGCTTGTTTTGCAAAGCCACTGGTTCAATGAAGAGAAAGATGCTAGCTGTTCTGTTTCATTTTTGCATTTTTACCTTTTCTGTCTGAAAATTCTGCTTCTGCGTGAATTTTTTATTAGCTATGTTTACAATTCGGACACCTCGATGCTTCCTTCAATTAGTATGAAAACTATTCAAAATCTTGAGTGTTTTCTACAAATTTCGGAAGTGTTCAGTAGAGAAACGAACAGATTTTGTGTATTTTTATCTTATTTTGATATTTTAGAACAAAAATACACTCGAGCACTGTATCAGTATCTTCAATCAACCATGATCAACCTTGTAAATGAGAAAAGATGAAATTTAGCTCTTTTTAATAATTAGCTTGAAATGCATCAGCGTAAATAATCGTACGTTCTTATTGTAAAACAGTCCAATTGGCGCCTTATTCCCACCGCTAATTTGAAGAGTCCATGAGCCTTCTGCTAAAACACTGCTGTGTTCAACGTTAACTGCACATCATAAGACCAACCTCCTCAAGTCAAGTCAAACAGTGTTTCGCCCTTAATCAGTTCTTAAAAGCTTTGTTATACTTTATTTTTTGATAGAAATATAGAGAGCACAGTCAGTTTTCGACAATCTTTCTGTATGATATGCCGAACACATGCTTTGTTTTGTAGCGGATTGCTCAGGAAGATTGCCCAACTATTAAACGCGATATGGTTTGAAAAGCTTTTCGCCCATGCTTTCTGTTTTAAAGTTTGATGTGGCATGGTCCTCCAATGTGGCTTCCTTTAAACTGTTTTTTCTCGTAACGTGGACGAGCAGCTGGTCACAGTTTCTTCACAAGCAGACTCGATTCTTTGCACTTAGAATTTGATTGCTGTTAATTTCTTAGGCGTAGGAAAAAAGACACTTCCTTTTACTTTAATTACGGGAAATCAGAAGTATCTTCTTTCTTCCCAAATAAATGTTGGTTTTTTTAGTTCCACTATCTGTGAACCAGTCGTAGAAAATCAACACGATACGAGAGGATGTCTTAAACTACACTTCATTTTCAAATTTATTTATATGGGACAAAACTGAAAAAATGCAATTTTGATTGAGTTTGAATTACCCGAAATCAGTAGTTGCCCCCGTGATCTAGAAAATGACAAAAGAAATCTAAAAATGGAAAAGGGGTGAAAACGATCCTTAGTATGTGGAGAGGCTCGTCTTTAAACGCTCTCCAACATGTTATCGAAATTAGATGTGGATAGAACGAAATATAATCTCGTATAAAACGTGTCTTATCATGTAAGTTCAGTAAACTTTTAGTATTCAGTCTTTGTGCAGAAGGTGTGTTTTGTGGTAGATTCTCCTAAAAACCAAATCTTCAGTCTTCAGGTTTTTGCATCAATACTACTGAAAGGAGTGATCTTAAAAGACTTGGTTTTTTATCAACAAATCTGTTTCGGCATCAAATATTCACATTAAATATGCCGAAACGTTATATTTTGCTTTTCGTATTGCTGAATATCTAGGTGCATGTGCTAATGACATGTAAAATCGATCTTTGTACACGTGCCTACAAAGATAAGAAAATTGTAATGAAGAAAACAACGACGAAACATTCTATAGAATTTATTTATTGGTCGAATTGAAAAAAGCGATAAAAATGGCGATTAAAATGGCGATAAAAATGGCGATAAAAATGGCGATAGAAAAAGCGATAAAAATAGAAGATAGCAGTGTTAAATGGGCCTTCTTTTTTCGATCATGTTTGTGCTCGACATTCAGTTTATGCATATCCTCCCCCAGCCTCTCCCCCCCCCTCCCCGAAGTGTTAAATATTTACGTTTGTAAAAATGGTTATACAAAGATAATCGCAATGTCTTTGTACAGTGCTGCTTTTTGTCTTTTAAAGCTTGATTCGGATTGCGCATGTGTAAATTTCGTTTATAATTTTTCAGGTATTTTCATTGTGGAATGGAGTTACTTGAAAACATGCGTGGCTATTTCGATGGACTTGCTGGAGAGCTGCAGCAGGTAGAAATCATTATTTTCAAAAATGCTCGTCACCCTATCACTCCTAAATTTCAAAATTTTCGTTATACCTAAACAATTTCATTATAATCTAAACTTCATCATATTTAATCATACCTGATTTTAACAAGTTTTCACCATAACTAATTTTAAGACATTCTGTCATTTCTGATGTAAAGAAATGTCATTTTATCTAAACGTACCAGATTTTAAGAAGTTCCGTCAAAACTTGTTTTAGAAATTTTTATCATACTTGATTTTAAGCAATTTTTATCAAACCTCATTTTTAGAATTTTTCGTCAAATTTTATTTTAAAGAATTCCCACATAACTAGAAATTTTATTATAACTAGTTTTAAGAACTTCCGTCTTGTCAAATCTAAAGAAGTTTCATCATATCTAATCATACCTAATTTTAAAGAGTTTCTTCATAACTTAATTCGACTATTTTTCATCACAACCCTTTCTCACTGCATAAGTTGGTTTTCATAAAATAATAACATCAGGAATCGTCAAAGTGACGACCTAATCAGATTGTTATAAATTTCGGTATGCTGAGTTATCGTTTGTTCTTACTTAGCTAAAATTACATTTATTGTCTTGAAAACAGTATTCAGCCGAAGAATAGAATTCAATAATATTTTAAATCGACAAAAGGGAATTAGATTAAACATATTAACGAATACTAAGTCCTGGCACTATTTTTAAAAAAAATATAGAAGCAAAAGGGATTGCTCTTTGGAAACAGTAACCTATATAATTTTCTGAGGGCACTAGCCCCCCTGCCTCCCCTAGAGAACAACAGTTGTATGATCTTAAATTGCTAAGCAATTGCATTTACTGTTATTACAAACAGTAATAAGCAAAAGTTAGCATTTCAAAGATAGTTTTGTTATGCTACTGTAGAAAGTTTCAAAATATTCTACCAATTAAAGCTATAAAAATGCATTGCCAATTTTCTTTGATATTCACGAAAACATTTTAAACAATGTCATTCTTTCTAGCTTCGATCGCAGCAAGATGAGGAGCGAAAAGTTTTACTGGAATTAAAAACACTGCTAAAAGGCTCTATGCAGGCTGAAAAATCTGAGGTAAGGCGCAAGGAAATTCTTCGTTTTTTCTTTTAATTTCCCCAAGTAACTACAATAATACTTTAAAAAAACTCCTTAAGAAAATTAAAAGTTTGAATTCTTATCCAAAAAATAACTTTGGATTTCAAACTGTCGGATGTCAAACTGTTGGATGAAATATTTTATGCAAGACAATGGATCTTTCCTTTTTTCCTTGTAATCTCACAAGTTTACGAAATTCTTCATCTATTTGCGTGGAAGATAACGTCTTGTTGTCTTGATTTAGAGAAAATCGACAAGATTCTTGAATTGTCCAAAATTTTAGGTTGTTTTTTCAAAACGTAAAATAACGAGATTAAGAGTGTGTAATCGTTTTTTCATATGATAGGCAAAGTCATAATTATTCAGTGATGTTATCGACCTAACAAATAGAGTTCTCAAGTGTGACGTCACAAAAAACTATTTTTAGAATTTTCAAATTTTGACCACATAACATGAAAAAACGCCAAAAATAGTCCCATGTATTCAAAATCAGTTAAATGCGTCAAAAATCGGGTGAGCTATGGCCAATAGAAGATTTGAAGTTTGCTAACGGATCACTGTTATTTAGGCTCAGTTCATAACGTTATGAACTGAGACCAAATTACAAAGGTTTGATGGGGCCAAAGCTTGTGCTCATCAGGACATATCTCGGCAAGTTTGTAATACCTTTAACTGATTTTGCAGATTTCGAGGTATTTCTTGATGCATTTTCAGGTTAAGGGAAGAAATTTCACAAATTCTAAAAATAGATTTTTGTGATGTCATCACTTGAAAACTCTATTCAAATAGAAGCTCTTTTCAGTGACAGGGATTTCCCAGAGACTTCCCTTCGTTTGTATCGATTAAATGACCGCGGTGGTTTAATCAAGAATTTATATTTCTCTTTTGGCGCCAAAAAAGAAAGTATGAGACTCCATGGACTGTGTATGCCACAACCTAGCAAGGGTAAATGGGAGCATTCTCCAGACATTCAGCTGGGTATAATACGATGGGCAATTAGAGTGGCAAAAACTGATCTGGGCAAAAATTTACGAAGACCCCTATACCTGCAATAATTTTTGGCCATTTTTTGTCACCTATAGTGATCATCAGAAGTTTTCTATTGTAACAAATGGCTGGCAGCAAAGTTTCATATCTGCATTGAGGTTTTTACCAAAAACGGCTTGTGTACGCATCTGGTAAAAGAAAATATTGTCTTAACAGGGCGACAAAAAAACTGTTTACAATCTTCATGGACAGCAAGGGGATCGAGATCACGGGACAGAGAAAACAGGAACTCTGTTTAAAAGGAGCGAAGGGTTTGTGTCTTTTATCTAAGCTTTGCAAGATTGAAAAGGGGAAATGTTTACCACCTTTGCTAATTTTTTTTCCCTTTTGGCGAACTTTTGCTTTAAAAGTAAGCGGTATCCAAAGCAACCTTTAGATAAGGATTATCTAAGCTTGAGAAATTACTTTCTAAATTCTGTTCCCAAGCCGAGAATGCCTGTTAAAGATTTTCATTTTTAAAACCAGGGTTAGAAAGCAGTGGCAAAAACGCTACGTCGTGGTGAAGAATGGACAGTTTTCAATGTCACACACTTCGGTATGTGGAGAACTTTTTAATCCGTTACTGAAACTCTTGTTTAACTGAATTTGTACCTTTTAAGCAGTATGTGCAAAGTATCAGGTTAAAAAGTCATGGTACGGTTTTTATACCTTTATTTTCAAAGTGGATCTCCTTTCGTCCATCTTGTTTGAAAACAAACCGTAGGATTTGTGATTATTTGCCTGCAGGAGAATTGCATATCATATCGTAGAGGAAACGGCTCCGAGTTCACCTGTCCACATGTCCATGTTTCTGCAGTCCTTTTCTTACTGGCATCGTTCGTTAGGACTGAGACGGTTTGTTTTTAGCACGGGAAAGCAGAAAGATGGCATACTAAAGTACTTTTGGTAGTTGTTTTGCTTGCAGAAGCTTTTCAAAAATTCCACATCAATTTACGTCATTATTCTACTTCGAAAAAGCCAACATTTCCACCCAAGTTGATATAATTTAGCATAAGGTCATCACCTCAATACCTCTTACAATATGACACAAGTAGGTAACTATTTAGCTATCTTTACGATTCGCAATCAAATTAATGACAGTATTGTATACAACTTTGAAATATGATGTCTTTTATTGAAATATATACAGCATGTCTAGCCTGGAAAATTTATCCTTGCCTATTCGCGGGAACATAGTCATTCAAATCATTCAAGCAGCCCCCCAATCATACAAAATTTATGGCATTTCAGGCTCCATTTGACCAGTTTTAATTCTATTCAGTAAAAATCTTCAGGCAAGATCCACGCTAAGCCGTCCTAAACGTTGGGCATCCAATACGGCTATGTATCATATACGCATGTTTAGTCATATTGGTCCTACAGCCTAGGCCTGCCATATATATTGGCTCATCTATTCATTTATTCTTTAATAAAAGACGTGTTCTGTTGCAGACAAGTGCACGAACAGTTACCCTGAATCTGATGACTTGCCAAGCAAAGGTAGGATTGCTGAGTTTCTTCAAAGACAGTTTTTCATGTCTTTCAGATTCGAAAACTGTAACTAGTTGATCAAATACAAACTTGTATGAGAGGTTTCACGCTAGTACCACCAACATTTCGTTTGTATGATATTATTAGGTTTTGTAACGTGGCACATAAAATCTATTTCCAAATTTGCCTCTATTTGGATCTAAAGTTCCTGATAATTTCTTCTGTTTTAATGGAAATGTATTTGAGTAATCTCACATCTGTGTAAGACGACAAATTTGTAATAGGCAATATATCTTCGGGTTATTGTAGGCATATCATGGATAATTACTTCAACAAGTTCCCTCTTTTTGTTACAGTATTCAACAGAGAAAGATACAAAGAAAAACGTTTTTGCTCTCGTCGCTCGTACGTGCACAAAGTTTTTTAATTGCTTTTAAACCTGGATTTATTTCTCCCTAAAAGACTCTTAAACTTAGATAAATTTGACAAAGATTGTCAAAACCTATGCGTTATTCCTTTTTTATTCTTTTTTTCTTTAGATTCTTATTTTAAATACAAATTTAGATTTAACAGAATTGAATATTATTTAATAAATTATTGTTTAATATTATTTGTTTGGTATACATGTTATTTGATTGCTTTGCTTTTTTTAGAGAACAGAACATATCTTTTTCAAGCTGAGGATGAGAGCGATTGTGAAGCGTGAGTATTAAGAAGAATCGACGAATATTATCTCTGAAGAAATTTGTGAATATTGTAGTACATTCTGCCATGGCTCGCTCTGTAATGGTCAGTCAGTATGAAAGTATGTTGTACCCATTCCCTGTAAAAATTCCAAGTAACTAGGGTCTTTGAATTCCTACAGTCATTGTAAATTTTTATACACTTAAAAGTACAATAATTTCTTGTAGTTCTTGCATAATTTAATCAAATGCTACAAGTTATAATGCCAGATATAAAAAGAGCAACATGCCTTTTGTACCCTAAGAATCGTGCCCAAGGTCACTTCAATTATTGTTTTTTGTGTGAATATCTTTGCTTAGATTAGCAAACGGTAGGGAGCTTTTTGAGTGCAAAGCTCTTAAGTGTTTCCAAATTTCATTTTTAGGTGGATATCAGTGATAACCAACGCACGAGACGAAGCTTTGAACAAAGCATTTGGTGATGGCGATGAATCATTGGTAGGTACATTTTCAGAAGAAATTGTTCTATTCTCGTATTCTTGTTAAGGCTGTGTTATTGTTGAGTCTCAAATTTCAAAATGCAGTATTATGTTATGCAGCAAAGAATATTGAACGACAAGAAACTCATTCGTTGGCATTTTGCTGCGGTTTGATAGGGGAAAATATATTCCTGTGCGATCGATACAGCTATTAACCCTGATGTCTCAGTATTAGTACAAAATTATACAGTAACACTTATTGCTGTACGATATGAAGCAAAACTGTACGATTTAATAATATATATGTAGTGTTTTGCCAGGCTATATTGTGCAGTTTAATACTTTGCATTAATGGAATAAGGATGGTTCCATTATTAATTGAACTTACATCCTATTTAATTTCGCCTATTCTTGAACAGTCCAAAGACACCAGTTCTGTGGCAAGAAGTCTTAAAGAGGTAGGTTTGATTTTTCTTGTAGATTAACTGGTTTAAAAGACGACCTATCATTTATTAAAAGAAGCATTTTATTGCTCAGCTAATTTCTTAGTTTTAATTTTCAGATCGTTTTTAACTCGGCTAATCCTTAGTATATTATTCTGTAAACCATTAAGTATTCCACTTCGGAGAGTGATTCCTAGTTAATGTTTAAGCAGGCGTTGACATATAAGGTTGCTAAGTAATGCCGATTTGCTTTCGTGGTATATTATAAAAAATATGAAATACAAAATAGGTCGTTGATTTCATAGAAATTCATTTGTTAGCCAAACTTACCTTCTTTATGTAATTCGTCATTTTAATCTGTAGCTTTAACTTTCTTAAAACTTCTAAAATGTAATTTTACTCTGTTTTAATGTTTACTTGTCTGTCACAGCTTACCGAAAACATTGTAGCAGAAGTTAAAAAGGTAGCCGAAAATGATATTTGTGTCGACTGTGGTGCGGCAGGTAAAACATCTAATTCATTGTTATCTGTACGTTCTTTTTAAAAGAAACAACGACACATGTTAGTTCCTCGTTTCTTTAACTGACTCTAAATTAACTTTCGCAAAAGTGATTATCCTTAATTCTCAATTACCTTCAGCACGGTGCCTCATCGGTTTCTTTTATTATAGATATTTCTTTATTTGTTTAATCAGACCCAACATGGTTCTCCACAAATCTTGGCGTGCTAGTATGCATAGAATGTTCTGGGATCCATCGAGAGATGGGCGTCCATATTTCAAGAATCAGATCTTTAACACTGGATAAGTTAGGAACTTCAGAATTGCTGGTAATGTATTACTTTTTGATGATACTCAAATTTTAAAAGCTAAGATAAATCCTTGAGCGTTTGTAGGAAAGTTGTCATGTCTTAAAGTAAATCTATCGCTCGTTTGAAGATGGATAGCATTCATAAATATTTCACTCTTGATGTTTTCACTTAATTAATTAAATATTTTTAGATCATCAAACCTTTGAAATCGCTTAGTGTTAAAATCAAAACAGAGGAAGCGGTAGATGTCCTTGCTATACTGATAATTGCCCGCGCTTTGTATACGCTCTCTGTCTCTGGTGCGAAGTCTGATATTTTTTTCTTACAATTGTTTAATGCTTGCTCGGTCAAAAAATAACATTTGCTGAAAAATTTATCAATAGGAATCCTGTGCTAATGACTGGATGGTTATATTGCGCCTCAGTTTCTTGTTTTGGTTACTCAAAGTTTGGCCTAGGCCTTAAAAATGGCGACGGATTTGTACCGCAATTGGAATTTTACAGTGACATGGTTTTTACCATGAATACAGAGTTAAAGTTCACCGAGTTTACAGCCCATACTGTTTCTGCTCTAGTGAAAAGATGTAACTTATAAAATTAAGTTAATTGAATATATCCCTAAAAACTCAAGTCCTAGTTTTTTTTTCTGCCCATCGCTGTTTGTATCATGACGTTTATGCGACAGTCCAGTCTCTATGATCGGAAGCGATTGACTTATTCGAAATCACCAAGATCCAGACAAGTGTGAAATAAAGAAAAGTGATGAATTTTTGACCCTGTGAGCACTTTAATGCCTAATCCTTTACAAAAAATAAGAAAATTCTCGCAGTGAAAGAAAGAATCGAAAGGATTTGTTCTATTTTCTGTTACTCGGTGACATTTTGCAAGTGGATTCTTCAATCTTTCTGACGTAATTCTTCTTCTTGCGCTGCAAATAACAACGTTTAGTAATATTTGGTGTTTTTTCTAGCTGACGAAAGCCGTTGGAAATGGTGGTTTTAACGAGATTATGGAAGCCGATTTAGATTTTGTTTTGAAGCCAACACCTACTAGTAAAATGTAAGTGTAAAAGTAGAATTATCCCTCACTTCAGAGTTTTTAATAACTTGAGTCTTGTAATAGAACGACAGTTTTTACAAATTTTGTAGTATTTTATTGAATTAAGACTGATTTGAATTGGATATTTAGCGTTTTTGTTTCAACTTTCCGAATAACCTGCTGTTAGCAACTTGAAACTAGATTTAGCTAAGACTTGATTTGCTCAGTTCGAATTTAAACAGCAAAGAAACAAAAGATCTGCTTATCGAGTATTGAAATTTTCACGCTTGTTTTCTCGTTTATTTGCAACTTTTTATGTTATTGTAGCTATGGAAGGATCTGTTCCGTATTATCAAGAAGCTCTGTATTGAATACCCAGCGTCTTTTCCATTAAAATGATCCCTTTACTGTTGGAGTTTGCAAATTATACACACTTTTACAGTTTTTTGCTTCAGATCGAATGTCACTCTTTTACGTGCCTACACATTCATATCAAATATAGTCTATTAGATTTTGTTCTTTTGTAGAATTTATTGCATTACTATCTTGTACAGATTTTGATTCTGCTTTTTAATGTCGATGTGGAAAAATCTAATTTTATCTACATTGATTTTTGTCTTGATGTAAACAAATCCTAAACTCCTTTTTAAAAAACATCCGTGGAAGAACTAGACTACTGCTAAGACTTGACCAATCTCTTGGGTGCCTATTTAATTTTGATTATAAGGGTGCATTCAAGGACCGTTTAAGCAGTATTGACGATGGTTCTAGGCTTAACTGGTTCTCTTTTTATCCGCATTTTTATCTGTTTTGCTGATTTTAAGTTGCACTTTGTATCACATCAGGGAGCAAAGAAAAGAGTTTATTCATGCTAAATATATTCAAAAGAAATTTGTACACAAAACTGAGAGCCCGCCCGAAGTCTTACTACAGGTATCAGAAGTATTTTTCATCTTCCTCTCCTTAGAATCATACATTTTTTGTCTATCTTTCATCAGCGTCGATTTTGAATTGAAAATCATTATTGTCTTCACCTCTTTATAATTACTGTCTAAGCCTGTATTTGTCTCATTTTTCTTCCATCCTTATTCCATTTAATCGTGTTTTAATTCAAAGAATGAGACATTATTCTTCCAGCAACTGTGATAATGCTTCTTACTGTCCGGGTGTCCTGTTAATTATTAGGCGACTTGAGAGGAAGCAAGATTTATGCCACTGAATCAGGATCTTTTACCCAATGTCCCCTTTTGTGTACTTTTAGGATTTGAACCAGGCTGTTGGGAATAGAGATATCCTTGCTGTGTTACAGTTATACGCACAAGGGGTTGAACTGTCGAAACCTTTGCCAGATTATGTAGGTATTCACGCACTGATAGAAAGATGCATTTATTATTTACACGTTTATGTAGCTTCATAATTATTTTAGCTTAAATTATAATCTTCATTCTATATATCTTGTTGCTTTGCCATCTTCAAATGTTGCTACTCCGTTCGTATGTCTAACCTTCTGCGCTTGCAGTCTCTATAAGAATTTTATTACTGTAGTTTACATCTAAAAACCATCTTTTCTTGTTTTAAATATGTCATTAATAGCTCCTACCTTTTTTCCTCTTTCAAGACTTTTCAAACTCTTCTACCATCGCTAAATTTTCTTGAAAATATGCTAAACATAAACAAATGGAAACAACAAAAATTGATTTGAAGAAAACTCCAATATTTTTCCAATATTTCCTTCCAGAAATTTTGGTAAAACTTGACACGATACCTGTCAATTAGAAATATATAATCTACTGCTGACTCTATTCGAGAAACTTCCAGTAGTTTTGCAAAATTTCTTGCCAAAATTTAGAGTAAAATTTGTATGCTGCTTGCTTTCAGATAACTGATGCACTTTTTTGAAAAGCTCTCAGGGTTTTTGAATTTTCCCTTTTTAAAATTGTTTTTAGAGTTTCTATCCTTGGTATCAGATCATTATTTCTTCTGGCTTTAGGAGGCACTAAGTGTGTAGAACATTTGTGGTGAATTCATATGCAGCAAAATTTCTCTAAACGGTCTCTTTGAATTCAATCAAAAAAACTATTTCTATTCCGCCATTAAACTGAGATGAGTGTAGTTAACATAATACTTTCTTGTAGAAACATAATGGCACTGCTTTACACCGTGCTGTTGAACAGGAGGATCTTACATCACTTCACTTAGTCGACTTTCTTACCCAAAACAGGTAAAAATCATTGCGAGATAGCTCTAAGCAACTCTTGTATACCGGGGCGAAATGTCAGTTAAAGTTCATTTCAATTTATCGTGTTCGTTGTTGTCTGTTCTCGGTGCGTTGTGGCATTCCTTGTTTTCATCTATTTATATACGTTGCTGCAAGTATTTCGGAGTCTGTCAAGCAGTTTTGGTTCCGTGACCTTTTCATTTCATTCATGCAAATAAGTTAGTTTTATCTTCACATCCATCATTCTTACATGCAATTTACTATTTATGGTTATCTTTTCATGGAATTTTGAAATGCAGTACAAAAAGTATATGTGATCAGGTAATGGCCAGTTTGGCTACTTTCTACGAACTAACTTTATTTTCAAAAGCATTTATTTTCTCCCTATCCAGTAGTAAGATTGATGTTCAGAATACGGAGGGGAACACAGCACTTCATATTGCGACTATTCTAGATAAACCAGAATGTGTGAAGCTTCTGCTTCGTGGTGGCTGTAAAAGCAGTATAGGTGAGTGATTTGCCTAGATTCTTGGCTTAAGGGTTGACATCGCTTTTGGGATTGGTTCCTTGCATTTCATTAGAAAAAACAGAATATCTACTTTTTAATAACATTTATCTGTATGCGACGTCTAATTAAGCTATCATCGTTTGGCGCCAGCTTCCTGATATGCATGCATTTTGATGTTCTTTTGAGTGGGCCAGCCCACCCGATCGCATTGACATGTAGATTTTCCATTGAGCCTGCCGCGGATCCCACCTGTCATTTGAACGCATCTCTGCTAATTTGGCAGACAGTCTTAAATCAACTTTGGTTGATACATAGAAGTTTATCACCATTGTTTGGATCGTCGCCTGGACCATTTGCCACGCAAAGGCTCATTGTTTGCAACGAGTCTTTAAAATGGAATGTATACAATCAACGAATCTCATTTTAGGCAAGCTAACCCGTATTTTGAATTCACATCATATCATTTGGCTTTTGACTAAGTTGATAATACGATAACGTCGTTAATATTTGCAATCGATCAAGCCGATACCGCAATTTTTCGAATTAGCCCCCTGAAGGCTTGTTTGATTAGGCAAGTTTTAGATGAGGGCTTATTCAAGGGCTTATTCCAGGTTGAGGCAAATCAAAAATGTTTATTTCCAAAGTCGGGGTTTATTCAAGGGGGACGGTAGGGATATTTCTCGGATTTTCTGGTTTATTTGCTGTTCTGTATTCTAGATGAATTTAATTTAGTCAGTTTCTCTATAGCTGTGTGATATATAAGATTGTTGTGGCTTCGCTTGAGCATAGAAAGTTTGATATTCAGCTACTGGTTGTGTAATTTCATTAAAATTGCATTTCTTTTTTTAGTTAATAACGAAGGAAAGGTTTGTCTGTCAATCGCCACTGAGAGAGGATCAAAAGAAATAATTGAACTTGTGAGTACAATTGCTTGCTACTTTTCAAAACATTTCGTAACAAAATAGGATCTACCTGATGTGAGTCTATATTTTGCCATCTTTCAGAAAAATTATCGTTTAAGAGTTGGTAGCCATTATGGGCCCTATCCACTGATTTTCGTTCCATAAAAATCTATTTTTAGAATTTCTGAATTTTGATCCCAGAACCTGAAGAGTATCATGAAATACCTCTAATTATGCAGAATCAGTTAAAGGCATTACGAAATTGGCTGAGATATGGCCATATGAGCACAGGCTCTTGCCCCGTCAAACCTCTGTAATTTGGTCTTGGTTCATAACTTTATGAACCAGGCCAGAATAACAGTAATCCGTTAGCAAACTTGAAATCTTTCATCGGCCAGATCTCGCCGAATTTGGAACATATCTAACTAACTTTGCACAGTGAGAGGTATTTTATGATGTTCTTTCAGATTATGTGGCCAAATTTAAGAAATTCTAAAAATAGATTTTTGATGACGTCACACTTCAGTACTCTATAGGTCACATGGAAAGCACTTTTTATTGCTTCCCATCTTTTATCTGAATTGTTATGAATTTCGTTTTTAGCTAAAGGATGTCCAAGAAGGGAAAATACAGAGGCTCGATAATGTAAAAATAGACTGGGGAATTAATCAGGTCTGTAGATTTATGTCTTCATGGCATTTGCATGATATGTAATTTCATAGTATAACTCTTCATGGCATAGTATAACTTCATTGTCATTTCTTGGTATGTAGTTGCCTTCATCCTAATATGACAGAAATGTTGTATAATATTGATTGATTTCCGAGCACACGACGACTGGTGAAATATTTAAATTTTGATGCTTTGCGTCACAGGCAGATGATATTTACGAAGATCCTCTCGATCTAATGAATGACATCAACCGGGTTAAATCAGAGCTGGAAAATGAGAAGAATGCCGAGGTGGCAGAGAAGGTAAAGTGCGCTTAATACAGTTTCTAGTTGCCATTATATTAAGACGTTTTATCAGACTTGAAGATGAACGATGTCTTAAAGAGAGTCGATAGTAGAGTACCAGTACCAAGAAAATTATAGTTGGCTCTTTTCAACTGATAATGAACCCGATATCATTGAAAAATAGTTCAAGGTACGATATGCTGAAAGATTGCAACATGAAAGATACTTAGAGGATAGATGTTGATGTTAACTAAAAAAAGAAGTGGTCCAAGTCATAATCTTTGTGGCACAGCATAATTAGTTATCTATATTTCTTAAACCTTTCCATTTATAATGCAGAGATGGCTGCTATTATTTTTGTGTCTGGAAAATTATAAAGGCATATAAACTCAAATTATCGTATGTTAGCTTACACATGAACAGCTTTGGCTTAATATGCTCTAGGTGTATATAAAATGGTGATCTTGTAATGATATTAGAACATTTGATTAACAGATCCTTTTTGCGCGTAGGGAGTGCCAGTTTTGCCGGTCGTTCCAGTTCCTTTGCAAAGCTCTAAATCGCAAAAGGGAAAGTCTGGTGGTCCGGTGAGACGATCTGAGAGTCTGAGTAGCCCTCCAAAGTCAATGATGAACTCGAAAACGAGTAATGTAAGTGCAGAACGTTTCTTGTTGAGATCCCGAAAATGCTCGAACTATGACGAACTTTCATAATCAAGTTTCAAGCACACAAAATGGTACCAATAAATTGAGAAATGTGCATTTTTGTGTCAATTCTTGAAATTCTCTCACAGTGTACTTACATTTAAAGTTCAATAATTCGAATGACCTTGAATTTTTCCAATTCGAATGAAATTATTTTCCTTGTTATTCCTCTTAAGCCAAACCTTTTGTTATTCGAAATAGGAATAATTTGAACTAATTTCCTTTAGAAGCTTGTTTTGTCTAAGGTTGAGTGTATTTTAATCTTGACAACATTAAATATGTTACAACGTTTCTCTCCTTCCACTTTTGATCCTTACTGTTTTTTTCTAGGCGTCTTCACCAACATTAGACAAGACCTTCGTCTACCCTGATGCAGGTGACAAAATGCCCGCCCGGCCACCACCCCCGCCCAGAAAAAGCGTCAAAGTGAAAGGAACGCCTGTTCTTCCAACAGCTGCTCCTACTCTACCTGCTAAAGAGCAGAAAGCAGAACCACCAGGTGCAATTACAGCAGCAACGCTATCCACTTTTGCTCCAAGATCTTCGCAGACACAACCGAATGCAATACAGGATAAAAGGTATCTCTAATAAAGTCAGTTCAATTGCTAGTTACTATTTGCATGAATCTGTCATCTCTGAAGACAGTACAGAGGCGTGATTGACGGGGGTTTGATGGGTGTTACACCCCCACGTATTTTAGGCTTTCTGGTGAAAGCTTTTTAATTGATAGCTGAAACCACCCAAAGGGCTCTTCCATCTACCCTTTTGGCAAGACCTTTAAAAAATTCTCCGTTTAAACCTTTTCTCAAATCTATCCTTGACCCAGCTGTTGAGACAAACGGCTAAATGCACACCTGGCATTGAGCATACGTACTACAACCTGATCTCTGTCTCGCCTATAGGCTGGATGTATTCTGTGTCATAGCATGGGTGTCAACATTGACCTGGGAAGAACGGTGGGAAAAAACTGGGGGGAAGGGTGCAATATCGCAAAACTGTCTGTTAAGGGTTGTAGTTTGGATAGGCTCTTGCGCAACCGGCATGCTTAGCGGCAGGTGTCTTGAGAAATTGAATGTGTTTTGTTTTTTCATGCAGTACGATATTAGGCCGTTTTCGAAAATATTGTCGCAAAGCGTGCCGGTTGCACAAGAGCCTTTAACTGAACACAGCCTAACAAAATTTCAATGAACTGCGTTAACTTTTCCTACACCAGTTAACTGCAATGTTGCATCTGTTTCAGTCCGCCACCTCCAATGCCTCCAGCGCGCACGTCCTCTTCTCTGCCACGCCCGGACAGACCAGTTGCTCCTCCGCAAGTTCATCGTCGACATCAAAGGAATGCCTCCGATGGTGGTATTATTGATGCTTTGAATACCGTACTTGGACAGCAACAGCAACAACAACAAATAAAAGTAAAGCAAAAAGAAACATACGAAGAGATTCCTGAATTGAAGCCCGTGCCATCCTCAACACCGTGAGTTTCTTATTTTTGTTTCTTAAATAGCAAGCTTAAAATGGCTTTTGTTCGGCTGAAATAACACCAGATCAGAAGGGGCTTTGGAAAGAGGAAATGAGGATAGAGATGGGAAGAAAACAGGGTGTTGAGTAGGAAAGGAAACAGAAAAAAGAAGGGTTACGGAAATTGATAAAAGAAAGTGCAAGTGAAACAGGCAGAAGGGAAGGAAGAATCTCGGAGAGAGAAAGGAAGGTCGAGAGACGAGAAACGGTAAAGGAACGGAGAAAAATAATTAGAAGGGAAATGAGAGTTGAGTGATGGGTAGAAGTTTTATGTTTTTGCAAATCATGGTTTATGAGGTTGAAGAGGTAGGGTGTATCATGAAGAGCTATACTTTTCATCATCTTGTTTATCAAACGCGATCTAATGTTTACAAATATTCAAGGAACCTTTACCCCTTTTTGATCGAAAATGTTACAAATTGAAAACCGATTTCCAGGTTAAAAGTTATTAACGATTATTTGTGTTTTGATAAAGGAGTGCGAAAGTTGATTTGCCGCCACCGCGTCCACCACCTCGCCAGAAGCCAAGCACCCTACCCGGTAGGTGATTTCTTTTATAACTTCCTTTTCATTTTGTGTAGGCTGTTATAGACATTTTTGCCTTACCAATGCGGATTGACCGAAATTTGAAACTTTAGTATTATTCTTTGATTTAGATTTTTGGAAACATGAAATGGTTAATCTCGTTTTTAAACTTGGTTTTGGTACTTAAGTTTTGAATAAAATTCAACGATGTTCATTAATGGATCGAAATTATTTTGCTTTGTATCATATTCATTAAACATGATAGGGCTTGTTCGCTGGATTTGCTAAAAGTTAGAAATTTGTGTAATATTGAAATATCTTTCTACTGTAAGCAATAGGTAGGTTATTATTCACAGGCTTCGTGTGATTTGAACTGTTCGAATTAAAAAATTCACATTGTTTCTTCAAAAATTTTTATTATAGAAATTCACTTATCAAAAAAAATTTAGAGCTTCTTAGACTAATGTAAGCAATGCTCACAATTGGAAGTGCACACCCAAGTAAGCTTTGGTAACGATGCGACAAAGCAGTCAAACTTTACCTGCTAATTGATGACGCCTGAATATTTTTTTAAACAGCTCAAAACATTATATGATATCTGCTACAAGAGTAGGTGATCACAGCCACCCTAGAGTTAACGAAAACCTGCAAATTAAGCAAGCGATAGGACCAGATGGCGACGATATTAGGGGAAAGGTTATCCATGTACAGTAGGCCATTACTCTTAATTTTTATCGCTTGTACTCCTCTGTATCTTTGATTAATTTATTTTTCAATCCAGTGACCTGTTTTGATTCTAGCCCCTGAGCCCAAAGAAGCAAAGCCATCTGAGGCCTCTCCTCCTAGTTCAGGCCAAGCACCCGAGGTCACTCCAGCCACACCTCCGCGTGAACCGATGATGGATAAAAAACAGGTAAATTCATGAAAGTTTTGCCAAAAGGCTGACGTGTCTTGTCCTCAACATTCTTTGTTGACTAGAAGGACTATAAATTTGAAAATTGACGATAGGTCAAAGACCACTGGTCGCATAAATTGGTCCCGAATTCCCAATAAGAATTACTTGCACAATGCTGTACAAAAGCTCGAAGTTTATGCGAGTAAATCGCAATGAGTTAGATATTTGAATATGATTCCTCGAGCTAAAGATGTAACGATTTCTTTACCGACAGGACAGTAAGTCTAAACAAAAAAGAGCAAGAGCTTTATATGATTGTGAGGCTGATCATGATGATGAACTGGAATTCGTCGAAGGAGATACGATAATAATCATAGGCGAAGCCGACCCGGAGTGGCTGGTAAGTACTTGATGTCAAATAACTCTCTATTACAGTAGCTGGATGTTTTTTTGTCGAGTGATATGCGAGTTATTTGGTTTCGGCTTTGGTATCTTATAGAGCCAGGGAAAACCAGGAATTATGAACCTCCTCTGTTTTTACGTATCCAAATATTCAAAATTTTGAAACGATTCAACGAGACGAAAGAATGTTGTTTTTTAGGAATTTAATGAAAAATGAAATTTTAAATTCAAAGGTACTTCTTTGAGTGTACTACTCGAATGTACTAAGTCATTGTGTTGAATTCGGAGAGGCTTTAAAATATATCTTCATAATACTTGTGTTGTTTTTCGTCAGTCGTTTTATTTTGCATGTAGCTCGTATTTCGTGGATCTCTGCAGCCAAAACAACGAGGCTACAGTATTTTACGTACTCAATAATAATGATTACCTGGGTCATCATGGTTGTTGAATATTATATTGCATTTTACCCAAAACATCGACTCCTTTCCCTTTCTTTTCACAGTATGGTGAAGTTGAAGGAAAGCCAGGCCGAAGGGGAGTGTTTCCAATAAATTTTGTTCATATATTGACTAACTGAGGCTAAATTAGACTTATGCCCAGGAGCATGTCACACTTCTAGATTCAAAAATTCGAAAAATGTATATTTAATCAACACAAGGCAAGCTCAAAATTTTCGATCGTCTTACCCATGGCTATTTAAGATGTTTAACGAAAAGCAACCCACTTTTTAATTCAAGTCAATTGCAAATTTGGTATGGGCTTTTGCATTGTAATTGAAGACAGTATCGTATAGAATAGTATGCTTATTTTGACTATCTTGAATTTTGTTATTTTCATGTCCCATGACTGATCGTTAGAAATAAGAAGCCCTGGCAGAGTTGTCTTGATTAATGGCAGCGAAGCAATTTGCTATTTATTTCAATCTGATAAAGTTCTTCATTTGCGCTACGATAAAGACGACTGTATCCAACTCTTCTAAATTTTTCTTTTAGAAGCAATTTTAAAAATTGCCTTAATTCTAATTTTGAGCTTGTCTCTTCAAATAAATTGATAAAATTTTTAGATAAATGTCGTGAATTATAACAGTCAAAGACTCACATTCTTCTACGAACTTAAAGAGAAAATCACCATAAAGTCATGGTGGATACGTCCTGCGATTTGTGAAAATTTCCCTTACCGAATCACTCACCTTATGACGTCATGGCCACCAATGATGCATTACCTTAGCTTTGTTTATATCCACACATTTCGATTTCTAGGACATTTAGAATGCTAATAGCTAAGGCTTAATTTAGTTTTAAAGATATCATTTTTCTTCTTGATTTGAGATCAAGTAAAAACATTGGAAACTTTGAAGCCATTCTGCATTATAGTTGTCTGTTTTCACCTTTTGTAGATTGTTAAAATTCGTTTTTATAGCTCATTTTTTAGTTTTTCAGTGCTCGTGTATACGTTTTTGCTATCAAAATTCCTTGATCGATCACTTAGTTATCATAATAGTTTAGTCAATGATATCAATCGATCAATCACTTCATATCGATTAATCACCTAATCGGTTATTTACTTCGATTTTCATACAGAATTCAGAAAGATTCGAAAAGCTATTTTCAGACTTAAAGCTTGAATGTGTTTTGCATTCAGTAGTTTGTCCTGTTCTTTAACAAATATTTGTCACTTTTTGCCTCGTAACTGGAAAAAGTTATATGAATGGAACAGTTTGTATATGCCGGTCGATCAATGTAAATAAATATATTATTTGGTTACTCTAATGATAAGAAACTAGAGAAAAAGAGGAACAATGAATTGAACAAGATTATGTCGAAAAAACACTTTAATTACCCTGATCCTATCAATTAGACTTGTTTCATATGAGTTAAAGTTTGTAACTGCCACTTGTAAATGCCACCAGTTTCTGAGGTATAAAATTATCCTTGAATAAGCGTCCTTCTAATTCAATTATCATCTGCAGACCCATTTAAACTGCAGTTAATTATTTCTTTGATTGTCACCAAACCAACCCCCCCCCCACCCCATAAATTTTATTCTCAGTTTTTCTTGTTAGAGTTTCAGTTTGTTTCAAAGGCTTCGTATATCAAACAGGTTTTCGAATCACGATTAAGGGCAAGAGGATAAGAGAAACTTATTTGTCAGCTGGAAATTATTTTTCTACCGCGTTTATGTGTATGTTAAGCTCTCGATATATCTCTATCATTCGTCAATCAATATTTGTTTCTCTTTGTAAATATGACATCGTAATAATTTTATAAAGAGTTGTTTGTTTCTCAGTGAGCTGATTGATGTAATTGCATGCAGAATACAAGTAGCTATGATTCTCTTCAATGTCAGCATGAAGCTCAGTCGACGCGTCTCTTTTTCAAAGGATATTGCGCTAAGCACGATTGATTTCTTAAAGTTAAAATAGTTTCTGTCTAACCTTTCAAAACATGCAACACTTTTGAATAACAGATTTCCAGGGACGTCAAAATAGACAGCACCTTGACTCTGGCCAACATTTAGGCCCAAACGCTTCATATAAACTTGGGCTAGCAAACAAACCTGTTGTTGTTCCTGCTTGCTTGTTTGCTTGCTTAGTTTGCTCCCAAAATCCAGCCTTTTTCTACAATCGTAGGCTGTTCTCTCTAGCCAGTGGTCCTCAAGCTTCGAACCCACACTCACACTTGTATTCAAAACGGCATAACACAAGAATGTTGGAAGACTACTTGTACTTCAGTGTCATACATTATACTACCGCTTTTAACTCCAATACAAAAACAGAAGGCAGCCATTTCTTTTGGGTTTTCGGTCTACAGCTTGCTTTAAAATGGCCTTTCAGTAAGTTGCAAGATTAATCTCTTATCTAGTATGTATCTAGTAGTTTTTATTTTGTATATGAAACTGAAGCTCGTTGGCACGAAGGCTGCTAAGTGATATATGGCTGTATGGCAAAACGATGATACCACAGTCTTAAAAATGATTTTACAGAGACCATGTTCATCAATCGTGTTAATGCTTGTTATTTGCTTCTTCAGTCGGTATTGTATTTTAGAACATCATTTAAAATTTGAATGATACTGTTTTCGAAGTTCATTTTTGCATATTGGCATAATATTGACTTGGAATATATGCCACCCCTCTCGATTAAATAGCAATTACTGACAGCTGCAACTGAGTACCCAGATCTTCTTATTAACACAGCCTTCCCCTAAATCGCCAATATTATTTCTACATCTAGCATTTTTTACACCTATTTATTGTTTTAAAAATTCCGTGTATTGAGCTGCTCAGCTGTGTTTTGTTCGTTGGCATCAAATGCACAAATAGGGAAGAGTGGTAAAAACCCATGTTTAAATCGAACAGGAGAACAACTTCCTTCGGTAGTTCAAGACCGAAAATAGCTGTTTCACAATGGAGAGGTACCATAAATCTTCGTATTGCCTCCCCCTCAATAAACATCTCAATAATCATTTATCCTTATATCAGCCTTCATCTTGTAATAGGTGATTTTACTTCTTGGTAAAACACATATTCAACGCAGTATGACAATTTTCAGTTTCAAAACGAAGCATTTCAAAATGTTTCGTTTCTCGAAGTTAACTCGAAGGTGATGAATATATCATGGAATCAAGCTATTTATATGGCGATGCCCAGATAATGTCATACCCTGCCCATTTTGATATCCTCTACTTTGATTTTTGTATTAATCTGATCAGCACCAATCCTAGAAGGTACGTTCACCGAATCACTCTTGCCAGAAAATTTGATTTTTCACAAAAGGATTTCGATCTAAAAATCTAAAAGAGTTTCAGGAAAACCGTTGAAAAATTATCTGTTCATAAAGACTGATGAAAAGCTATATGTTTCACAAATATTTTTAGTTAAATTATAAATTTATATATTTTCCCTATTGTATTTACTTTTAGACTTGTCTTATTATGTTAACAGTTTGTTAATTCGTATTGTTGTATATTTTAGCATTGCCGCTTGTTAACTAGTCCTTTAACCAAGGCGCTTCATGGGTGAAGAAGATGAAATAAACTGAAAATAAAATATGATTGAGGATGGCCCCTCAATTTTGCGAAGCAAGTGGTTTTAAAGTTTCAGTAAAATGGGAAATAAGCCTTTGCCCCTTACTTTTGCTAACCTTGACCCCCTCCACTTTCAAATTCGTGGCGTGGGCCCTGGAATGATATAATGATCCTTTTCCATTGAATAATTATTGATAGTGTTAGTTGAATGGGACCAGACACCACGTTGGAAAATGCCGAAGGCGTATGAGATGGTTGCCCTCTCTTCCATGTCTTTGCTTGAATTGGAAACCTTAAGGGTTATAAGGAACAGCGATATGGTCTGCATTGAAGAAGAAAGTCATGTTCAGGCCTGAATGGATCATGTTCTATTACAAAACCATGTGACAGAAAAGATTTTTCCTTTGATCAATCAAGCTTCAATTGAATTAGAACCCAGGCCATTCAGTTTCCCTAGTTTTCGTCATCAGAATGCCGTTTGTTGATACTATCCATAACAGAGCAAACAGGATCTTCCCTCTGAACAGTGCCTCCTTACAATAATTTCCCCTTTCTGATTGTTTAATCGCTCAACAAAGATTAAGTGATAGATCTTCTGTTTGCTCAACCTGTTCCCATTAAACGTTTTGCAATTCGCTGTTAATAAAGGAGACCTGCATTTGAATCTACTGGGATCTTGTCTCAAAGTTCTCTGTTACCAGCTACTCGAAGGAAGATGTCTTTCAGGTTCCCAGCTCTCGCTGTTCTCTTGCTCGCTGCTTTGGCTTCCGGACAACAACGAGGACTACAGCTTCGTTTAACAGCCAAAGGACTGGAATATGGTAAGGTTTTACCCCATTATATAAGACATTACCAATAGGAAGCTGTAGTAGCTTCAAAGCTTGTTTCGTATTATTTTCTAAAGTTGGCTTTTTTGAAGTGATTTTAAAGTTTTGAAACAAATAATTACCTCGAATATCATTACAGATTAATTATTACGTATGTCAAAGCTTAAGGTATTTCTTTATGTTTAACATAGTCAAATCACATAAAATGGTCCCCGATTCAACTGAAGTTTTCGAAGCACAAATGATAGAACTTTTGATCCAACATTGATTCGGGGGAAACAGGGGGGGGGGTCATATTTACAGGGGCAAAAAATTGAAAAATTCCATTTTATCCCAGCAATTTGTGCCCGGGATTGTAGAAGCAATTTGCTGCTGAATTTTGCAAACAGATTCGTATCTCTTTATTATCGAAAGCTAGATACCGACGCTCTTTGATGCTTCTTGTAACTTAATCGACATTCAATAGTTTTCTTTTTCGTTCAAAGGAATGCGTCAGGCTATGCAAACCTTGGAGACTGATCTTTCGGGAAAAAGACTTGGCGATTTTCAGGGCAATGGGGGAGGATTTCAGATCAGTGTCACAAAGTAAATCCCGAAAAATTCACTTGTTAAAAATATTCTTGTTTTTAAATATAAGATCTTGCTTTTCAAAGCAGTGCTCTTTATGTTGGGATGTAGCATGCTTTTCAATCTACAAAACATGCATTGGCCATTTGTTCTCTTTTTAGCCTAGTGCTTCCTCTTTTGCTACCTTTTGAGTGGCCGTACCGTATAATTTCTTGAAGTTCTGATATGAATTTACTCCAATGCCTAGATTCCCTTTTACTTGACGAATAACAGCTTTTTGCCACCTGGTGGATACAATCGACTATCAGGCTTTAGAAAAGATTTCTAGTTTAGGAAGGATTTACAAGGTCTCAGTTTGAGCAACAAAATGACCCAATACGCATAGATTTAGGAACGGGAAGCGGGCAAGAGGCACGTGTCCCTACTTTTCAGAGTAAGAGGTAATGTACCTATTTGCAGCCTAGGGAGATGCACCCTGTTTCTTACATGTGCCCCCAAACTGTAGATGCTTCATATTCCTTGTTTTATTGTTGAGATGTTTAGTGTCAATCTTTCCGGGTAGAGAAAAAATTCTCCAAAATTTTGTTGTGATTCAGCATTAACCAGCTCAGCGTTTTGTAGCTTGGTTATGAACAATCTTGTGATTGGCAATGAAAGATTGGTGCCTGGTAATGCTGCTTTGACGGCAGCTGTTTCTTCGGTAACGGCCGTAGTGTCAGGACGGTTCAGTTACAGGAAGAAAATTGGGTAAGAATTTCATGTTTTCTTCATGTGGCTTATAATCAGGGGCGGATCCAGAGCAAATGAAGGAGGGGCAGTTGGTAGTGGGGGCGCTGAAAATTTTTCAAAAATTGCTGATGAGAGTACGCTGTATACAACAATTTAAGATCCATTTTCAAAATAAACAACATAACTTTTTTGAGGTAATCCTTGAAGCAAATTAATCTATCGGTCTCAGAAACTTTTTCACCTGATTCTCATTCTTCAAAAGGGGCTCACAATTTCCAAAAAAGGAGCGCCAGACTTGCTTCAACTCGTCGAAGGAGGGGCAACTGCCCTTAGTTGCCCCCCCCCTTAAATCCGCCACTGCTTCTAATAACACCTTTAGAGCAAGCTTGTGAATCAGTTGGTTTGATATGACGTAATCATAAAGTTCTGCCACTCTGGGCCTAAAGCTTGGAACGAAATAGAACTAAGGGAGATCCCCTCGCTTTATAGTTCAAACGAAAATTTAAAGACTCATTTGAAGAGCGCAGGAAACCCGAAATAAAAACGACTTCTAGAAAGATCAGACGTCTACTTGAATTCAATCATAGCAATATTAGCTTTTTACTTTATCATAACTTATATTCAAATTTCTGATAGGATGTCGTGTAGAAATAAGAATTTAATAAAATCATAGAAAATAGAGAAAGATGAAACTCAAACCCTGCTTCTTTCTGTGAGTGCAGGATACATGTAGGGTCTAGCGAGTGAATTAGCAGGCACATAGAGGCTACTACTGTATACAAAATCTTGCAAAAGTTGATCTAATCGTTAGCCTATAGTGTAATCTGTTACGCGGCTGATACACGCAAGGAAGGTCAAGGAATACCAAGCCCTTATGTTTATTGGTCTTAGGAAGGTTTGGAAAGTCTTAGCTCTTTGGTCGGACTGGACTCTTCTATATTATTATTCTGTCCTCGATACGATTTCTATCTTTTTTTCTACTCTCGATAAGCAAATAATAGTCCCCGCTTATTAATTTTTGAAAAATTGTCCAGCCGCTCCGCTTATAGTCCAACCCTCCTTTTCTCAATTCTTAAAAATTTAGATTATCGTGAACATAATTCTAGAAGAATCCCTTCTAAACAAATTTACTTATATAAACTTATTAACTTGACTCTCCGTTTATTTTTCTGATCTGAACGCGAGAAAGGCAGTGAGTACTACATTGGCGTCATTTTTTGAAATCAAATCAAAGCATTTCCAGCCCCACCATTTATTTTAATCCCCCCTCTCCAGTTATTCGGTACTCAATAGCAAAGTTGATTCTACATAACATCTTTCAGATGGGTTACCATTCGAGATTCAATGAATATTCGAGTCAGGGCATCTGGAGTCAGTTTCTCCTTATCTGCACGATTCGGTAAGTATCTTGCAGAATTTTTTTTGCCATTATTATCAAAATTTCATTATTTTACCATTCTGTTTAACACTTCTGTTTAACTGCACTTCATGTCAACTTTCAAAAATCAAATAACTAACTGTTTACTGTAATCGCAAAATAATCTGCAAGATCGATTCATTCAATAGAAAATTCAAAGCATTTTTCTTTAATAATACATTGAATTGCTTGACAGGGCACATTTTAATAGCAATAAAGATACTTATCTTGCTGAAATATTCTTAATGATAACAATTGCAATTTCATTTTCATAAAACAGTTAAACTTCCATATGTTTGTCATAAACGTGACCACTGTTGAAGTAAGTCATTGCATCTGCAAGTTTCTACAAAGTCCTGCCAGCAGAAAATAATTTAGGGTAAAACTTTTTTGTCCGTTGTTCAGGATGTTCACAATCAAGAATTGTCGGTTCCCCGGGCTTCTCTCTGTGACAAGAAATTGTAAACGACGTCTGCTGTAGAAAGGCGACTCATAGTAACCCAGTAACCCTGCAATCATACCAATCCCCCTTATCATCCCTTAAAAGGAAAAGGCGAGCTGACTTAAAATAATCCTTGGTACTGTTACATTTCTGTTGTTTTAAAATAACGGTATTTGAATACGCAAATAACGTCAATATTTTATCCAGTTTTTAAAACAAATTTAGATACACGTTCATGAGTACTCTTCCTATTTGGTGCTTGAAAAGTAAAGCATTACATAAATGCTGACGTCCCCCTTTAACTAATCTAGAAATTTCTCGGTAAACCCATAAAAAAAGGTTCTCGGTTATTCTGTTTCTATTTATGTTTGTTTCTACCTTGTATCCGAAGGTAGCTTTTTTGGACACTTAGATGCTATGCTTACCGTGCAGTGTCCTGGTTCTTTCTCTCGATGTGACCACACCTCGTGATCCCTACACCTTAAATTGAACAGAACTGGTGCATCTCCTCACTCTTAGTGAATGTTTGTTCATGGCAGGGATGGTTTCGATTAGGCCTTTTAGCAATGATGATGTAGCATATATCACGATAACTTAGACACATTTTATAATAAATGTTGTAATGATAATTTCCACAACATAGAATCCTTTTATTTGTGATATTAATTTTGGCAGAGCTGTTGGTAATTGACTTTGCAATGAAAATCTTGCATAGCACGGATGCCAGAACCAGGAGTGTAGCGAGGGTACTTGCCCCCTCCCCCAATTTTTAGGAGAATTTCTTTTTTTAAGAAGACAAACTCTTTCAAAAGTTTCCCAGTTTTCTGTAACATGGTGTCGCTTCCTACCGGTGTCCGCAAACTTTCGAATGGTCCTACTTTTCCCCAATTGATTTTTGCTTTCATTCTTGTCTTCCTCCTCTTGAAATTCAGGCAGTCAAAGTGGTGGTCGCCCAACAATTGGAGTCAATTCGTGTTCCGCTCACATCGGAAGTTTCAAAGCAGATGTTTCGGGCTCAAGGGCAAGGTATCAAAAAGTTTTTTTATTTGAAGATGGCTTTGAAAAAGAAAATTTTTTTACAAAATAGCTTTAACTTTTCGCCCAACACTCTTCAGAGTATAAAGCATAAGAATAAGGGCAGAAAAATGAAGAAAAAATATCCGGTTGTAGATCGAAATACACAAATCAGAAAAACGCGAGCATATGACCGGTATAGTTGACCAATCAGTATCGCATGTCTAGAAAGGTTACCATTGCAGATAAAGGGTGAAAAAAGATTAAGGGAGAAAAGTCCTTCTGTCTACACAATGGCGACTTCTTACTTTTTATGTGAATTGATTCAAAACCTGGTAGATGAGAAGAAGGACTACCGGGCTTTGCCTATTATCGGAAACATTTCCAAAGAAACAGAAAAAACTGCATGTTTTTTGCTTTGTTGACTAGAATAACTTCTGACTTTAAAGTTTGGAATCAATCTTTCTCTTATTTATTTAGTTCTTCCTCATCTTCCGAGATTTACCATGATATGTGAAGATGCTCTTTCAAGAGCGACAAAATAGCTATTAGATAACCCCTTCAAGGCCCTTTCTGAAAGCATTTATAAACTGCATTTCTAAAAGGAGGATAATGCATTGTACAAAAGTGCCTATCCAACCGTCCTTCTCGTGAAACTAACGTAACAATATTATAAAAAATTTCATGTAGAATGCTTTTATGTTTTTATATCGATATATTTCCTTTTTTTATTGAATTTATTCTCTTTTCCATTTCAGCTGGCTTTACAAAATAATCGCGTCTCTCTTTGAGAGTAAGCTGAGATCAGAGATCGCTAAAGCCGTACGTTAGCAGCCATTGTTCATTTTGGTGTAGTTTAGCACTTTTATTTGAAAAGATGTAGTCTTAATCATATTCTCACTTCAAGAGAAAGTTACCCAAAGCTCTTGACAAGAAGTCATGGGAGGGGAGAGGGGGAATGTAGAATTTGTCAGAAAGGTTTATATTTTATTTTTTTTCTCACAGAGGGAAATTTCATTTGATCAATTAATAAGAACCTTTTGTTTTTATTTCCTATGGAAAGCTAGCCAATATAATTACGCTCTTTCTTTTGATTGATTGTTTTTGTCTAATCATCCTGTATCCTAAAATCAATATCTTTGTTTCTAATGACTTAAATATTTTAATATTATTTTTAAAGATCTGCAAAGGAGCAACAGATGTAATAAACACCAAAGGCTCACGGGCTCTGTCCCAGTTCCCTGGTATGTAAACTTAGATATATCGTCAACTGTAATCACTGTTGTTCCCTGTCTTAAAATAACCCCAATACTAGAAGCCCATCTAGATTCAGACTACTTGCTCTAATTTCAAGTTGAGTGTATTGACATCAGAAATATCCTCAAGATCTGTGCGAAATTGCTAAAATACGCTGGTGGCTCAAGTTCAGTACTACAGATAGTAGATAAAAGATAAGAAAGACAACGATATATGGTTTAGGCTCAAATTCTAATTCCATTAGAGGACTGTATGATTCCGTAGATTCTTACTTAGGTTCCAAATTCGATCGGTTCTAATTCTGTCTTCTCTAATCAACTTCAACTCAAATCTCATTTCTAACGCATACTTCAAGTGTACATCAAATGACAACAACAGCAACAACTACTGTAGTACGTCATACCATACAATTTCTTACAAGATCTCCCATAGTTTGAATTACGGTGGAAATCTCAACAATACTTATCATTAATTAGAGCATTTTAGGGGAAAGTTATAGGTTTGAATCTTCGAGTTAATGTTATCTGTTTCAACATTTCTGTTGAGAATTAAATATATGCTAAAGGCATGGAGTATATATATTGACCATCCAAACCACCATGCTGCTAAAAAAGACCACTACCTATACTCTAGCAGGAGTTCTTTTTAAAGTCATATGGAAGCTTCACTTTTACCCTCTGATAAGATCTTTCAAAAGAATGCTCATAGCCAACTAAACCATTGAAAAATGTATCGTTTAATTTTTATATGTTACATAGGACTAAGATTTTTGATTCGAAAATCTTTCTTTCAGTTCAAGTACCAATATCCGATTTTGGCAAACTCGATTACCGACTTACTGCAGCGCCGGTGCTCAACAATCAGTACATGGATGTCTTCGTAAAGGTGCCTTAATTTAATTTACAATAGACTATTTGGTGTATAGAACAGGACGAGTCCATGTTGCTGCTCCGAGTTTCATGTTTGATGTTGATTGAATTAATAATAATAACAATGACGGATGTTAACAGATCCACATAACATGGCTATTCTCTGTTAGATAATAAGTAAGATATTGTTATTAGTTTAAGAAATGTTGTCCTGAAAAGACGTTAAAAAAGCGTCTATTAAATACGTTAAAATAAAGGGAAAAACAATTGCCTAAACTAACTTAATGCATTGTACAATTAAAAACGGTTTATTTAATTTACTAAAAACATTGCGAACGTGATACGTGAAACGAATTAAACGTGTAACTCGGGGTTAAAGCGTGAAACAACTTAAAACTGTCCTGTTTGATACAACAATGCGTTTACAGCTTTGCTTATACTGCATCGAGCACTCTATCACAGCCCGGTAAACAGAAATTTTTAATAATTTGATAAAGATATAGGTATTAATACAGTGAAGAAAAAAGATATCTGTAACAAATTTGTAACAACTTCATTATAGTCAAATATACTCTTTGCTAAACAGAGTTCTTAAAATTTCTTGCTCCTCGGCCTATTAAATCTATTGATAAAATAAAATCGTAAGATAAAGAAAATGAAAAAAGTATATTGACCTTTATATGAAAAGTTTGCTCCATTTCTTTTAGGGTGAATTTCTACCTCTTAGTGGAGGGGTTATTGCGCCAGCTCCTGTCTTCCAAGCTTCGTCTGACAACAGCAAAATGCTGTACTTCTGGGTATCCGATTACACGCTTAACTCAGCCGCTGACGTTGTCCAAAAAACTGGAAAGCTGTCGAAGAAGCTGGATGCCCAAGAAGATGTAAGACATTTTTCAAGACTTTTTTGCTATGTTCTGTTTAATACTTTTTCTTTAACGAGTTTGAATACAAAATTGTATGCAAAGACAGTCGTAAGACAATTGGAACACAACTTTGTCTGCTCCTTAGAAAGAGATAGTGAAGTAATGGGTGAAGCTGTTTAAAGTTTGCTGAAACTATCCTCTTTCCTGCTACAGAAATGTAATGTTTACACTGTTTTAGCAACACTATTTTTATCATATATAAATTATTAGATATCTATTGTCCTAATACGGCTCCCCCTAATCGATAAATTCTTACCACTTTTAGAAAGGTTTGTTTGGGACAGTTTCCAGGGAAAAATTAACCACAAATGGGCTTTTTGCACCTCTACTGAATGGGTCCTCGATTGAAGGATCAGTTTAAATCTGCCTAGTGCCTTCTTCTGAATACAGAAGACAATGAACAGTTTTGATTTCATTCTCAGCTTCCAAAAGTTGTCAAAGATCTTCTGAACACCAACACTCTTGCTGCTGTTGTGCCACAGGTGAGGGATAGCTTGCTGTCTCCCTTTCTCATTGATTTATATCTATATTTTTAATAGCGTGCCTGTAGCAGGGGCGATTTTTTTTGCCTGCAATGTGAGCAGAGAGTGGAAAAACTTGTCTTCTCTATGGCGTGGCATTAGGTTTAGACTGCATTAACTTTATTCATGTTATTTTAGAAAAAATAAGAATTGAAAGGTGCTGCAGTTTTGATTTAAGATATATCTTAGGCTCTACCTATGAATATGGCTCACTGGTTCACATTTAATGCAGAAGTCTTCCCCTCTCTTATTCTCCTCTTTTTACACTAAGCTACTCATGACTTTGTTTTTTATTATAAAAAGAACAAAAAATCAACAATATAATCTCATGATACCGCGTAAAGTCAGAGAGCAACAGCAGTGTATTTTATTATCCTTTTTTGCTTTACCAAAGAAGTTTAAATGCACATGAAATTTTTTGAAAAATTTAAACTATTATAATCGTGACAATTCATTTCAGTTAGCTGCTCAGTTTCCAAACAGACCCCTTATAGTCGCATTGCACTCATACAAGGCTCCGAAGTTTGTCATTGAAGATGGCGCGATTCGAGTACTTCTCTATGCATCTGCTGGCCTAATGGTGTTGAAGAATGATAGCACCTTATTCGATGCATTCTCTATACAGTTGGTAAGAAATATTTCTTTCAATATTATTCAGCCTTCTGTTTTTACATCACATACCTTACATTTATTATTTGGTACTACTATAATGGATATTAGAAATTTTTCCTGCCCTAGGGTATCCTAAGAGTCAAATTTTTTTTCTCGTACAAATATCAAAATATCAATTAGCACTTTTATGTTGATATACATTCATGTATATTGGTGTATAAAGTTTATATGGAATGTGAAGCTTGATAAACAAAGGTAAAAAGCAACATCAAATTAAGAACTCCCTTTACAAAATTTATCAACACGTTGGACATACACAAAATATCTGTTGGAATGTTGTGGTGAAAGAAGAGAAAACTCTAAGGCTTTTCAATATTTGGAAACTTTCACAAATGAAGCTTGATCATAGTTTTTTCAACATTTCACGTAATATAGTACGAGTCTTAAGTCATCGTTCTAACGCACTGAGATTCATGCCCATTCCTGTTGGAAACAGATGAAATACTCCCCATGTTTACTTGATTAATTGTGTAACGAAAGCTTACGCTCAAAACATTCATTTCTTTAAAACATTTATTTCTTTAAAGAATTTATTTCTTTAAAACATTCATTTCTTTAAAACATTTATTTCTTTAAAACATCCATTTCTTGCTTTCTCTTTAGGACATCAACGCTGCTGGCAGTGTGGGCTTATCAGGCACAACCATCCATGGGAGTTTGAACAGTTTCAGGTAAAATAATGTGCCATTTGTTCCTGTCGTGTTTAGTCTTAGTTAATAGAAATGACTCTCCTATGAAAATTCAAGTTTGATTGAAATTGTTCTTAAACTTTTTATGCTATTTAAGAGCACAGCGACGTAATTTTCGAGTGAAACATGCTACGTATGAAACTAGTGTGGAAAAGGACATAAAGTTTCGTATTTAGAGGTTATTAAAGGTACCCAGTATGTTCCTATATGATGATTGATTGCCTTCAAATACTTATAATATTTACGATTTGCAAGCATTTTAATCTAAAAAAGGTTTTTGGTCCTGTATCCATACTAGTTTCATTATCATTTGCTTTGATTTCATTAAATGGCCTATCAATCTTGCTTCGACCAAAGTCATATGCTTTATCCTAGATGTAAATTTGGTCAAAAGTTACACCTTGGTTTAATGGGAGTTTTTCTAAAACCACTTGAATTTTTTTTAGAAAATGGGCTGGTAAGAGTGAGACAAATTTAGAATTTGTTTTAGTTTCTCATGTTTTAGTTGAATTTGTTTTAGTGTGAAATGTTATCATATTACTTGATTACTCCATAAACCAACGTATAAAACTTTTTTTCCAATTCAGTTTTGGTTTGAAAATCATTGCTTCTCACATCGGGACAGTGAACGTAAGTGCTTTGATTTTCCAAATAATCTGTATAATGACACAAAAACCCTCTGTGACACAATGAAGCAAACTGGATTTTAACAGTGGACAAGACCCTTTGTGATAAGTTCCTCAAGAAATCTTCTTTTAATGATTTAATTCCGTAAAGCTCATTCAAAACTATGGTTCGAATAGAAAGTGAAGTCTCAAAATTAAGCTTTTATCAATGTTTGGAAAGAACCGAAAGTTGTTGTTTCTCAAGGATCGGTATTTGGACCTCTGTTGTTCAATTATTTTATTAAAGATATCTTTTTTATGTAAAAAACACAACAGTTTGTAAGTATGCTGGTGGCACTACGTTCTAAGCA
The DNA here is from genome assembly GCF_057945365.1 of Rhopilema esculentum. Classification (NCBI taxonomy): domain Eukaryota; kingdom Metazoa; phylum Cnidaria; class Scyphozoa; order Rhizostomeae; family Rhizostomatidae; genus Rhopilema; species Rhopilema esculentum. The sequence continues at coordinate 5,988,820 of NC_142819.1, read as the reverse complement.
TGACGTACAAATCTCGAAACAATCGACAGAAATTTATAAGTAGATGGCTCCGTAGTAGTTAATTGGTTTTGCAACAATATAGGACAGTGAATGACTGCAAATGAAATTTAATGATATTTGGCAATAATGATCCTGACGTAACAATCTCTGTTGGAAGTCAAAGAACAACTGTGAAAAATAGCTTAGTATCATATTTGACAAAAAACTCTTTGAAGAATAACGGACGAAGGCTAACAAAGGTGTTCGCTTTCAAGAAAAGAATTGCGCTTGGATATCTATTTAGTGGGTCCAGTCAGGATAGAGATTGTAACAAACTCCATTATGGAGGCACAATTTACTATTGATCATTAGTATGCGTATTTCATGACAGATATTGATTCTTAATGAGTTGAATTCAGGAAAGATCATTAAGGCTGGTGATGCAATGATAACTGGTGTGGAACTAGAAGAAGCAACACAAAGAATCAAGCAAACATTTAGTAAACTAAAGCTTTTCGTCTGACACTCTTCAGAGTTTAAAACGTCAGAACATAGATCGAAAACTCTACGCTAAGAAATATATATACCCAGTTGTGGATCGAAATAGGCCAATCAGAAACACGAGCACATGACTGTAAAGGTTGACCAATCAGTGCCGCTTGCCTATTAGAATGTTACCAATGGAGTCCTAAGGTGAAAACGAACTCCTTTTTTCTACACAGTAGCGGTTTTTTCGTGCTTATGTAGATAGATTCTAAAACTGCTAGGTGGAACGACGATCGGGCTTTACCAATAATCCGAAACATGTCGCCATTATAGTTTTTTGCACAAACTGGGTTTTCTAGCAAATGCTGCCCGATAGCAGAATCGCAGGTCTTATTAGTAATTTTGGATTTGCAAGACCGAGGTGGCTGTTCTCTTTGGGGATGTGTTTTGTTTCTAATATTAGATGGAACGTGTTGTTTTATCCTATCCTCCAATCTTTGGGTGGTGCGTCCTACGTAGCCAGAATCACACTGGCACGTGAATTCATACACAACAGAACTTTTTTTATACACAAAGAATCAAATTAATCACCAATGCAATCTGTTATTTTAAGAGAAATTATATATCCCAACATCCTATCTGAATACAGGCAAAAATCAACTGTGGAGTGGAAATATTTGCGACTGCAGGTTGTGTAGTGCTGTTTTATTTAGACAATTTCGATAATTCTATTTCTAATCACTTATTTAAACATTTTTACTAGCTTTTATTAGACATACATGCCGTTACTTAGCTATATTATTAAGCTGTTCTGTTTACCTGCTGTCTTAAAAGAGATTGTTAGTAGCAATAAAAATTATGTTTTCCATTAATTTTCATTTTGAAACAGATCCCAACCGATGATAAGTTTGTCAATACTATCGTAAAAGAAGTATTGATTCCAGCAGCAAATGGTAAGCAATCGCTACAAGAAGTTATTAACTTCAATGAGGGTGATTGGGGGGGGGGGAGAAATGTCTGCCTCTGATTTCAAATTCTGAAATTCAGATTTAAAAGCAAGCGTATAGGGGGGGGGGGGTTGACCTTTTTCTCGTCATTTGTCGGCAAATTTGTTTGCTTTTGGAGACTCCCCCAACCTTAAACCACAAAATGAATTTCCGCTTCTGATTTTAGATTCGAAAGTTCAGATTTAAAAGCAAATATATAAGGGGGCTCGCTTCCAGGGGTGTAGTGCTAGGGGGCTTAGGAGGGCTGAGTCCCCTGTTAATGCCAAAAGCGGCAAATTTATACCTTTGCAATTGTTTTAGCAACATTCTGTGCAAGAACCTCCCTTGTTATTTTGATAGCACTACACTACTGCTCGCTTCTCGCTAGTCAGCCTTCTTTGAGAGTCATGAAGAAGAATTTTATTGAAACTTTAAATTGATTGTAGTGTTTGTGGGGTTGGTATTACTAAAACAGTGGAGTTATTCTCAAGAATAATGCTTAAAATACAAATGCTTATTTTCATGAATGTTTACAGTTTATAAATATCCACACTCTCCCGTACCAAATTAACTTTATCTTTTCATTTGTCCCTGTAGTCTTCCTTGTAACTGGATTCCGCCTTCCTACAATTCCTTATGTCGCGTTGCAAAGGCCAGCTATAACTTTCCACAAGGTAAGATGTTACAAGAAACTCTCCTTTTTTCCTTTTTCATTTTGGATGCTAGTAAATTTATTGGCCCTTGGCCCCCATTGAGGTCTGGTTATTTGTTGCATGATTTACTTTAAGAAAGGGGGGATACCATGCTTCCGTTTAACTTAATTTTAAACTGCATTGCAATTTAAGGGTGCATTTAAACTAACCTTTGTTTCTGCTTCGTTCTTAGTTCGACCTTTTTTCACCATGCTCTTTTCTTTTTCCAAATGAAAACTTTTTGAATACGATGAACGATCATACTCTTACATTTTTCAGTTCTCGGTGTTCACGTTGCCAATTTGCATTTCATTTTGCTGTGTTTTTCACTGTTTTCAAAGTTTCATTTCAAACGAATCGATTTTCGATGAGCAGAGGAGTACAGATAGAAATCAGATATTGACACCCGTTTTCTTATGGAAATGGAGCAGGACGATCAGAGACAGGGGCGTTGTGGCGTATACCGGGAGATCTCCTGGTGGGCCCCTTTTAAGCGAGAATATTTTTTGTGAACAAAATCCTCGTTGGTAAAATGTACAAGTCCATAGTTTAGAATTCGAGTCTTGGAGGTCAACATATACAGACAGGGCGACCTTTGGTCTTTGGAAAAATTGGAGGTCCACGCCTTTTTGAACGCCAGAAAGCACCCCTTTTCAAAGAGATTTTTGCCATTGGGAGGGGGGCGTCCACTCCCTCTTGCCTCCCCCTCGCTTCGCCACTGTCTTGAACATAATAAAATTATACTGTAAAATAATTCGCATTTGTTCTTGCAGGGTGTCATTCGTGTTGGCGTGGATTGTTTGTATGCTCCCAACATTTATTTGTGAGCCAATTCGCAAGCGACTTGTAGACCATAACAATTAATTAATAAACTTTCTTAATAAAGATTTAATCAAGTAGAATGGTCTTAGTTATTGAAATGTGCATTATTGATTACATTAGAGAAAAAAAAGGAGTTTCATTAGCTTTTTTTGTCAATTCTTTATCAGCTTTTTTAATTGCCAGTGCTGTAAACAGTATACTTGTGATTTCGAGCACATTGAATTATGACGTAGCCAAGTGGAAGCAGCTACTCATCACAATGAACATGTAAAACAGTCTGTCATATCTTATTATTGGGATTTGAGGAGGGGCACGAACCCCTTACCTCATGTACCTACTGGCCCCAAGCACACAGACAGTAAAAAAATTTCTTCTACCATCACATGTGCAGAATTTTTAAATCAGGGAGAGACCAAGCCCAGGCAAAAGACACACACAAAGCAAAATACTACAATACGGTTTCATCCAACTATTTGTTTAAAAGTTACCTAAATAAATATAATCATCTTTCTACAAATAACAATTATAGTTATAAATAATTAAAAGTCGTAACACTAATCATCTTTGTCCTTTTCCCTTAATTTTTCATTTGGAGCATCTTTGACTATTAATAGCTGCCTTCTCTTGGTTTTTATCAAAAGTTTTCCAGCTTCAAGAAGCCAAATAATCTGTGGTTAAAAAGACATTTGATATTTCAAACAATATCTCATTAATACAGAAAATATTATTAAAAGAAATGTCTCCTATCATTGGGATTGATGGCACCTGTCACTAGTCTGAGAGGGGGATGTAGGCCACTCTTTTCACAGTAAGCTAACACCCTTTTACCAGAAGGAACACAAAATGTACCATTAGGCAATTGCCCAACACTGACTTTAAGATATGTAAAGGCAGTTTTAAAATCTCTGACAAAGGATAATTTGACAAAACGCTATCCCTACCCAATATTTTCACATCAAATTTAAACAAATACAATGCCAAAAACTTGGGGAAGTGCCCCCCCCAACTCCCTTCATGCAAGTATTGTGCTAGTATTTGATCCTAAGGATGTTATTAAACAAAGTTCTAGGGTTTCCGAGTTATCTTTTAAGCACAAAAGACAAAAAGGGATGTCTTTCATTTTTGAATTTGTCCTCATATAGGTTTGCCCCCTGCCCTAAAAAACTTAAAGCATTTCTTATTCCAGCCAGCCAATTTAGAAACATAAACTTGGCAGGTGTGTTTTGGGAATTATTTAATGCCTTTAGAGTATATATTATTTCATTTTTTTTAAACTAACAAAGCTTCCAGATATCAGGACATCATTCTATATTGTAACCCATAATAATCTAGCTGAAACATAATAATATCAGCTCTAAACACAAGAGAAGAACACTAAATGCACACATACCACTAGAACAAGACAATTGAACATTATTGGTCCTGAGAATGTCACCATTATGAAAAGGCCATGAGAATCAAAGTATTGCTCCTTGGCAAAAGCTCTAGAAACACGAAACAAGACATGATATCTCTCACTTAAAATTCAAATTGCATGATGAAAGAAGATTCACATAACCCAAAAAACTTTCTAAGCCCTCGCCTTACATCAAATATTCTGCTGCAATATTAGTTTGCATAAACTTGCACAGATTTGTCGCAGATTACAAAATCTGATGCTTGGCTAAACAATACTACAACTTGTACAACAATTTCCCACATCTTGGAAAATGTTCTCAAAAAAAGGATTGTTTGATGCAAATGGCAATGTTGATGCAGCAAATTTTGGAGCACATGGCCAGACAATGCAGAATTACTAGCAGTTACTGATGCTAAATTTTGAGCAACACTGTAAGGCACCAACCATGGTGGGTAACCAAAAATGGCAACACTGACTTTAAACATCGATCACTGCATCAAAGGTTTCCCAAGGCTTTAGAGACTTCTTTAGACCTTTTTAGCTTAACCAAAATATGACCTATGTATAAATCCACAAATGATAATTGCATTCTCAAGATGTCTATACAGTAGATTACAATGAAAGGAGAAAAATGCAACCTACTTCCAGTATTTTGCAGCTAGTTCATTTATCTTCTGAGATGATAAAGCTAAAGCACCTAGTAGGTAAAAAAGATTATTAATAAATCACAAAGAGTAACAGACTGGAGAAAAATAAGGGGAAAGACAGCGAAAGCCTGTAAAGGATAGAAAGATATATTTGCAATACAACTTGAAGTTAAAATGCAAGTTACCTTTAAATTATGACATAGAGATTTTGGCAACTTTAAGAGAAAATATATGTCATACAATGTAGCATTTAATTATGATAAATATATATTGTTTAGCATTAAATTAAATAAACAATATTGGAATTAATAGTGAATAAATCTGGGGCATGTAAGGAATCTACTGCCAGTGGCATTTCCAGGATGACAGGAGTGGAGAAGGCACCAAGGGACAACGGTGACTAGAGAGAGCTTGATGGAAGGGGGCCTGATGGTTTCCCTTGACAATCTTGTGGCAATGGTTTACAAAGTTTAAAATGCAAATTTTTGTAATATAATTGAGAACAAGCTAATTCATTGGCTTGACAATAATTGTAGATTTTCACTTTTCTTAGGTACCAACTTTCTTACCATTGGTGGGGAGGTACATGTTTCCATATACTTACTGGGATAAAAAATTCTTAAAGATTTAAGATAAAATGGGCAAATTACAAGACTTGATTTCCCACCATTTATTAACTAAAAATATCACTTACACAAGCAACAAAAAATTGTTAGTTGAATATTTGTATGTTTTCTTGTGCATAATATTCCAATCAAACAGATAAAATGGAAGGCAAGTAAAGCAAGCAACCAATTCTCTCTCCAGTTAATCTGCAACAAGAAAACAAAGTTGTTTGTAAGGTTGCATAAATCATATTAATTTCAATTGGGATAGTTTGTAGTGTCAAAAACTAGACGATATTACAGGATGGAGTCAATTAGAGTAAAATACTGAAATAAGTAAATTTCTAAATCTATTTCATAAATATTACACAAAGCACTAAATATCTAAAGGAGGGGGAATGCATAAACATACCTCATACTTACATTGATTTGTATGTTTAGAGTTTAGATAAATGAAAGGAGATTTTATATTAAAGTGGAGTGTAATTAAAAGAACAAGGGGGCCCTCACCAGGCCTGGGCATTTGAGGAGAGCCATAGTTCTTATTCCCCTCCATGCTCCCCTCCATGCTCCCCTTCATGCTCCCCTCCATGCCCCCCTCCATGCTCCCCTTCATGCTCCCCTTCATGCTCCCCTCCATGTCCCCCTCCATGCTCCCCTCCAGGCTCCCCTCTATGCTTGGCAGAACCTGCTGATTGCTCTGCTAAACTGTTCAAAAAAAGCAAATTTTCCTCCTTAAAAATAATTTTCTGTGATTCCTGCCTAGCGCACTGTCTGCTAATCCCCTTCTAAAATTCTTATAGCCAGGCCTGACCTTCGCAACAAAATATCTCATAAACAATAAAAGAGACTAGAGAAGGGTTATTCCTGAGCCCCCAGCCCCTAGCTTTTTACACCTATTATACTCCATTTCATAATCTCCTTACTGATTACTGATTGTTGTAAAATTTAAGGTTGATAACTATGGGCAGTTGGAACTATAATATCTTAGACTCGAAATCGATAATTTTTAAGAATATTGAGGCTCAGCAAAAAATTAGGTATTCTTTTAAAAAAGTGTGTATGCTGTAAGCTGATCTTTAATAAATGCACAGCTCTTTTAGCCAGGCTGGAGAACTTGCATATGTTCACAGATACGCTTTAGATGGACAACAACATGTTGCAGATAGGAAATCATGTGCTGCACCTAGCCCATCATGTCACTCATGTCATGTTTTGATAAGCTCAAGACTGTGAACCTGATTTTGAACAATGCTGTTGGTTGTCACTCTGTAAAATGAATTTCAACACAATTTTGTGTGTCACTCTCAAAATTTGCACAATTAACAAGCATATGGGAGATCTGGAGGCAACGTTGGGCCTCTGGACGGAAAATACATATACATTCATGATACCTTAAAACCTGCCTAAATGAACTCCTAAATGACAATTCCATCCATCTGTCAAGAAAAAAAAATTGTATGATCTTTTTGACCTTCTATAGTTCTAAAGTTGTACTAGGAAGGTTTTCTAAATCGTCGAAGCTTTCTAAACCCTCTCTTTCTTTGGCAAAGAGCGACTCTGGGTCAAATACAATGGCTCTCTTTAGTTTATAATAGGACAATGGGGATCAAACTGATCTGATGTAGAAATAATAACATCAACTGTGCTTGCATGTAAAATGTGATCAATGTGACTAATACAGTATAAACATACCACTGATATAAAATCCCATAAGTCAGTTATTTGTTTTTCCTTAATCCAGAATGTCCCATCCTCTAAGCCCATCTTTCGTGTTGGAAAATTTTCGTAAACTTCGCGTGGAATGATCCTCCATTGACAGAATTGATAAAAGAGGCTTCCCTTGTAACCGAGGCTGCAGGTAATTGTTAGATTTGTGTTGCTAAGAAAATATCAATCCGTCAAACAAAAATCATCGTCTATGTAAGGCAAAACAAACTTTGCATTCAATAAGATGCCATGACAGTTATGACTGAGGGTTCTTTACAATTCAAATGCATTTGTAGAAGCCCTAAGCTAAAATGGACTGTCGACAACCGGTTTAAAGATATTTTGCCTGCAGTAGGTGAGATTTATGATTGCTTTCTTGCAACTTACGTCGTCTCATGAAATTATGTATATTTAGGAAGTGAAGTCGGCAAAATGGAGGGAGAAGGCATTTTGTAAAGAAGATATAAACAAAACATTGCTCACGTTAAATCAGTTAGATATTAACTGATGGGAATATAAAGTGTTTTGTCGATTAGAGCTAGCGGCATTGGGAAGCAATGCATTTCTATCGCTCACTCAAAGACATTTATATTGATATTTACAGTAGGACCTTAGAAATCAAAAGAATCAGACAATAGGCGTCAAACCTATTGTATAAGAACTTATTTTGTGAATAGTTGGGATAATCGATAGGAGGTTAATGTATTCTTCAGGGCAGCTCTTCTTTGTAATATCTTCCAAAAAGTCTGCGTTCTTGTTATTTAAAAACTTTTAAGCAGCTTTGATTGACAAAAATCAATTACGTCTGTCTTCATTATTTTTCTGCTTGCTCAGTAACACAGTTATATCAAATTTTGTAAATAATATGCATGATAATGAAATGTACTGTCAGTGTTCTATGAAAACTTCATAATCAAAGCAATTTTTGCAAGGGGTGCCATCCTTAAAAACTTAGCCATTCCTGAACTCCTCCACACCCCTTCTGAATATTTTTTCCATAAATACTTGTTAATCACTCTTTCATCCAGAATAGATGAGGGGTCTTAATAAACAGGGGGCTGGAAAATTCAAGAAAATGAACAAAGCAAGTGGGCAGGAATTAGCTTGGGTTATTTTTGTTTATTTAGCAGACAGCAAGACAACACAGCTATAACATGATATATCAAGCAGAACTGTTGAAGTAAGGTAAATGATTTCTCCTCCAGGTTTACCTGGGAGAAAGTAAAAGTTACCTGGGAGGGGGGGATCAGAAATGTTTGTGGAAATAAATAAGCGTCTATTTGGAACCTGAGAAGAGAGTTTTGAAAAGATAATAAATGGGTTCTCTTTCAAATGCATCCACCTTTTGCTGCCTTAGAAAATTTCACTATGGTGACGATATTCTATTGTATGTATTTTTATATTTTTGCCTATTTTACCGAAATAGTCATACCATTGATTATACAGATAAAATCTATTTTCATAATTGATTATTATTTTAGCATTTATAGACTGTAGTTAATGTTTCAGATCTCTCAAAATGTTTGCAAACTCAACTAACACCAATATCGAAAACTACAACTGGGCATCGGTCCAGCTCAATATCATTATGTTGCCTGTTGGCCTGTCACTGTTGCTGATTGTCAGTTTGTCTGCATGCATATGTCACTGGTTAAGGTAATATTTTTATTCTGTTGTAAATTATCTCCAAGTCATTTTGATGTGAGCATGAATTTGCTGAGATTGTGCCAAAAAATTTATCAACTGAAACTTCAAGGCCAAAAATCCTCTCTTTCCCAGTATCCTGCTGTTTGTTTTCACAAAAATAGACTTTCTCACCATTTCATACCAGACAGGAACAAATAAATATTTGGCTGTACACTTAATACCTTGATTCTTAGCTTGTTTTGACAGCATTTTTAAGTCATCAGTTTTAGAGGAAACATATAAATTTCAGTTAAAATTTGTCTTGATGAAAAATGATAAGGTACATGTAGGTGGGGCTATCTGTAAAGAAATACTTTTGTATATCTATTTAGCATGTGGGTTTTCTCACAGATGGCCACTTAATTGACACCAAATCCCCAAATTTTCTATTCAATGGTTGATAAAGGTTGCATTCCATCATGATTAGACATATGTCATTTCTGTGTAAAAGTGCGAAGTATTTTGATAATGGGTTAAGCTCTCAGCAAATTACCAAAGCTATGCTTTTTTTGTATATAAAAGGTATCTGTATAAGTTAATTGCTACACACTATGGAGTGTTAGTCTCCATAGGTTAATGCCTGAAATTGTGAACTTGCCAGAGAATTGGGCAGAGAATTGTGACAAAAGCAGGGATGGGTTGTAATAGCCCTTAACCCCCTCAGTGCATTATCAATTAATACTGTAACATAGTTTTAGGCAGTCAGTAAATTTGTATACCATCCGTCAATTTATACCATCAGTCGTTTGTACAATCTTTCCATGTTCTTTCAAATGTACAATGAAGATGGGATTTTAGCAACATCATTTGGATCTCAAGTGATTTTCCCAGCTTTTTAGCTGTTTCAAGTAAAATAGCAGAATTGCCGATTTTTGCTAAGAAAGACTCAATACTTTATGCCACATAAATTCTGTTATGTCAAGTGCTGTGCGTTTGACTGCTGTGAGTGCTGTGTGTTTGACTAAATGGGCCGTTTGACTAAGTTTTATTCTCACTATTTTACATTGATGTTGTAAGAAATGAATTATCGGACCCTTTGAAGAGAGAGATCAAATCAACAACCAAAATCATGAGCTTTTGTTAAGGACATGGTTTTGAACTTTGTTGTAAAAGGTGACTGTAAAAATCTACTTTTTATATGCAGAAAAAGGCGTTTAAAGATGTTGGCTAGACAACACAAGCGTCAGCAAAGAAATGCCAGGGTGAATCAAAATCCAGAAAGAGTAGTAAGTTTTGCGTACTTTGAGCGCTCGCCAACCCGTACGAACTCGGTCAATACACCAAGGGACCGCTCCTTCTCACCAACACACCCAGCTACGCTTAGAAAGGAAAAGATAAAAAAGAAAAGGGAGAAAATGACTCACTCTTTAATTATAGAAAATGGACACCATTACGCTGATAAAAATCCAAAAATTACATCAGAAAATCATGAAAATGCATTAAACGGCAATGCAAACGTAACGAAAACACGGAACGGTAAGGTTGCTCCGGAAAGACGTGCGTCCGGAATTCCTGTGCCTGTCAAACACAATACTAGAGTTAAAAAGAAGACATCTGTCGGGAATGGTAGTTCATCATCAGGTGGTAGTTTTCTTGAAGGGAGACCTCATACTGTAGATACTAGTAAACCATATACAATTGATATGGATACGATAAAAACACCTGCCAAAGACCGTCGGAAATGGGTTATCCCGGACACACCAAGAGTAGATTATGATCACAAAGGCAGTCTACGTCTTCCACCCTTATCTGAAATACGAACGGCAAGTACAGCTTGAAAAAGCGTTTCTGCAGTGTTGCCTGGTTGTGAGTAGTTTTCTCTATGAACGATGATTTTTCATATCAGATTGTTTCAGGGATTGATCGCTTGAATGCCAGTTCTATTATTGCCAAGGGTGTTCAATGAAATTGCAGTATGTTTTCCGCCCAGATCAATGAATGTAAAATAGAAAGGCCTGAAGCATCGTTTTTATTATTTAGTATGGTCTTCTTTAGCATACCCTTATGTAGCAAACACCACAGAAGAGAACGATTGGTCAATTTTGCTATAGCTAAAGGAAAATACAGTGAATGAATTAAAAGAAAGCTCCATTTTATGGCATGTGGCTGAGGTTAGCCTGCAGGTTTTACGTCATACTAGAAAGCACTTAAAACACCCTTTTTTATAAAAAAATCCTTAAGAACACGAGCCTCAAAAGTGGTGAAAAGTTAAGAACAATTCAAGAACAAGCTGGGGCTGAGTTACTTAAGATGTAATTTTGAACAACGTTTCATCCCAAAAACGAGAATGTGGGTGCTTTTACGATGAATTTTCAAACCTGTAGGCAAATGAAAGATGTCTCACTCAATTTGTTGGCAAATGAGGCTTGAACAACTCCCTTAAGCGATAAAGGTAGCAATTGCACTGCTTATACCCTGTTGATCTCAGAACAAATTAAGAACAATCAACCTCAAATTTTTTAAAAAATTTAGAACGGTCAGCCCGAACATAAATTTACTGGTTCATATGAAGAAAGAGTGAATAAGACATCGCTCGGCCAGATTCATTTACCAAATAGCCATTGTGCAAGGTACTCTGTTTCTAGAATCTTCAAAAAACGCAAATCGCGTGTAAATTGTTCAACAACAAGGACAATCAACTCGAACGATGAAGGCTCAGCTGTTCGCAAATACTTGGATGAAACAGGTATCCAATTTCTTAAAAGTTATTCTCCTTTTGAGAAACAGTTCTGCGTACGTCAAAAGACCCTTGGACCTATGCTCGTTTTTGTGTTGGAACTTAGGATACAAATTAGCTGTTTACAATTCGATTTGTGTTACAAGACTTACTTTTCCTTAAAATGAAGACTGAAGATGAAGCACCAGTGAATGATTCTTGTATAGGTAAGTTCACCTTGTATCGGTATTGTTTAACTGGGTAATGAGTTTAATCAGCTGAAATTATGTTTTTCAATTGTATGGCAAATTTTTGAAACCAGAATCATATCTAACAGAAGCCTGTCGGTTTAGCATGAATTGGGAAAGGGTGGAGAGCCCCAGGCACAACTTAGTTCCGCCTGATTATCATCTCCTGGTCACTTCAGGTAAACTAAAGAACAACTCCAGATAAAACCTAGGACAACCCCAAATCGACTCCAGCCCAAAACAACTCCAGCCCAGAACAACCCCAGATCAGCCAAAGGTCGGCCGTAGGGAAAACCAAGTTTTACCAAAGTTTCCATCAAAACATTTGTTTCTTGTACTCACCAGTAGCTCAAAGATCGTTTAACGACGCTAAATGCTAAAACTGCATCCACTGCTGAAAACTGATAAAAATGCTGCATTTCAAATGCTAGAAAGTGGCGCAGACTCATTTGAATAGCAGAATTGTATTTGATCGTGGTTGTTTAATTTGCAATTCTGTTAAAAGACCCTCTCAGCTTGTAATTATAATTCCAGTTAGTCTCAAGCATATCTTGATTTACAGTTATGTAGAATTAGCTTTGTAAATATTTTAAAGCAAATTTGAAGTAAAATTTTATTATCTATGAAATAGATTTTTTAATCGTTTATCGTAATTATTTGTTCATAGCCCACGCATTGAATTTTTAGTCTTTAAAAGCTTGATTTTTAATGTATGATTTTATTCCACGCACTTGAAAGTTCGTTCGAAACGATTTAGTGTCGAGTGATTTAAATTGCGAATGATTTAGTGTCCTTGATGTTTATATCATTTATTGGCAATGTTGCATTTTACATTATATTCAATTATGTTATCAAACCCGCATTGGAGAATTTAGTATAAACCTATACTTGGTGGCAACTTATAAGCAGGGACGTTGCTAGCTATTGTGCTCAACAAGGGGCTCCACCACTTTCCAGGTCTTATATTCCGGCAAAATTGGAGGGGTTTACTTTCATTGCCGACAAGTTTGAAAATTGGCCGATGCAAAATACCTTATAGTAGCAGCCCTTCTTATAAACATATTTCTTGTGATTTCGCTACATTAATAATAATAATAATAATAATAATAATAATATATCTCGCCAAATCTCCGTTTCGGAGCAGTTACTATACCACCAACACAGAATTGCCAGGAAAGACGTCATGTACAGTATATTGCACACAGGAATGTAGAGTATCATACTTCAAGAGTCATTATAGAGTGTTTTCAACCTTATGCAGACACTTTTCAATTACTGTTTTACATACAGGTAAGGGATGATACCCCGTTGTCCCTATATTCATACTTCCCTTTATAACATACCACAGACTGGCTTACCCGAAGAGAAATGCTCAAAGTCCATATACAAACAGTGGCGATTCGCTATTTGATATGGCCTTATTGCCACTAATTCAGTCCTTTTGCTGTTTATGTAACACCGTAGTCCCATATGTTGCATAAGCCCTGAATCTCTAAAAGAAGGCCTTATTTAATTGTCGTCCTTACTTCATTTCAGAATTGAAAAAGCGAATATGTACATTATTATATGTCAATTAGACAGACAACTATAATCACACATGATTGTATGCTCGAAGGGAAATATCAGAAAAATTGCAATGATTTTGTAGAAATACCTTCATTTGTTTCTGATATATTTGATATAATGAAAAGCCAGAGAATTGCTGCACTGTTTTTGCTCTATTGATGTGAAAAGTCTTGACGATGAGAGTATTTTTTCAAGTGGCAGATCGTTTTCCAATGTATGATTTCAAGGTATTTTATCACTGTGTGCTTGATAAGGTTTTGGTCTACACTCTCCATGACAACAGATTGTACCAAAAATAATGCGAAATTCACATACGAATAAAAGTAACTATGATTGCATTTAAAATCTGGCTTTTTTCAATTAAACAGAGAATCTAGGCACATGGTGACACGGGAAAAGAGTTTAACATCTTTCCTAAAAAATACACAATGATTGGATAAAAAATGGTCAGTGAAAGCTGGTCAAATGTCTTGAAGATTGGTCATTTTTCCTTGACGTCTCCCGAAGTCATAACCTTGGCCAAGTCCCCGAGGGAATCAGTTATGCAATGCGTACCTATAATATCTGGTTTTTCAGGGGCAAAGTCTATCTCATATGAATATTCAGTCTCCCTTCCACGATCTTTGATGAATGCCAATGCAAACAAATCGCTACATTTCGTTTTTTCTCAATATAGCACTCATGACCTGTGCCAACATAACTCGAGAACTAGTCAACTACTGTATCAATAAAGCCTTGAGCCTTTAACGATTTACAACATAACGTTGGATTAAAATTATCCTTCTTCGGATATTTTAAGAATAGTTTGTAGTGTCACGGCACTTTATTTGTTTATAGTCTACAGGGTGTTAAGCGGAAGAACCCTACACATCTATATACATATTACTCGATGTTTTTGATTTAAATTTTTCTACTACCATCTCAAGTTTTCTCAAACCCTACTCAAGTCTTATTTCCACGAAGGATGTACAGTTTTAAGAGCATCAGATAACAAGAAATTACTCTAAAAAGAGTTGTAACCAAAGCTAAAACTTAATATGTTGCTAAGAAAGAATACATGCAATAGAAGACAATTGTTTAAAAAGCCACTGCCCGCCTAGTAAAAACTTTGCGGACCTTTCTAAGTAAACAATTCAATTATACTTGTATAATTTAATAAAACATATCAAATTTTGCCATTTCACTTTGTCATGATTTTGTGTGCCCCCCCCCCCCCCCTGAGGGGAAGATGGCGCGTAGAAGGCAAACGGATTTTGAGCACTGAAAAGTGATTTCGGGTCTTGCTTTCTCTGTTTTATACGACCTCGCTTGGGATACGAGAGAGAGGTATATTGAAGATAGCACCTTCATTCAAAAGCAAAATTCTATGGAAAGCTAAGTCGAACAGCTGGAGAGAATTTGTTCCTAGATTTCAACAAAAAATGACTGAAATTGCGGGAAAAGAAAAGCCAGAGATAGATCTTGATACGAAGTATCTTGCTCATGACTTATTCGTCCATGAACCAACTTTTCATGGTAGGTGGTTGTAATTCAAATTGCACGAACATGATATGACCCTTGATCCTCCAATCGATCCCCCAACTTTTTCAAATAGTCATTAATGACAATCTTTTTCCTCATAGGCCTAGATCTTCTTATGAAAAGTAACTTTTGGGCAGATATCTGAATGGCGTCTGCCAAATGTCTTTGCAGAAATCTTTACACAAAATAGATTACTTTTTGGGATAGAAAGCCTTTTTTGACTTTGAACTCTAGCTTTTTCCTGTAAAAGGAAGGATTTTACTTCAGTTTCATTGCAATTTCCAGGCATATTAAGTTATTTGGTGGCTTATCGCGTAAACAAGTCAATCTCCTTGCTTGCTTTTTTGCAATTTGAGATGCCCATAACTTATGGGCATCTCAAATTGCACATAAGTCCATCACTAAGTAACCTCATCATTCCGAAGTCCGAGTATCACAAAATTTACCAAGTTCTTGCTAGGCCAACTGGTCATTCAATTATGGAAACAAGTTGTGGCCAAGTCAAGAACAGACAAGTCTCTAAATATTTTAATAATGCAGTTAAGTCAGATGATATCTGTTGGAATGAGTCAGGTAATTGTAGACTTGCACCAGGTTTTGTGAAAGCAGGATCTGTCCAATAAAGTATTGCACCAGGTTTTGTGAAGAAAATAATTACCACGCGCTGCTGTCAGTGTGTCACTGGAGCCCTTGGCATTTTGTTTCAACTTCTCTCCCCTATGCTCCACAGCCAATGTTGATGAAACTCTCTAGCACAAACCATTAAGAGAAACTATGAAAATAGCAATACTTTATTGGACAGATCCTGCTTTTTTCTCCTCACAAGGTTTGATATAAAATACCTCTGCTTAACTAATTCCTTCTCTAATTTTGTTTTCCATACCCACTTGGCTGAAAAAGTTCTATTCACCTTTCTCCATGTATTATACAAAGTTAATAATCTGAGCAGTGTGCGATGATATGTACTGCAATATATTTAATTCATATTTTCATTTTTTTTATCCTTAAAATATTTTCCTTTCATTTTGTGAGCAGATGAAACAGAGAAAGAAATCAAGATATGTGGCATGAAAGAGTCAGTAGTGAGGATTGTATTTGGAATTATCATTGTATTAGTTATAGCAATATCATGGGTTGCCGCCACACAGTTTGCAATGAGGACATACACATCAAGTTTTTCAGCACCATATTTCACAACATGGTTCACAACATGTTTCATGGCAATAGTCTTTCCACTCTTCAGCCTTTCACAGTTTTTCAAGAAAGAGCCATGGAGGTTTAAAGTATTCTGCAGGTAAAAATCTTGTGTATTTCTCAGTTCCCGGGTTTTACATTAATGCCATCATCAGGGAACTGCTCTGGACCATTAAGCATGAAACTCTGCCTATACAGCAACAACCAGTAATTTGCTTTAATTAACTCATATTTGTAGCTTATCGAGTAGCCCTTATTTCAGCGGACACTAAAACAGACTACGAAAAAACATGATAGGAACATTGGTATGCTAATTAGGAAACTTTTTGGCAGCTTGATGAGCGATTCGAAAAAACATATTTCTAATTTGTCGGACTATTCTCTCTTTGAAACCGAAACATTTGTCTTAGGTAATGGTCTTGAGTTTTGTATCCCAACACAACAAATAAACAGAGGGGAACTTTTTGCTGAATTCAAAATTTTACACGCTCAACTTGTTAGGCACGATATTTCTGATGCTTTGGAATTTAACAAATTACGAGCATGACTAAGCGATTTGGCGTATGCTTACAGCGGCTCTCCCATTGACCACTGAGATTTTCTTTTGCATAGGGAACATTTTCAAGCATTAAAATCTCTACGGTCTAATAATGACATCTTTATTACTAAGCCTGATAAAGGGTCAGGAGTGGTTATTTTGAACAAAAAGGACTACATCCAAAAAATGGAGAATATTCTCCTCGACAAAGAAAAGTTCGAAAAACTGGGTGACCTCGAAACACAGGATATAACGGCCAAGCTAGAGCGGAAACTTCAAAAACGCCTTTTGGAGCTGGTTAACTCAAAAGTGTTGATCAACGAAGTTTACGATAGGATAAGACCCACAGGCTCACAACGTCCACAAATGTATGGCCTCTCTAAAATACACAAGCCAAATGTTCCACTTAGACCCATTTTGTCTATGATTGGCTCAGCACAACACAAACTGGTAAAGTGGCTTTCTGAAGTTTTGGACCCTGTTCTTCAAAAATATTCAAAACATTGTATCAAGGACTCTTTTACGTTTGCTGAGTTCATGCAAAACTTGAACATCAAAAACGAAACATCTTTCATGTGTTCTTTTGACATTAGCAGTCTTTTCACAAATGTCCCTTTGAGTGAGACCATCAAAATATGTGCGGACGCTTTGTACCAGAACGAGCTTAATAGCCCACCATTCCAAGAGGAAATATCCATTGAACTGATGGAAACTGCAACACGTTCAGTTGAACTCAGCTTTAACAATGAAATGTACCAACAAAAAGAAGGTGTCGCTATGGGTAGCCCTCTGGGACCTGTCTTGCCAAATATCTTTGTCGGCTTTCATGAAGAGCGTTTGTTTGACTGCGACAAAAAGTCAGGTGTTTATTTTCGGTATGTGGATGACACATATACCATTTTCAAAACAGAGACTGACTGTGATACTTTCCTAAAACGCCTTAATGGCCTTCACACAGCCCTACAGTTTACATTTGAAAAGGAAGAAAATAACTCCTTGCCATTTCTAGATGTTTTGGTTGATAAATCTGGCACTGGATTTCTCACTAGTGTATACCGTAAACCCACATTTTCGGGGTTATACACTCGATGGAGTTCGTTTTGCTCAAAACAAAGAAAAATCAGCCTCATCAAAACGCTTAAACATAGGGCACTGATGATTTGCTCCAAGTCTAAACTCGACTCGGAACTTGAAAAACTAACTAAGATCTTTCTGGAGAACGGCTATCCAGAGGATGTTATTTCAGTTTACATTTAGGAGAAGGTAGGAAATTTCTCGGCTGACGTAAAATTTGGTCCTCAAAAATGCCTGGTTTATCTAAAACTACCATGGATCGGTGACAGTTCCCTGCATTTTGAAAGTCAAATAAAACAGGCCATTACAAATTGTTTCTTTGCAGTCAACCCGCGTATTGTTTATAGTACCAAAAAGGCCCTTCCGTCCATTCAAAAGGACTGCGTTCCTGCCACACAAAAAAGTTCCGTTGTTTATGAATTTACTTGCCAGTGTGATTCTGGCTACGTAGGACGCACTTCCCAAAGATTGGAGGATAGAATAAAACAACATGTTCCGCCTAGTATTAGAAACAAAATTGGTCCCCAAAGAGAACAGCCACCTCGGTCTTGCAAATCTAAAATTACAACTAAAACCTGCGATTCTGCTATCGGGCAGCATTTAATTGGAAACCCAGAATGTGCAAAAAACTACAATGGCGACATGTTTCGGATTATTGGTAAAGCCCGATCGTCGTTCCATCTAGCAGTTTTGGAATATATCTACATAAGCACGAAAAAACCGCTACTGTGTAGACAAAAGGAGTTCGTTTTCACCTTAGGACTCCATTAGTAACATTCTCAATAGACAAACGGCTGATTGGTCAACCTCAACAGTCATGTGCTCGTGTTTCTGATTGGCCTATTTCGATCCACAACTGGGTATATATATTTCCTAGCGTAGAGTTTTCGACCTATGCTCTGACGTTTTGAACTCTGAAGAGTGTCAGACGAAAAGCTTAAGTTTACTAGATGTTTGCTTTTTTCAAAGCCATTTTCAAGCCCTTATTTCGTGTTTTGTAGACTCAGAGTTGCAGAATGCCAAGTTGTAACTCTTTGCTTAAACAAGAACTTTGTGACTGTCAAACTTGAGTTGCCTGTTAATAACATGGAATTTAGATTCTGTTAGGACTTGCAATTTATACTGTTAATGACCTTGATATTAATGTTCCAAGAGAAATTATATATTATTGACTATCGGTTTAATTTATATATCAGCCTATCATTGACCCACTCTCAGATTCAATTTGAGACAATGATATTCTTTTTTATACTTACATTTAAATTTCTCCTTAATTTCTTTAATTTCTCTTTCATTACTTAGGTTTTAAATCAACTTTTTAAATTTCTTTCTAGGGACAGTGCAAAAATATTTGGGCCACGTGGTGTTTGCCTTATAAGCCTCATTAAATACACACTACCGTTTTGTATTTTGTGGCTCATTACCAACTACCTCTACATCCGTGCTCTCAAAGAACTCAATCCAGCTGATGTGACAGCTCTTTTCTCATCAGTCAGTGCATTTGTTTACATTTTTTCCATTGCGCTTTTAAAAGAGAAGTTTTTCATAACCCGGGTAAGTGGACGTTGTTACATGGTGTTAATATTTTTATTTACTTATGATCTCTAATTTTAATCTCATTCAATTTGGCTTTTGCAGAAAATACACAAATGACCTTTACTTAACAAAGGTTGTGGTCATATCGTATCTTGTATGAAAATGATGATATCATATTGTATCTTTCATTTGTGACAATGTCAGGCAGGAAATGAGAAGACATTATAAGATTTTCACAAGTTTTGAGAAAGTAAGTCATGAATAAAGCCCTACAGTCAGAGTTTCACAGGAATCCCTTTAGTAATTACAAAAGGCCGATGTCAAGGGTACTTTCACAGGAATCCCTCCTATCAAAATGCAACAGGGGCGTGTGACCCCCTCATGCCACCTTCTCCGGCGTCCCTAAGCCTTCTTCCTCATTCTGCTATTTTTTCGTTTTTTTTGTAGGTCTTTTGCCCCCCCCCCCCAACGACCTTGATTGCAAACCTTTCTAATGACAGGTGTCTAAATTATGAAAAGAAGCAACTAGAGATCTTTTTTAGGAGCATAGCATGCAAGTCATCTTACTTTGACGTGTATCATGTTGCTGTATTGGTTTCTATTTCATTATCTTGTAGCTCACAGCTGTGTTAATGTCAATTGGCGGCATTGTATTATTTGCCTCAACCTATGGCTTCAAAGGACCCACAGCAGAGGGCATTGTGTTGACTGTTATAGCAGCGTCAGGATCAGCATTGTATCAGGTGACGAATTCCTCTAATTTTTAGTGGCTAATTATTATTTGAACATATTCTTTGCCCCACTTTTTTCAGAATTTCAAAAAGTGCATTATCATCTTGCTTGTATTATTTGAGTGTTGTTTGATGATGTTGGAGAGAGATGCTCGGAGTCATTATCGTGATTAAGACCCCGTTTGCAATGCTACAGACCACTTTTTATGCGGATAGCGGATAGGATAGGATTTTTCTAAAAGGATCAAGAGTGCAGGCGCGCAACTACGGGGGGGGGGTCCTGGGGGTCCAGACCCCTGCCCTTTTTCTCAAAAGGGGAATAGTGCCCTTTTTCCTGGAAAATTGCTTGAATATTTTAACTATTACGCTAAAATGGTTGGTCATACAGTAAATGACACACTCCGGAGATGTAATGGACCTCGCAGGAATACAGATAAATGATTTAGTCAAACTTTCACGCACTTGTTGGGTCGAACGTCATCATGTTGCAGTAATAGAGTCTATCTTCAAGCCCCAACTCTACAGCGTGTTTTATGATGCGCTACGCACTGGCTTTGAAGAAGAATGGTTCTGGGACTCAAAAACCAAAATAAAGGCACAAGATTTTGAACGGGATAGAGCCTCTACGACCTCTGGTAAAAAGTTACAAGAATAAAAACCAAGACATTTTTCAAGCCTGTCACATAGTTGACAGGGTCATAGAAGACCTTTGCATGAAACGAGCGAATGCAGAGAAATATTTTCGGACTGGTATTAGCAAGCAGTAAATATGGCACAAAAAGTTGATGTTCAGCTGTTCCGTTCCTTGTCAGTATTACAAATCAGCTGAAGGCAAGACTTGGAGACAGAAACCAGCTGAAGGCAAGGCTCGTGGAACTGTTCAACCTCCTCCAATCTGTAGTGCGAAGCAAAGAATTCAATAATAATATTTTAAAGCGCAAAATGTCTTCGGATATGGAAGATGATAGGTTGCTATTCAAAAGTGATCTGGCGCTGGGAAAAGGAGATGACAGCAGGGTCGCCGAGAGGGGGACAAAGGGGCAAATTGCCCTAGGGCCTCGAGGTCTAGGGAGCCTCACAAAGCAATGAATCCCGTTTTTAAATGGAATTTATTAAAAGTAACAAAGTTACAATTAAAAAGTAAAACATCTTAAACGAATTAGTGAATTTAAGCTATTTGCAAGGGTGTGGTGGCGAAATTTTTGCTCGCTTCGCTCGCAAGAGGCATTGTTTTTTCCATTTCCCCCCTCCTTCGGGCCTCCTAAACTTCATCACACCTCACCACAAAATAAACCGTACACCACAACTTTTCTCTATTGATCAGTTTCCCTTGTCTGGCGTACAATATTTACAGATTTACTAACTCCTCATATTTTCGGTGTACATAAACAAATGCCCCGGTGGACCTTTAATGAAGTTTAATTAGTGCCCTTTTTGTGTCTTGGACCCCTGCCCTCTGAAATTTCTGGTTGCGCGCCTGGAGTGATACGGTTAAACATATCAGTTTGCTACGGATAGCTAAGTGTGGTATAAACGGAAGGCCAATCCGTATCGCTTTTGATACTTATCAAAAAGTGATCCGTAGCAGTGTAAACGGGACCTAAGTAAATGTAGATGTTCTTTGACCTCCAGAGGTAGGCTGTCTAACACATTGGAAACCTTTGCTTGTTCGTATCCCCAACAATGTACAGATTTATGTATCATTTATGTTCATTTTTAGGTATCGGAAAATTTTTTCCGGAAATTAGCTTTCCTTAAGCTATTTGCCCACCAAAAGTCGAGTCTGTCTGCTTATATGGGAATTAAGCTGCATATGTGTCTGAATGACGTAAAACCATGAAAAGTTACCCTTAACTGTTTTAATAAGTGTCAAATGATAATTTTACACAAAAATTGCTACGCAGATATAGTTAGATTGAGTCAGATTTATCGAAGCATTGTCTCATGTAGAGTTGTAATCTATTTGCTATTTATTATGTTTTTTATATATGATAAACATATTGCTTTCTTTTTAGGTCATGTTCAAAGTCGTTGTCAAAACTGCAACTGGTTCTCAAGTGGCATTATTTCTTTCACTGTTAGGCCTCTGCAACATTCTTGTGTTTTGGATCGTTATCTTGCCCTTCCATTTTACAAAGTACGAAAGTCTCGATTCTTCTGACTTTCCATGGGTTTACTTGATCGGCAGTGGCCTTCTAATACTCGTGTTTAACTACATGGTTAACTTTGGTATTGCCTTCACTTCGCCGTTATTTATTGCACTTGGAACGCTGTTGGGTACACCACTGAACGCCGCGACTGATTACATTTTCAACAGGCAGTCGTTCGGTTACCTTAAAATCATAGCAACGTGTCTGATACTCGGTGGTTTCTCGTTAATGCTTATTCCCAATAACACCTTGCGTTCATTTGAGCGAAAGCTTGTGTGTGCTAAAGATGAGATTGAGGAATCAGAACCAATCGAGGCTAGTGACAAAATGTTCGAAGGCGGTAAATCTACAAGCATGTAAATCTAGAGAAGACAAGTAATCAAGGTAATGAGTTTTTTATTATTTGATATTGCAAACTAAATTATCAGAAGTTTTGATGCTATAGAACTGATTGTTGTCTGCAATAGTAATTAACACTGACATGTTAGCGAATTCTTGCAGAAATTATATTTTGTAGCAAAATTCAGCAAAGATTCCAAGCTTACATCAAGCTGATAGCGTTTTATATTCAGTTTTGTTTAATATATCACTAGGGTTTTATGATATGGAGTTTGATTGTTCGATGTAGAATAAATAACAGTCAGGTAGGATGTTTCTTGTAAACACTATAACAGTGCTGTTTTAATATATTGTCTGTTTTTTGTCAAATATGGCTAATTGTGCAGCAAACTGGTATATATTGCCACTATCGATTAAATAAAACGTACAAGAGTCATGCATCAAGCGCTGCCCATAAAGATGGCATTTCTGACCCCATGGTGAATGGCTTGCCCTTCTCAGGGAAATGACTATGAACTGAACATTCAGTACTAGATTTGATTGAAAACAGCGCTTTTTGTCTCATAATTCTTCAAATTTGCACTTGATCACTCATACTGGTTCACTGCCATTATAATCCTTTATAATACGTGTGTCGACCTTGAAATATTTTTTTGGTCCTTTATGAATATTCGGTTACAAGTCTTTGAGAAGTTATAAGAGCCACTCTTCGGCTTCCAATTCAAATTTGTTTCCCATACGAATCTCAGTTTTAGTCAGTAAATTGACGCACAGCATAGCTGCAGAAGACATCGAGGCTACAGACTATTCTGCTTAGGAACATTATTGTTTATGTTCGAATCTTTTAGAATGTATATTTGAAAATCCATTCATGGATTCTACAGTTGAAATCAGTTTTATTGTCACTTAGTATGTGATGTTTTTAATCTAAATATATGATTGTTTTAACTTAATCAGCGAAAAGCGAAATCCATATTACTTTATGCAAATTAGTTATTGTGTCAAATTAAAAGTCACTCCTCCGTGATAGTCATAACCCATGTGTGCTTTCCAAGGTACTTTGCAAGATTGATGTCAAAATGAAAATAAATATCTAGAAATGTGTGTGACCTCCCTTTGGCTAATGTGTGAAGATATTTCTCAGAAAAAACCGTATTTGAAATTAACAGTGGTGTTTGGAAAGTAGCTTATAAAGGTTTGGGTTTCTTTTTCTGCCCGACCTTGCTCATAATTTTAGGCATGCAGACATCAATTTTCTGGATAAGCCGTAAATGACTATTAAAAGAAATTGTGATAAGTTTTAATTTGTTGAACAAGTGAGTTATTTTGATACAATGGAGAACTTTGCTTGAGGCCACCATCAAGTCAAAAGTATCTTTTGTTGCAATTTGACACCTACAATGCCTACAAAAAGTCTTTTTACACCAATAGCATTTGTCATTCATATTTGCAGTTTCCCGTTTCTTCTCAAACATTGTTGAATTGCACTCCATAGAAATACACTCTTCGAATAAAGGCTGTAGTTTGGGAACTATCAAGGACGAGGTGCAATGCTCACATTTATTTTGAAAATAGAGGGGGACTTTGCTACAGGGGCGGACACTTGGTCAAATATTGGGGGGGGGGAAGCCTATTGTTTTTATAACACGACATCACATTTCCCATTGTTTTAAAACAAAGGACCATTGTCCTCTAAAGTATTGGGGGGCGGTCGCCCCCTCGCCCCCCAAGTGTCCGCCACTGCTTCGCTATTTCTATTGACGAAGTCCCCCCTCTATTTAAAATAGAATAAAAAAAAATTCAAATTTTAAAATAGATCAAGAATTGACTGAAATTGCTTGGGTGTTCCAATCACTTTTCGCGTGGATAGCACTTGCATCTTAGATTGATACCCCTAATCTCGCATGTATTGTTCTTTGCAATATTCTGGCGAGTGTCCTGCATATTTCGCAATATTCTGCATATTCTGCGAATTTTGACAATGTAGTTATGTAGTTAGCATCATTGTTAATGACCAGTCCATCATATCGAAGAATATTTAGCATTTTTATTTTATAGAAGTAATAGTTAATGCATGATGTTGTGTGTTTGAAAGTCGAGGTAGAGTTATATTATGATGTCGTTGGACTAGATTTCTGCCAAGTTGAATTGAGTTGAAGTGACAGTAATTTTTCTAATTCCAGTTTTCGTTTTATATCATTCTCATGCATATCGTTACTAGTTACGTTGTTTGTAGTAAATTTAATCCATCGGTGTTACATTTACGCCTGTTTTTTGTCTCTTTTTGTCCTTGTTTAACTTCCAACCTCCAACAAGAATAAGAAGGCCTTCGTTGCTTTATTATAAAACTTGTATATTGATCCTAGATATAGAATTGCTGCCATCTTCAAATAAAATTGCCGTTCGAAGAGGCTTGGAAATAGGAAACAGATGATTTCTAGTATGTAAATAAAGGAAAGGAATGCATGCCACGAAAAGTCGATAAAAATGTATAAAAAATGGACACTGCAATGCGCCAAGAACAACAATAAAAACCAAAAGCAAATTTAAATTTGCTAAACAACTTTTGTTCCGGCTTCCAATAAATCTCTCAAGGACCTAACTTTGTTCTGGGAGAGAATTCATATTTTGTATTTCGAAAGTTTTAGTAGAAATTAGCCACCCTCAAAAACTTTGTCTTCTCGTTAAAGAATTTATATTTTTTTATTCACAGAAGATTTCTTGCTACTTTTATATCAATATTTGAAAGCCCTAACTTGTTTACGGGAAAAAGTTCAACATTCATAATTTTGATATTTTCATAAGCCTTTTTGTGAAAGCTTACGTTGATTTTGAGGCTGTTTTTCTAAAAAGAATGAAAGAAGCATTTATTACTGGTTTTTTTGGTTATTTCTAGTATCTAGGCAAAGCTTTCAACCCAGTTTTTTAAGAAAATTCGGGTCTAACTTTTTGACCATTTAGATAAACCTATGTTCTCTATAGGACCAGAACAAACAAGAGTTTATATTAGTTCTGGAATGAAAGTAGTTTTCTTAAAATGATGACGACTTTTTGGACGGGTCGATTTTTCATAAGAAAACGAAGACTTCAGACTTATAATAATCTTCAAAACTTTTTCGAAAGGTTTTCTTATAAAACAGGTTAACTTGCATCCATATGATCAGCTTGAACCAGAATTATATTTGGTTCTAGAATGAATGGCTTACGAAATACGAAGATGACACCTTTTTAGACAGGTCAAATATTCATTTAAAGAATGAGTATAGGCTAACGTTAAGTAAAGAAATGAAGAAATGAGAACTTTGAATTCAAGTGCTACATACAGATGTTACAGATTCCATATACTGCGTACGTCACGAATGAAAGTATTAAAAATCAAATAGATGCAACAACTGGCACACCAGAAAGGTTACTGGGAACTGTAAGGAAAAGGAAGCTCCAATGCAGAGTCCAGAAAATTTCTTAACCTTCCTCCAGACAAAAACATCCCAAAAGGCAAACCTTCCTCACAACACAATAAAAGTGGACGTGCTTTGGGTGTGTCGTAGGAGCTTCTATTGTTTTTCGTGGATCTTTCTCCGGTCAGTGGCCGTGCGATCGTAATGTTTTCCTGACTCTGCTCCAATGGTTTGGGCACCTTGTTAGGCAGTACAACA